>NC_046225.1:8410579-8723406 GCF_009819885.2 Catharus ustulatus
CCAAAAAATGAAGAGAAAAAACCTCTCTAAGATTAACAATAATTGTAAGGCAAAAATGAGATTGGGTGAAAAGTAGTGCTCTCGGTAATCTGACTCAAAGTTATAAAAGTTGATGATTTTGAGAAATGTTATTTGTACTTTGTTATTGGATAACAATGTTGATATACTCAATTGGCCTGAAATTATATTAATTTTTCTGTTATATGTGGTTTTGCTGCATTTGATGTTATGACTCACCATCGAAAGTGATAATATTGAAAACTAAAGTAATAAACACTTTTGAGAAAATATCCCATTATGTGAACCTTCTTTTGATATTCTTCTTGCTTATCTTCTGTGTTATGTGAACTTTCTTTTGATATTCTTCTTGCTTATCTTCTCTGTTACGGTTTGTACAGAGGCATTTTACTGGGTTCAATGTTTATAGACAAATTTGAAAGCAGGAATTATTAATGGGCTTCCAGGCTGACTTCTGTAAAATCAGTTCTTTCCCATATATAATGCGTATTTAGTTCTGATGGCTAAGAGCTTTTTTAATATATTTGAACCTCTTTACTGCAGTTAAGTAGCTTTGTTAATACTTGAGAATAATTATGGATTAGAATTAATAGCTTTTTTCTTAGTCTGTCCCAAATTTCTCTAAAAAGATCAAAATAAAATCAATAGGGATTGCAATACTTTTTTGGCCCTTGAACTTTTTGGATGAAAGATTAAAACTGTCAGATCAGTATTTAAGTTGCATTGCAAATGAAAGGACGGCACTGCCTAAGACACATAAATAATCAGTGTTATTGCACTAAATAAAGACCAGATCATTGCTTTAACCATTCTGAGACTGCTAACACTGTAGATCCCCTATGAAAAACACCTCCTGGTTATTTGGGGTTTAGAATCAATATTACAACCACACCAATCTGCTATTATTTTCTACCTAAAGGCTACAAAAAGTCTCTGATGCAGCCTTGGTAACATTCTTGTTTTAATGCTGTCAGGTATAACAAAGTTTAGTGGGTCATAATGATACTGTCTTAATTATCTACTAGAGAAGTTACTACATGCTTTATGTCTGAGTGAAAATGCAGATATATTTACAATTATAATGCCACAGCTGTTACAGATTGTCCACTTTGTACCTAGAACAAGATCAAATATCAGTAGTAGCCTTCACGTTCCTTAAATTCTGATTGATTTAGAGTAGACTGAAATGCTGTTTCTCACTTATTCTTGACATTTTAGAGGCAAAAGTGCTTAGAACCTATAATTATATATGTAAATTTTCTTCCTTGGAAAAGCAGTGTGTCACCTGCCTTGGTATGTTCCTGTACCATAAGATTCAGTGTAAGATTTTAAAAGCTTCAAAGAGATGAAAAAATAGTTTTTTTTAAAAAATTTTATTTTTTTACTGACTAAGAAGGTGATTTGGACCAAAAAAGGGTAACTTTAGACAATCATGTCAGTCCAGATGAAATATTTTAAAAGTTTTATAGACTAGTAGGGAAATATATTCTTCTGCAAGAAACCTCATATCTGAAATATGATAGTCACAATTTGCCTATTTATTGCATCTTTCCATATGAGAATATTATACATGTGTAAAATGAAATGAATTTTTTTACAAGTGTAAAATTGAAAGCTGTAAGTTAAGAGACTTTAATAAGTCACGCTACAACTGTGCCATCTAATTTCCTTTATTGTTTCCTTTGTCTACAGATGAAATGTTTGTGAAACAACCTGGCTTGTCAATAGCAAACAGATCAGACTTTTTTTTTCAGTTTCAATGATGGTTTGAAGAGGCTCTCAATATCAGTGATTCAGTCTGTAGGACTCTTCAAACTAGAGGTCTGCAGCAGTCTTAAAGCCAGAAGAATTTTTATTTTTTTTTTTTTTTAATCCAGCCTTCTCCAATTAACATAGCTCAGACAATGCTTTTGCTTTTCATATATAAAACGTGCTTGGTATACTTCTTAGTTACCAGAGATCATTCAACAAAAATATCAACCAGGGATTATACTGGTCTAGAGGTAGCTGACTTCAGAAACCCAAATTTACCTGAAGCCTTTATTTCCTGTTCAGGATTCAGAACCATGGACACCCATACTTGGTCTGACTAGGATGAAAGCAGTGAGGCTTTTTCTCCTTTCTCGTAACAGGTTAGAGGATTTCTGCATTTGTTTATATATGACTGTAATTAGTATATGTAAAAATATAATATATTATTAATATATGTGAATATAAAATAGTCAAACGTAGCAACAATGTTTTATTCATTAAAAATTAGTGATAAAATATGTTAATAAAAATATAAATTTTGATATGGGAACAATTTATATATATTATGGCCATTCCATTATAAGTGAATTGGTAAAACAAGATGGATTTATACCACTAAAAAAATAATAGTATGACATGTCAAACAAATACTTCTACTTATTACAATTAATTGATACTACTGAGTGATCTCATCATTTTCAAATATCATTAGGATCAAATTTCTTTCATTTAGCAACTCAGAATCCAAAGGATATATTGTACTGAATAAATGTGGAGCTTGCGGGTATTTTATCAGTTGCAAGATTGTGCCAGTGGACCTCATTATTCACAAAATATCAATAAACCAAACATTTATGCAGTTCATCAAACCATACAGAAAACTGAAATGTGAATTTAAAGTATATGAATATAAAAGGATATCAAATGATGTGTAAGTAACTGCACATAACCGAGAAGAATAATGTCAGCTTTATTCCTTTAAATATAAGATTACTTAATATTATATTGAATTCCCATTGATTTAAATATTACTCAAGTATATAAAGTTAACCATGCTGCAGGTTCAGCAGGGGTTCTTAACTCCTATTTATATTCCTAACCTCCTGCTGAAACCATGTGATTAGACATTTGCAGTACCCGACTTTTTCACATGGTTTTCTGTATACACATCATTTATTTACCCTTTTGATTTCAGAAGTAAAATTGGCTTATTATCAACTCCAGGTTTTCAGAAATGATGCACCACAAGTCCTGCACTGCAAGTTATAAAATACTGGTTCTTATTTTGTAGATCATTTTTGTTACTATCACACAAACTTATGGAGAGGAAAAGGAAATGAAATAATTCTGTATCTCTTGTCTGACCTACCACCATGCAGTAACTTACTACATACAAACTTGCATAATAAATGCTGGAAAATGAAGTAACTTAAAAGAGAGTTGTCTGCATTTCAGTGGGAGGCAATACTACTTTTATTTCCCACAGCTGCTGGTTAAGCCCTCTTCACCATCTCCAGCCAAGCCCTATTCTCTTTAATAATAACACTAATAAAGCTCTCTGTATTTGATGCTTGATGCTGTTGGCATTACATGGCCGAAAAGACAATCTTCAGATGCATTTCTGTCTGATGAGAAGGGGCTTGCCTGCTGGTTTTTTTAAAAAAAAAAAATCCTTTAACTGATAAAAAAGAGAGAAAGGGAAAACTACTTGGACAGATATTTCTTTTGCAACCTGTAAAGAGACCTCCATTAGATTTTGGTGTTGTTTTTTACTAATACTGCAAAACCCTGTATATTTTACATGTTAGATATTTCTAAAATATTGATGTTTCCCTCTAAGTATGCCTCTAGGCATTTTTTAATTACTAGTTTGCAATTTTTGTATGACCTAGAATCTCTATAGCTTAAGAAAATGAGACCTTAGATCTCTAATATTCTTAAGACTATTATTTTTTAAATGTTCTTTATACTTATGCTCTGGATTGAGTCTCTTCTGTGTACTTAAGCTGTGTCTTCATCTATTCACACATAATTCAGTCCTATGGCTCTGGTCAGATATTTCTATATTTCTATATAGTGATCCTTTAATGTATTAAGGATACGAATCATCATATTTAAGAAAACCCAGCAGAAGAAATCATTTAATAATAAAACAACAATAACCTCAGCAAAATAACATAAAATGACTTTGTAATGCTTGAGCAGCCCCATCTCTCCACTATCAATATAATAAGATAAAGGGAAATTGGAGTCGTGAATTATTTTCTTTTTCAAATCTATACTATGAAAAACTAACCCTGGAACCTGATTATAATTTAAAAAGAAAATAAATTAGATTGTAACACATTAATGTGTATTCCGTTTTGCAGTCAGAGCAAGAAGGAGAAAACTGATTTTTATTTTTTGATATATCAAACATTACTCTTAGACTTTGCGCTGTATGCTTACTTGATAAATCCTTTCATCCACAGTTCTGCAGATAACTGCAGATCTGGAAAAGAGAGACTATATGGAAAAAATAAATGCATTTTGGTTTTTTTTAGTTTACTTTTAGATGAATGAGCACATAGAAAATATAAGATCTGTAGCCTCCATTTAAATAGGAAAAATAAAGTCATATAGAAACTGCAGATCCCAAAAGATACCAGGATTACAGCAAGCACTGTCTATTGCTATTAGAAGAAAGGGAAAGAAAATGTTGGTCTGGTGGTTGAGAAAATTATCAGAAAGCAATGCCAAGGGAAGTTGATTATCTATGTTTTCTCTTCCCACTGAAAATGTGCCTAGTTAGTGCACTGTTGATTATAAGGAGAAAATTATAAACCTGTAATTACAAACAAGTTACTGGAAATTTGAGTCAGGTGCTGGCAGACTCGCAGGGGCTCATCAGTGTCACCCAGGGGTGTTCAGAGATTTGGAGAGCCTGAGTGGACACACACAGTCTTTTCCAGCCTTGATACAGTGCTTTAAGCAGCAGATGGGACTGGAGACCACCCCCAAGGTTCCTCCCAGCCCAGGGTGCCCTAGGTGCTGTCCAGCATCTTTGATTTCACTGTGCTCCCCTTTGGAGAGCTGGAATGATCCAAGTGAATTCAACAGTGGAAGAGAAATTATTGAAAGAAAGAGTCTAAAAGGTGAGATGGAGTAAATTAAGGGTGCTAGGTCTAGGAAAAAGGGTACTCAACACCTGCTGCTTCTAACAGTATGTAGACACTAAAATTTGTAAGCAATTAACACTTTATACAGGAAGACAATAGGAAAACTCATCCTCTTCTTCATAGCCAGAAAGCAAAAAACAACAAAGCCAAAACCACCAACGAAAACAGCAACAAAACCCCTTTCTCCTATAAATGATTATTCCATGTATGTTCTAGAAGGAATTAGGAAGGAGTAATAGTGCTTGGAATAAAATGTATGATGTCTTGTTTATCCACACACTCCTTTTCATTTCTTTTAGTGAGAGCCGGTATATTATGTTAAAGATCCTTTTGGGTTTTGAGGAGCAAGGCATGAAGTTCTTGTTGAGGAAAGTGAAGTGATTCTAATAGCAGTGCTTGATGACCATAAAGGATCCTGAGCAGACAGTTCCACAGGCAGCCTGTGGGGAAAAAAGCCAGTGATGGATTTGGAGAACATATGGAAATGAACACGGAAAGGAGAAACAAATGGGAAGCAGCTTGTCTGGGTACACAGGAGATCATTGCTTTCCTTTCTTTCATTGTCAGATGATCACACCTGACAGCCTTAAAAATGTTAAGACATTTTTATATTCTTTTAAGCTAAAGACACTGAGGTCAAGACATTTTTATAATATATTGAGCTAAAGAATATCTCATCCCTGGAAGAGTTCAAGGCCAAGTTGGTTGGGGCTTTGATCAAGCTGATCTAGCAGAATGTGTCCCCACACACATGCAGTGGCATTGGAATTGGATGGTATTTAAGGTCCTTTCTGCTCAAAATATTCTGTGATTCTATGGTGAAATCAGCAATCATTTCTAGCTCTCCTGTGGCCAATTAAAGGGTCTATGTAGCTCTGTCCACTTCAGTGCACTAAGAAAGAAGGGCACGGATGGAGCTTCTCCACTTCTTTTCACAAGTTAAAACTGAAATATTGTTAACCATTATTCAAATTAATTTGCCTTCATAACATAATCTTCTTGAACACAAGATATGTGAGTATCTGCATTTGCCACTGAAGCCAGTAAAAATGATAATTCTCTGAGAAATGCTGTGTACTATCATTTTGGTTTGGAATTGGGTTTTTTACTGAGCCTGTAAAATTATGCTGTTGGGAAGTAATCAGAAGTCTTTCTGATTGAAAGCTGGAATTCAAAAGTGACAGGAACATAGCTGCAAATGTGCTAGCATGACAAAATTGAAGTGATGTTTGACATCTTGAGTTTTCCAGTACCTAAGAAAATGACTAAGACAAGAGGGAGCTAAACCAGCTGAAAAAATGGGGTGACAAGAAGAACAGGTACTCCTTCCATGAAAAAACAAAATGCATTCGGTAGATTTTCTCTTTTTTTTTTTTTTTCCCCATAAGTGTCTAACATATGCTTAATAAGTTGCAGAAAATAGTGCAAGGGGATTTTATATTCTCCCCATACAGTGATGGTCTGGACCCTGGCCAACTCTCAGTGGAAGGCAAAGATTAAGTTAAATTTTTTCAAAACTCTTAGGATTTGACCGAGACCCCTTAATATGCTCAGTTGCTGTTAGAATTAATTGCTGGCAACCTTGAATCTCTTATGTACTGATTAGTCTTTTCTACTGTACTGTCAGCTTTACTGCAGCCTCCAGGTAGAACTTTACACTCTGCTTTTGTTGCTTTTCTCTTAATAAGCTCTTGTGTTAAATAAAAGCCAGTGACTACTGTTTGTGTAAATTGCTGCCTCCGCACTGGAAAAACAGTCCCTTAAATTGGGCATAGTTAGTCAGTGTAACCCCATAAAAGGATTGCTATTTATTTAATTAAAGAGGACAATTAAACTCTATGCAAATTACCACTTTAAGAAGTGGGATTCAGCGTCTGGCTCTTAAGAAATAAGAGAAACTAAGCTCTACTAAGGTAGGGCTGGCGCGGTGAAACGCACTCGCTCTGCCGACTTACAGCACCACGTGAAAGTGCTCATGAATAAGTGATGCCTCTGTGTGCAAGGCTTGTGCTCCACTTTAATCTTCAGTTAGAGTTCTCATCTCGATCTGAGTCTCCACAGAGAGAGGCATTTAAATTCCAGAGGTTGGAAAGCCACCCTCGGGTTGTTTCTGGGCTGAAACCTGCGCACTGAGGCTGGGTTTGTAGGTGTGTATGTGTTCCTGTACATAAGCAATAATCAATACAGTAAAAGGCAAATTTGGATATTTCTGAGAAATGTCTGCTGAGGTTTTTCTGGTTCATATTGAGTATAATAGAAACACTGAGAGATCGAATGGATTATGCATATAAACTGCTTGAAAACATTTTGTTTTTGTTTATAACTTACACAAGTGATTTTTGTATATATTTATATGCAATTGATTTAATTCTATTGATTATGGCAAAATGATGCACGATTGTATTCAGCTATAAAAAGTGATTATTATTTGACAGGTTCTAGAGATCACTGCAGGATTACATGTCAGTGGGTGTAAATTTAAATATTTAAATTTTTTAAATAGTCTTGCCCTGCTCCTTGGGAATTGTGGATTCTGAATGCAATACAGTATATTTTTACAGTTTTAACATTACAGTAAAATGTATTATATTGTTTAATGCTGAACTCTCTCAAATAAGACAATCTGAGCAGCAGTCATCTGTTATCAGATTCACATTATATCTTAAAAAGACTATAAACTAAATTAGCCTATTGTATTTTGAAAAGACACTAGACTAAATTAGGCTATTGTATATGATATCAAGGAACTGTATGCAGAATAAGAAGTAAAAATAACACATAAGTACTCAAAGATTAAAAAGGATTTGAATAAAAATATAAAATTAATAAAGAAGATGATTTAGATATCCCAGAATCACAGAATGGTTTGGATCAGAAGGGACCTTTAAGATCATTCCAACTCTGCTGCTGTTAGTAAAGACTTTCCACCGGACCAGGCCAGCCTTAGACACATCTGTCATTGTCATTGATATTTTTTGGGCAGCAAATTTCAGATACTGTGTTTGTAAAAATGGAGAGGAAACTTCAGGGACTGGCCTCTGTTTCTTCATAATTCCCCTATTCTCCTTTACACACATGGACATCTTTTGTTTATTTTGTCTGTTTCCATTGAGATTATCACCCAGAACAAAGATATGGATTTAAAGGATGGGAAATTTGGGTGGATGTCAGGAAGTCTTCAACAGTATGAGTATGAGTGTCTAAATAACTGCTTTTGACAGGTGTGCTGCAAAGATCACATAGGCAAGAGATTCCAAATGTTTGCCATTTTCCTTTGTAATTTTTTGTTCAGAAAAGACGAAAAATACTAAAGTAGGGAATGTATATGTGTTTTAAGGTTATGCAGGAAGTTACCAGAGGCCCAGATTTAAAGATTTCATAGCTGTGAAGAAGAAATGAAATGTTACAAGATTTATGAAGGGTTGGAGTTCAGTGAATGTGTGTTTTAAGAAATGACTTGCATTTTAATGAAGTGCATTACACTTGAGAGGCAATAGCTTGGTTATCCTTTCTGAACAATTACTTTGTGTTTGACTGTCAAAGAGAGCTCATTATAGCAAAGAAGTT
The DNA here is from genome assembly GCF_009819885.2 of Catharus ustulatus. Lineage (NCBI taxonomy): Eukaryota > Metazoa > Chordata > Aves > Passeriformes > Turdidae > Catharus > Catharus ustulatus. The sequence goes on from NC_046225.1 coordinate 8,419,075, forward strand.
GTAATTCAGCTCCATAGATTGATATGATGGCCTCCAATATATGCTGTGCTTCTGAAGGGAGTGGGACCAGCAGTGATGGGCATCCAAAATGGTAATTACTTGTGGAAAATGGCTTCGTAGTTTCAACTTCTTCACAGGGCTTTTTTTATCAAGAAAATAACTTTTAATTCAGATCCTCTCCTAGACCTCCAGGCTACCCTACAACTTTTCACAGTAGCTGAAAAATTTTGGGTTTGTCCTATTGTACAGGTTGAGAGAAAGCGTTTACCATGCTTATCTATGTAAATATTGTGAGTTTGTTTCTTTACATGTTTTCCCTGGCTTCTGAAATTTCTGACTATTTTCTTTGCCTGCTTGTTCCAGTGGTTAATGCTGTTTTGCTAAGCTTAGTCGTAAAATCAAGACCTTTTACTTTTTTTAAAAATTTTTTTTCCCCTCTGTTAATGCTGCAATCATCCAGGTAACTTAGTTTGCTTAAATTCTGATTGAACACCAACCATTCCAGCTTTCTGATTAGACACCTTCAGCTGGGTGGGTACAAAAATATGAACATGGGTAAGAAGATCTTCCCACTGATGCCTCTATTTGAAAAAAGCTGTTCTCCAGGCTTTAGGCGAGCACACAAATCTGTCACAGTGATGTCCCCTGTAAAATAGCAGAGTGGCAAAGCAGTATATACAAGATTAAACAAAACACTACTTGAAATTCTAATATGTCTTCATAGTTCTGAGGTTTTGTTTATTCATTCAGACTTATTCTTTGTACAGCAAACTCCCGCTGGGGTTTTTTTACCTTCTACATCAAGGAGTTAAAGGAAAATCCTACAACTACAGAACAAAACCAGGCTTAGTTCATATGTTAATGAGTCAGGATAATTGCAGCTTTCCCTGGGTAATCTTGGTGTCAATTATTCATGAATGGTTGACAGCAGACATGACATTTCCAACTGTCAGCTTTCAGTCGTTTTGTTTACAAGTACGAAATCCTTAAGGATGAAACTTTAGATAGGAGTTTAAAATTGGGATTTTCTTTTTTTTTTTTCAGGAAAGATGGAAAAATAGGAATAAAAATGGAAATACAGTGAATTTTCCTCATAAAGTGCAGACCAAGAGCCTGCTTCTGCTCCGGTATTGTTGGAATGAAGCTGTTGCTCAGGTATTGGGATCCTCTGAGCCCCAAAATCTGTGCTGAGCCCAGATAATGACACCATGTACACTCATGGCACACAGATGGTGCTACCCCATTACGAGGGGGAAGAACCATGGTTTGCTTCCCACCTTTCAGGGCTTTGTTTCCAGCTAATGCAGCAGCTGGTATCACCTGTAGCACATCTGGGCAATACCACCAGATTCCTTGCTTTGCCCTTTGCTTCATATATCCAGTCATACTTTCAAAACAGCAATGGTAAGGATATTCTCAACTTTCCCTTCTGTGAAACTGGGCCCCGCTAACTTAAAAAGCTGCACAGAAGTGAAATACAAACTTTGCAACCTTCAGTAGGCTCTCACTAAAAGATTTTACCCAAAAAATTTCCACGTATCTTCAAGGGTGTTTGAAACAATCTCTTCACGGAATCATTGAATCATGCAATATTAGGTTGGAAGGAGCTCTCAAGGTCATCTGGTCCCAACTTTTCTGTCAAAAGCCGGGTCTAGGCAGGATGGACCAGCACCCTGTCCAGCAAAATCCTCTGGGTGCAATATCCATGGCAGCGTCCACCCAGGTACAGGATGTAGCCCTGTCCCTGTCAACAGAGGCTGTGCCTGAAACTGCTCTTATATCTGTGAATAAATCACAAAATTTCTAAATCCTAGCACCCTAATTGAAATCAATTGACAAGAGTACAGTAAGGGAAAGACATTTAAGTGCCTAAAGATGCAGATAGTTACTTAGTGAGGTTTTTCAAAAGATTCTATACACCTGACTCACATTATGGAAAGTTTAAGGAGTCTCAGTCCATTAATAAGCTATTTTAGTTTTCCAGTCCTTATACTAATTTTGAGATAATGACTGTTTAAGAAAACGCTCACCCAGGCTGAACATTTACATTTTTTTCTAACAGAATTATTTTTCATTAGAATAAACATATTTCCTAATATAACATTTCTGATATTTTAATTTTTTTTTCCTAAAAAAAAAGACTGGAAAGCCATAGTGGAAGAACTAGGGTTTAATAATTATTAGGGCTCCTTGAGTAATTAAAGTCACAGATTTTTAGTGTGCATCAAAATTCAATGTGTAACATGTTTTTTCCAGAAATCCAGTCTCTAATAAAGTGCAGCACCAATTCTCCATATTCTTGTAGGCCATCTCCCCATATTAACTATAATTTTGCAGCATGCAATTATAATTCACTCAGCTAATCATTCATGGTTCACAAACTCTGGTAGCTTGTATTAACGCTGGTCCCTCTGGACTCTTGCTCCTTCTACAGTTTCAAGACATATTAATCTTCCATTTCATTATTTAATTGACAATTTTCAGTTGTTAGATTGAAAAGAGATATGTGGCATTTACCAAAAGCACTGTTATTTTAATACCTTCTTAGTATCAGCTTGTCTATGTTCATACAATCTTATGTGGTATGATTTTCATCAGTCAAGTTATTTTTGACTTGTCTTTTTTTGTCTTTTTTTTTTCTTTTTTTTTTTTTTTTCCTCTTCAAAGATACAGGCAGATTGGTAATGTGATTTATAGGGGAGTTTTCAGTATAATTATTTATGTGAAAACAAACTGGTTTATGGGGTCTTTTTGCAAGATATTAGGTTGCAGATAGCAACAAATTTTATAAATTGTTTAAATTAAAATAATATAGATGGACTGTACAGTAAAATACTTTGAGAATATCAATTGCAAAACCACTGAACCTCAGACAGACTTCTTTCTTTTAATCACCTCTGTTTTTTATACAAAACCATTTTTTTTATAGGAAATGTGCCTGCAATGTGTATCCACCTTCAACCTTAAAGTTCCTCTTGTGTTAATAGAACACACAGCATGAAAATTCAAATGGATCCACGGTGCATATGGGTTAAATGTACATCTCTCAGCATTCCCTAACTGGTTTTACATGTATATGAAGGTGTTTATAGTCTCAGCTTTCATGATGATTTGCTTTTTGAAGACAGAAGGGGAAAGAGGAAGAGAAAGGGCCTCATGTGGGTCTTTCAGATTTTTAAAACATTTGTGTCTCAGGTGGCTGGTGCAGTGTAGTGCAACTTAAACACTCTTGCAGATACATTAAAACAGTGATTTTGTGAAATCTCAATTAAAATGCAGAAGGAAACACCATTCCATCTTAGAAAACTCAAAATATCCTCATGTTGATAAAACAAACTGCTCTCCTTGACTTCTGGTATTGATTGAGTGACTTCTAAACCACTTGATAGTCTAAAAGTATTTCAAATAAAGGGCAAACATGACCTTTTGCCATGATTATGTTCCCCAGATAGTTATTTCTGTTTGCATGCACAGACAAGCAGATACTGTACTGACTTTTAAAAATGTTCCATAGATGCTAAAAAAAAGAGTGAAGCTTCCTATTCTAAATTAGACAATAATATTAAAAGCATCCCAAAAGACTGTTGAGAAGCAAAATTTTTACTTGGAAAACTTTCATGTTTCAAATATAAAGCAAAGATAATTAGTATGAAAAGTAGTCCAAGGAAAACTGTTTATTTCATTTTGAATTTTGAGCAAATCATCTGTGATTAAATCTGCATTATAAACATCTACCAACAGTTTCTTCATACTGGGAAAAAAGTTGACTTTCTTTCACAAGATTCCCCATTCTTCAAATAAGAAATTACTAGTAGCCAATACCAAATTATGTAAACTGTTCAAGATCCACTTGTTTAAAAGATTTTACAATTTCTCTTTAACCATGATGAAAGTACTAATACACAATAGATAATTCCCTTCTGTTAGATTAATGCACCATCATGCATTTATTCTATATATCTGATGTCTGCCTATTCCTACATTTTTACAAAATTTCAGTCCAAGGATAAGGTACCACAGAAAATTTCTAAAGCAGATTTTAACTTTTATCATATGGAATGTCTTTAAGCCACATTTCAGCAAGAGCCTATGATGATCACCTTGAATAAAACACTTCTGATACACACTCAGTGCTTTGTTCACAGTTCAAACAAAGTATATATATTTAAACAAATATATTTAAATAAATATATGTGGCTTCTGAAAGTTTCTTTTTACTACATTTTTCTCATTGTGTCCAAAACAATGGTTGGGTTTTTATTGATGATCAAGTAAATTATTGCACATAAATTGAGTGCTATCAGTTATCACAGTGTCCAGAAGAAAGGGTCAACTTTATCTCCCAGGTTCTTAAATTAAAAAATAAAAATAAGTCAATCCAACATTATTTTAAAAAACAAAAGTACATTTTGCAAATCAACATTCAAAATCCATGGAATTCTGGATTTCCTGGTAGATTTCCTGGATTTGTTTACTTTATGAATTCTAAGTCTCTTATTCTGACAAATTATTTTTTTTTTCCAGAAAATGTCAAATTAATAATTTGTTTTAACCACAGCTAAGGGATGATATGGAGAATGGTTGTGGGTGTAAAAAGGCAGGTTGCAATCTGAAATACATGTATCACAAAAGCGTAATATAATATAATGTAATATAATATAATATAATACAAAATATAATTTATATAATATAATCATAAACATATTCATATAATATCATTAATGTATGACTTGTAGAGGAGATAAAGGCATCTGCTAGAATCTGGCACCCTTCAACTCTGGGAACAAAAAGTTTGACTGTGAACAAGCCCAGGTAGGAAAGTGCTTCACTTTGGAAGGGGAGGCTATAGGGACAGTCCCTATTTATTTTACATGTGGGTCAGGTAAAACCCACCTGAGGCTGTCAGTGAGCTTAGTTTCATGACTCAGTCAGATTTTTGTCTGCCTTTTCTGTTAAAGTTTCTATTTCAGTAAAGCACTTAACCACTCTTATGTCTCTTGTTGCAATCCATTCCTATTCTCCACTGTTACTCCATGTTTTAATTCATACTCTTGTGACTTCTGTGGGAAATCTGTCTGTGTTTATCTGCTAAGTAAGGCTTATTTCTGCAGTGACAATGAAGAAATGGGGAAGTGAACATGTTTGTTATTCCACACCCATCCCCTTCATGACCTTTTATGTGTGTAATAGCCCTTTCTGGGTAAACATTGCTGCTGTGTCCCGGTTGTGCCACACTGCCAGCTAATCCACCAGATCACCTCGCATATTCTCTAGCAAGAAGACATCCCTTTGCCATGGGACAGCAAGGAATATCTAATCATTACCCTAGATTTGGAATCAATTCTCCAAGAATAGCATTTATATTATAGTATAGAGCAATTTGGTATTTTACTGTACATTAATGATATGCTGTGTTATGCTATTGTAGACAAAATCTGTCAGAATCATAAAAATTTAAAAGTTGACAAAAATATAACTATTAAACTACAAATTGGACTATAATTCCACTGGTTTAGTGCAAGCATATTCTTACCTACTATTTCTTTTTGCAATGTCAGGGGGCTGTAAGGTGTCAGAGAAACAAGATCTAATAAAATTATACTTGTCCCAATATACAATCATAAATGATAATGGACTCATTTACCAAAACTAACCAGTTTCTTTCTATGATTCCTAAAATACCAGTTTCCCACTTACCAATATATGGCTCAAAGTTATTTAGTGAGTGCTGCTTGCATGTCCCTACCCTTGGATGGCTTGGGAGTGGATGCCATCACACTTTAGCTGTTTGAAGTGACTGAGGTGCTTTGATTCCTTGCTTGGAAGTGGAAATGCTTTCTGCTAGTACCTGTTCCTAGAGGAATTTGATGCTCTCTGATTTTCTCTTTCACTGAATTCACCTATGTGTTTGTCTGAGGCAAAAGATGTGGACAAACTTTGGACAAGGATCACGCTGTGTTCCCAGTGCTCGTAGAGACAGAAATCCATGCAAGTGTTGGCTTTACTGTCCCAGAACTAGATTTCCAATAGGACTGAACTTCTGTTCATACAGTGTGCTGTATGTGTATCACACTATGCTGTCCAGAAGAACTATTTAAAAAATGAAAAAGCAAAATGTCTTTACCAACTCTGCTAAATCAATGACAAAACTCCCATTCATTTCAGGAATAAATCGCTAACCCTCGGTGACCCCACAATAGCTGGAATTGTCTGCGAGCTCAAAGATTTTCTAATAGGCTACTTAAAGCCTACTACATCAGGTCTTAATGTGCCACTATACATAAAAACCCCATTTCAAAGCCCATAATGATATGTTTATTCAAATTTCAGCAGTAGGTCAAGGAAATTTATCAGCATTCCATAAAGCCTCTGCATTATGTGCACTGTTAAATGTCAGAAATTTTAAGAAGCTCTTAGTTATTATCTCTACTGGTTGCTTCATATATACATGATAAGCATTTAAATAATATTTAAATACTACTATAAAAATCCCAAATAATTTTTTAAAAAGCCAAAAAAAAGTAAAAAAATGTACAAAGGAAATTTGGTTTCATATAGCAACATCTAATAGAAAACTAGGCTTAAGCAATCATTTTCATCTTGAATAGAAAGTAAATTTATGCATTGGTTTTAATTGCAGGTTTCAAAAATTCGTTTTTCATTCCATCTCTATTCCATTACATGATACTACAGAGTTGCAACCCATCACTTCATTTTCTGCCCTTCCTTTTTCTTTATTAATTACTTCCTCTCGTATTCTCACATCTTGCTCCTTTTGTTTATCCTTCTCTCAATGTTTTTTATTTTACACCTCCTGTGGCTCTCTTGTGGTGAGTCTCAGCCATGGTACAGAGTTTTAAGCTCTTTCCAGTAGTTTTCCATGTTGTGCTTATTCTCTTTTATGTGTAGACTTCTTTGCAGTTCCCTTTCATGCTCACTTAAGCCCACGCAATATATTTTTCCAGGGAAATCAGTAAGGCCGAGGACAACTTCATATGTTAGTTCCCCTGTACTTTTGCTGTCAGGAGTTCACACTAAAGAACCATTATTTTTTTTTAAAGTGGTAATTACTGAGTGGTGAGCACAGAACAACGAAACAGTTGCTGTTGTGAATTGCTTCGTTAATTACACTTTGAAATGAAATTCTAAGCTTTTTGAACTCCAAAAGTCGTATTTCTTTGCCAGTGAAATCAGATTATTTTGGAGATAGTAGTGGTAGTAGCTCTGCCTTTGTTGTCCTGGGCTGCAGTGGGATCATCATGGAAATTCCGATCAATGCATAACAAGACTGTTCCTTACACTGACTTTTTCATCCTTCTCTGCACCCCAGAGCTGTGCTAGTGGAATTATGTGGGAGGATGGATCGTGGCCCTGAGTGTACCTGAGGACAGTGGAGAGGTGGATACCCTTCTAAGCAGATACCCACCTTTGTTTCAGTTTAAGATGACCATTAAACCTCAGCATAAGGAATGAAAACAGAGCCATAAAATTGCAATATTGCAATGGCATAATTTATATTCCCATATGAAATATCTTAATTAATCTGCTTAATATAGGCAGCAGTACTGAGAAAGTGACAAAACTGAGCAACCAAAGCAGAATTCTTGTTGTGCAGCTATGTACACATCCTCTTGCTGCAGGGCAGTGAAGGAATGAACCACCCTCACACAGCCATTCACAGTAGCTCAGCTGAGGGACACCACTTCCTAAAACACCTGTCATTGGTTGTGGTTAGCTTTATTTATTTTTTTTTTAATTTCACTGAGTGAAATAAAAAATACCAGTTCCTGTTTTATTTCACGGAGTGGTCAAATGGCTTAATTGAAGTTTATGCTGGTGGGTAAGCAAGCTGCTCCCTGCACCTGGATTCTTGAAGTTTGGACTGCAAACAGTTTTTAGTACCAAACTGAGTAAAATATATTGTTAAGAAGTTCCTCCCAAAAGGAAAAAAGTATTATTTCGCCATAACGTAGTATTTTAAAAATATTTGTAAGACTTTCACTTAAATTAAGTTCTTGTTGTTACATGGCATTTGGTTAAATGCTTCCTTCATTATAAATCATCTGGAATGGATGCTGTGTTTGAATTTTGTGATTACTATGTGATTTTGCGCTCCATCAGTAAAATAAATGATGTGCTCCAAAGTTTCCTGGCTCTGGCAATGGAATAATGGTACGTGTTGACTAGAACCATGCCCATGCATCACCAAAGGAAACTTACTGGAAGACTTTGCACTGCACTGCACACACAAGTCCCTCTGGGGAGGTAAGCCAAATCAAGGCAAAATAATTTCCCAGATGAGTAGAGATCAAAAATGCTGAAATGTCAGCAGTGCAGTAATCTAAATTGAAGTAATTTTTGATCCCTAAGTTTTTCCTTTACTGTTCCATACAACATAATCTTGATTTATTCAACTGATGTCTCATAATGCAAGAAACTTGAGTGGCTGGAGCACATCTGAGGCAGCCCTTGGTGTGTGCACTAGACCTGAAAGGTCTGTTCTATCATCACTCACACTCCTCTGCCATTGCTTGACAGGTGTTTTGATGAACAAGCACAATAGCTCATAAGACATTTGGCCAGACTAAAACATCTGTCTTGTGTCTGTGTGGATTGCAGTGCCCACAGTAAGCCTGAAGGGCCACTGTTCCACTCGAGGTTGTAACACTTGCTTTTCAGAGGTAGAAGTGGCAGCAGAACATAAAGCAAACTTGAATGAGCTGTGAAATTACAGAAACCGTTCAGTTTACATCTCCTGAAAGGATTTTAAAACTCTTCTTGGATCAGATACCAAGTATGCAAAACAAATTTAAGAATTTCTACATTAGAGGGTTGCTTTAAAAATAGAATTTCTCTTAAGATGCTAACAATATAATGCTATTATCATATTTATTGAGTCTATGTGACAAATAGGCATAGTTCCAGAAAAGAGGATTGAGAATTAATTTGGGGGTTTTTTTCCCACCTAAAACCTCAACTTCTTTTCTAATAAATTTTAAATTAACCTGCAGTGAATTTGTATTTTATACCACCTACTTGCCTGTACAAATCTGAGAAGGAAAGGGGTCTGTACACATGAGACAGTGAGGGATAATTCTGAACTGTGAAGTGAACACTCAGCAAGATCAATTCTGCCAATTATGAAGACAAGCATATTATCCAAACTTGCAAATATTTACTATCTCAGAGTGTTTCTGGCTGGATTATTCTATTCTAATAAGAAACTTGCACATAATAAAATACTTTGTTTTCTAGCTTTGCGTTGCTCTATCAGTAATGGATTAGGTTGCAACATTAAGTAAATTAGCACTAGAATTTTTTTTTTACAGTGACTGACACAAGAACAGCTACAAAATCCAGTGTTTGCTTCCTGTTATTGTTACTTTGGGACCTGTGTGCAGAGCCAAGGCTTCACACACAACTGGACGCAAGTTTTAATTCTCCATTGCTGCTGTTACAAGGTGATCTAACAGCTGAAAACATCAATGCTTTAAAGGATTTCTTTGGTGATTAGAACTCCTTTCCCTAAACTTCATCACAGTTTAAAGGAAGCTTAACATCTAGAGAGAGAAAGACAACTCCACATCTTCAAAGGGTGGTTTTGCAAGCCTGCATACCAAACAGAAAACCTATGCCTGGAATGGATAACCTTGGAGGAACAAAGCTGTACCTGATTTACCTGTCAAGTAGGTCAAGACAACAGCTAGGAAGCTGCAGTCCTTTCATGGTGCAGGAATAATTTTTTCAAATTAATCTCAAGTCAAGCATGAGTCAGTTTCATTCATTTCAAAATAAATTGTTGCATTATTTAACTTGAAAATATGAGATTCAATATGTGTTTGTGGGTGTGCATGTATGTATACATATTTTTAATATGTGTGTATCTTAACTTATTATGAAGATAAGAATGTTTTTATTCAAGAGGTGCTGGTGCAGATAGAGAGGTACAAACATTGACTTCTAGAGTTTCTTTTCCTCCATGTTCCAAATAACCACTTGTCTTTCAGACTGTGGAGTCTTCTTTGTAAGCTTTCTGAATATGTTGTTTGATATACATAAAAAGCTGTTGCTTTATCAGAATAAACAGACCTCTTGTATACTGGGCAGAAAGAACCTTTGTGGCCCTCTGTAAATAATTCAAGGTATTGACCTCTTTTGCTTGTACTTTTGCTCAAAAAGAGTTTCACTTTTTTTCTATCTCTTTCTAGTTCTTTTGTTTAATATTTTCTTTTGTGGTTTTTTTTTCTGTTCAGTGCTACCTCTGTGTTCTGGCTGGATTATGAGGACAGGAGAGGACCTAGTCTGAGACCAGCAGTAAATTAACATTTTTATTAGGTAAACTGTCTTGGACAAGACTAAGAAGAAATATCAAATCCACAAATACAGATCAAGGATCAGATATAGACAATTTTTTTTTTTGTCTATATGTGGTTGTGTAGAGCAGTAAATGTAAACACGTTTATAGAATATGCACACAGTTATATTTAAGCATAATTTCAAGGCAAAATTTCTGCTACCAAATTGTTCTTAGACTGTAAGATGAGCTTTCATGTAACATTTCAACATGTCAAAGATGCTGAGATGTGAGCCACCCTTTGGATCTCAAATCCCACCCAGTACAGAGCTGGCAGCAGCCAGTGGTGTTCTCTGTGGTGATCAGTGACAGGACAAGAGAAAACAGCTTGAAATTGTGTCAGGAGAGAGATTTAGGCTGGATATTGGGAAAGGGTTCTTCACCCACAGGGTGGTTGAGCACTACAATAGACTCCCCAGGGAAAAGGACACAGCTTCAAGATGAGTTGAAAAAGTGTTGGGACAGCACTCTCAGGCCCATGGTGTGGCTTTTGGGATGTCCAACAGGGCAGGAGTTGGACTCACTGATCCTTGTGTGTCTCTCACCACTCAGGAGAGTCTATAATTGGAATTTGGAATCACTGGTTGTGCTAAACTTGAAAGCCAAGTCCCCTACTGCTTTCCAAGCAATCACGCACGTGGCCACAATTCCAGAGGGCTAAAGATAAATCTTGGGTTTTTTTCATTTTCCACAGAGTAGAACTAATCAGAGGAAAAACCAAAAAAGAGCCAAAACCAGGGAAAAAGAACAAACAAGCACAAAACAGACACAGTGCTGCTGGGGAAGAAGGGCCTTGATTTTCAGTCCTGAGCAGGAATTTGTACTCTCCATGTGTGAGCTCAGTGGCTGGGAGCAGCACCCCTCCTTTCCTTGCTGCGTCCCCCAGCCCAGCCCAGGACTGGCAGGGGTGAGCAGAGCACTCCCAAAGAAGCCCCTGTGTGGATGCCATGCAGGAAACTTCTGAACTGTTTTTTCACTCACAACTCTTTCCAGCAGAACAAGTCTTTTTTTTTTTTCTTTATTTTTCCCCCCTCCCTAAGGATATCCTTTATTTTTTGTTAATATTCGGTATGTATTTGATCTTCTTGCCTTCACAAGACAATCAAACATGGCTTGTCAGCAGTTTATTAGCAAGAGAGAAAGAGGAAGGGCAGAAAGGGGTTATATGCATGAGGAAAATGTCAGGTTTAGATAAAAAATTATGAGGTCTGATCCTTTGACAGAGTTAACTCCATGTTTTAAAATCAAAGCTTTCTGTAATCAAACCATGAAGCTGAACTGATAATCATGCAAACCATTGTTTTGCTTGAACTAGAAGTAAATTGTCATTTCAGTGCTTTTCTGAATGCTGCAAGAATTGAACCAAAACAGATTTTTGGTTGCAAGCTAAACACTACAAATAAAAATGTACAACTCCCTAGCAGGGACTTATTTATTATGAGCCTTATTTGCACTTGATAGGAGCTTCAAAGCAAAGTCATGTCACAGCCTATTCCCCTGTCTCCCCTCCTTCCCACTCGACTTGCAGGCACAAACAGCACAAACTCTCTCTCCAGCTTTGTGACATTGCCCTTCTTCACTCTGTGCTGGGAGAGGCAGCAGAGTCTCTGTCCTTGGAGATGTTCAAAAGCCCCTTGGACATGGAGATCATGTGTCAGTGCAGAGAGGAGTGGGCTATGTGGGCTCCAGAGGTCCCTTCCAGCCTGAGTCAGTCTGGGATTCTCTCTCAAAGGGCTCATTGCTCCTGGGGGTGAGTTAAAAGTTACCCCTGTACAGGAATATTGCCCTGCATAGAGAGTTCCACATGGGGAGTAAGGGAGAAAAAGCCAGAAACACAGACTCTGCTTTCCAGCTGCAGAAGTGATAATGACCTCACATATATTTCAATGTATGCAATAGAAAGGGCTTACCTGTCATTGCAACAGGAGGTTTGATTGTAGAATGATTTAAAAGTCTGATCTTGATATATAACTCTAATAAAATCAGTGCAGATATACAGCTCTGACAGTAATGTGGAAAAAGTGGCTGTCTCATTTTAAAATACTGATTTGTATTAGTTTTACTTCATTGGTTTCAAGCAGCTTTTCTAGATTTATACTGATGCAAGCAAGATTAGAAACAACCTCAACATCTGCAACTTTTGTATTTATTATTAAAAAATCTGATTCTCAGACTGATCCACTATTGCTCCAAGCAACTCAGTTATTTTCTTTTCCCAGTTCAGTAGCAGAAAATATATTTTTTTTTTTTTTTTATAAATTGCAGTGCAATATTTTAATCACTTTTAATGCTATTTAGCATTTAATAGAAATCTATCCCTCTCAGCCTTATACCTTGTCTTCTCCCTGCAGCATAAGCATGCCATCACCTGTAATTTCTGTAGGTCCAGATCCCAGCAGTCCACATATAAGGATGAGCAGAAATCTGGTGCTTGGCAGCTGGAAAGCACGACAAGGTTCAGTGCTCCAAAAGCAAAATAATTTTTCTTACTTATTTTGAGTGGTATGAGTAACTTCTTCACTTCCACAAATGATATAGCAGTAAATCTGGAAGCATTAATCTTCCCAGTCTCTCCCTCTGCCTAATGTGCAGCCACAGCCCTCCTTCACCTCTGCACTGAGCTCCTTAGAGCTGCTCAGAAGCACAAGGGGGCTGCTCTTTCTATTAGGCTACCAAGTGTTTCAACAAAAGAAGTGTAATCTTCTCTCTCTGTTCCTAAGATTAATTTTATCTTTAAGGAAATTACCAAATGATTCCTAAATACAGGTGTTTTCTGGTTATTTTCTTCCTTTTACATAAAGGAGTAGAAAAACAAACTTTAATCATGTATGTAATCCTCAGATCCTTGAGTGTCTGTTGTATTTCTCTTCAAGGAAAAAATCAGATCAAGAGTAGAAAAATAGCATCTTAGAACAAAATAAATCCGTTTAAAATAATGACTCATAACATACTGAAGCTTGTTCAATTTCTTATTTTTCTTTTCTTTTTTTTTTTTTTTTTGACATTGAAACAGATTGAAGTTATTCCAAAAAAATTGTTTGTTATACTAACATATGTACTCTGTCTCCCTGCAAAATCTACTGTGCAGGGAAATCATGGAGGGACAGGAGAAAAGAAAGAAAGAGAGAAAGAAAGAGAAAGAAAGAAAGAAAGAAAGAAAGAAAGAAAGAAAGAAAGAAAGAAAGAAAGAAAGAAAGAGAGAAAGAAAGAAAGAAAGAAAGAAAGAAAGAAAGAAAGAAAGAAAGAAAGAAAGAAAGAAAGAAAGAAAGAAAGAAAGAAAGAAAGAGAAAGAAAGAAAGAAAACTAACAGAATTTTCAGTATTATAATTTGGAAAATACTTACAAATGTGCAGGCATGGAAATGTATTTTGGCATATGTGTTGAGCCAATTCTATATGTGTTCAGCACAGGAGCTCAAAAGGATCACTGTGACTGGAGGTGAAAACATTCCCTGTGTCTTTGTGTAAAGAGAAGTGATATTCCCCCATCTACAGATAACTTACAAGTGACTGACTTATAAGCAGTGCAAGTGTATGAAACCAAACAAAATAATATATTGCATTAAGACAATTGCATTTGGTTTTCAGTATAAATGAATAACAAATCAAAATATTCAAGATGACTAAACATTAAAATCAACAAATAAAACATGCATAATTGGTATGAGACAATGCTCAGATCAAAATGATAATCTAGTAAACACGGATAATTCGCTGAATTATTTGATTATTTGGTTTGATTTGATATAATAAGAGCCCAGACTAGAGCCACAGATCTGAATTACTGATAACTAGCCTGAGTAGCTTTGGTTCACGCATGGACTGTCAATGTGTCTCTCAACTCATTTCACACTTGACCTCCCGGAGGGCAGTGGAGCTGTGCACAAACCTACGCTGTGCTTTCTGCTCCCAGACTTGGTTGGAAAGGAAAACTGCACCAGAAAATCCATATTGGAGCAGTAACAGAAAAACCTCATGTCTGAAACTCTTAAAAAAAAAAGAAAAAAAATAAAGCCAGAAAGGAAGGAAATAAATTCATGATTTGAAAGCTCTGCCCACATAAAGAGTTATAGTGCCTCTTAAGAGTAGCACTCTGATGCATTAATAGTCGGGGCAGGAGTTCAGTTTAACTATTGCTGCAGCTTAAGGTACACAATTACATTCTTCAGCGTTGACATTTTCACCTTGATAAGCATAATAATGCCATGCAGATGCAGACTAAAACCCATAATTTCAGCACTCTGCTTCTACTCACGTTGATTATAATAAGGCACGGCACTGAAGCATGCACAATCCTACATTTAATTGTCAGCATAGCCCTTCATTTAAACAAGAAGTTAGTTAACAGGATGCCTGCTCCAAAGAGTGTGGGAGGCATTGCAAATAGCTGGGGCTAAACAGAGGAAATTAAATGTGCCAGCAAAAAGTGCAAAAATCTGGTGAGGGCCTAAATTCACCTCCAATTTCTCTGTGGGTTTTGATGCAAATTAAAAATAAAATATGGTATGTTTATATTTCCAAGAAAGAACCTGGGTTTGTTTTTTTTATTATTCCTTCTTTCCTTTCTTTTTTAAACTAGGGAAAGTTTCCCTGCAGTTAACTCTAGATCATTAGGGAGCAGCAAGCCATATGATGACATTGAAGGACAGATTCTTATGTATTGAAAAACAAATGTATAATATTAAAAGAAATACTATGTATATTAGCCATGACAAGAATACTATGTATTGCATTTTGTTTACAAAGTCCTTCGATGAGGAAGATAAAAGCAACATATAGCAAACAGAAAATTATTTAAATTTGTACAATAGTCACACACATACATATGTGTTTTATTCATACATGTGTGTATATATATGAATCTATGATTGAAAAATATCTACCTGATAAAAGATGGGTATCAACAAGACAAAAATCTTATACCTGATAGAATTTCTTGTATTTTTTTAAACTTGTACTCTATTGTTGCCTGATGCTTGAAGCAGCACTAGTTGTAAAAGGAACCAAACAAACCACACCCAAACTTGAAACAAACAGAATAGTCTTGCTCACATCCACCACATAATTCTCTTTTTTGATGCCATAATGGCTTGGTAATATTTTTTAATTCCTTCTGATCATATGAAAAGGAGAGGAGACTCTCCAAAATGCATAATTCTGAAAGGGAAGGGGGTCTTTGCCCTGTCTCATTAAATGCTCAGTAAATGTGTTGTGCTTTCTAGGCAGGATTAACCACCAGGCATGACATGTGCACTTCATGAGATGACATCTCCAAAGAGCTGCAGAAGCTCAGTGGCTCGTGGTTTTCTCTCTCCAAACCGAGGGGTTACCTGGTGGTGGCCAGTGGGCAGCAGCATATGCCACAGGCTGAGCTGAGGAGCTGGTGGGAGGTCTAGTGGGACATCGGGCACACTCCAGGGCTGGCTCACACTCAGACCACCTCTCCTCTTCACTGAAGGCAATGGCAGCCCCAAACTCAGCTCATGAGCATCTGGCACTAGACCTGCTGGTTTATCTTGTTAGGAATTTCATGATGTTGCTGTACTGTTCCCCAAAGTGAAAATAAGCTGCTTCTGTGGTGTACCCAGCTAGCCTGACAGGATGCCTCTGCACTGGTTTAGCAGAAAAGCTAGAAATTACTGTGCTGGCTTATATATCGTATAAACCAATGCAAAACTATGATAATGTAATTAGCCCATGAGCTTGTAGTAAATACAGACTTCAAAGAAACTACAGTAGCAGATTTATGCACATTTTCTGCCAATTTATTTCCAACTCTGCCTCAAACCTTACTGGGTATAATACTTCAAGGTCGAATCTCTGCCTTGGATTATGTTGGATGCAATTCATAAACTTGCAATACGTTGAGGTTTCGTTAAAATGATATTTTTTATCCTTTTATATAAATGAAAAGGGAACTCACCAACTTCAGTTTTTCAGACGAAGAACCAATAGGTAGATGTGGGAGAAAAGCCTTTGTAAGAGGTCATGGAATTCATGAGCAGTGTTGGGAGCCACTGTTCAGCTACAAGCCCTACTGCTGCTTTGGGAATGCTGTTTTGCTGGCCCCGAGGTAAGGAGCAGGCTCAGGGAGCTTTTATGGAAGTGCTGCTCTGTGCAGCACTGGATGTTCTCAGCAGAAGACATTTGCCATAGAAACTGGGTTGCAATGTGTTTCCTCTGATGAGTTGGCTTTTGGTAGGTGGTGCAAAGAGCAAAGCATCTGGATAGTAAAAA
Source organism: Catharus ustulatus (assembly GCF_009819885.2). Lineage (NCBI taxonomy): Eukaryota > Metazoa > Chordata > Aves > Passeriformes > Turdidae > Catharus > Catharus ustulatus. The sequence goes on from NC_046225.1 coordinate 8,435,665, forward strand.
ACTCCTGATGGAGAAAAACACAATGTTGGTAGTAGGACTTGCAATTAATTTAAAAAGTGCACTATAAATTAAGTGCTTATAGTTTTGAAGTGATGTGTAGTACAATTCAAATGTTGGGTGCTATAAATGCATTGAGCTTTAATTAACCACTGCATTCATTAAAAGGAAAAAAGGTAAAAAAGAAAAGGAAAATGGTATTTATTTCATGGGAGAAAATAGTTGAATGTGTTTATACGAATCATTTAATATCTGTCAACAAATGATTACCAGATCCCATAAGCAAAAATCATCTAATTGGCCCTTAGCATTTAGAAGCAGTTGAGTGATTGGGAGGATACTGCAATATAAATATTGTCACATAATATCTTATCTTAATAACTAAATTATATAGCATTTATATGACAAATCATATTGAAGGCAACATGCATAAACATTTATTATTCAGAACATGACGTGAGATGAGACAACAACTAATCCCCACCATAAGCATTGCTTTTTATACAGTAATGCTGATAAACTGAAGCAGCCAGGCTAAATTGCCTCTGCAAGCCAACTGGCACCTCTGGAGTTGTCCTGATACACCACAAGGGAGAGTTTCTTCAATGATTTCATTACATCTAAATTAATTTTACACCACATTTTGTATTCCTATTATGCTCAGAATCATGCAAAAACAGTGTTTACTGCTTCATGTGAGGTTACCTTTCAAAACTAATGATAAAATTTATGTTGGAGGGGCAGCACATATTATAGCTTTCTCCTAAAATCTTGCTATGATTCCTTTTCAGGATATTGTAAAATCAATAAAACACCATTATCATAATGCAACAATTCTCTGTGCATTCTTCCTGTGGCTGGTCGTCTCACTTTCCTGTTGAGATTGTATCCTCCTCCTCTGCTTCATTGTTGCTGTGACCACATTTTTCTGTGCTCTAATATGGGCAAGATGAAATGCTGTCCCTAAGTACAAATCTTCCTCTGTCATCTGTAGTGGAGCCTAAATAATTTTTCTGGGTTGTGTCATTATCTCAGTTAGCTCCAAGATAACTTGAGAATATATAGGAGAAGGTCATCTGACTATGATTGTCTCAGAGTTCTCTCACACCTGGCAGAGAGTTTTATTTGAGATACTAAGATTGCCTTAAGTACCGAAATTTCTTTTTCTTTTATATAATTCATTGTTTTCCTTCCTTTCTTCCCCTTCTACATACAGATGTAGATACTCATCTATAAAAATATAAGCCCCATACAGAAAACTTATTTTCCTTCAATGCTTTGGGAGGTGGGGCAGAGGCATCTCATTGACACTGGCATAGTGCTGACATAAATCAGATCAATTCTAGGTGAAGGTGCCATGGTGAGATGTTCCTCATGAGCTCAGCTGCTCGTGAGAGGCTGTGGCATAAAAGCAGCAGAAATACTGTAACTGCTAAAATGGGATGAATGGGTACAGCAGCATGTCTCTCTTCTGCACTGCTGAACAGCTTGTGCCAATGTCAGTGCAGAGGTTCAACAGTCCTGGATTTTCTGCTAAAGCTAACACTAGAAGGTGCAGTAAAATGAGAAAATTAGAAACATGCTGCTACTACTTTCAAAAATAAAGATTTTACTAAAAATGCATTTTAAATGAAAAATCCCACAATAATATGTTCCTGAAAAAAAAAATCAATGACATTTCCTTCTGGAAACATTGCAGAGCAAATTACAATCATTTTCTAAGGAAGAAAACCGGGTCAGGTGCAATGCTGTTGCAATATGCAGGAAATTTGGTGAGGTATCTCCATCCCTTTGTCACACAGTCAGTACTGCCTGAATCCAAAAGAAATGTCTTGAAAGGAATGTTCTTCATTGCCTCTCAAACCCCACCGGACACTTGGTATGCAGTTTGTAACTTTCCAGAGCAGAAGGGATAAAATCAAAAACTGAAGTGAGTCACAAGTCTTAATTGAATTTTTTTAATAGCGTAATTTTCAACAGTGATTATTTCATGCTTTCAAATTAATTTTAATATAGCCGAGCTTATGTTTCTATTTTAAACCTCTCGATATTTTGAGTATATTTGTGATTTGACAGAGATGTGGACATAGGGGAGGGGGTTGGATTCTTTTTCCTTATTAGCTTTTTAATTGTTTGATTTCTGCATCAATCAATAAATGTGTCAATGTTACTATTATTCTAATTTACATTTTTTGTGTGTTTTTTTAATCTGTGTTATTTTGATAATAAGGAAAATGTTAATCCATTGCCATTGGAGAAGGATGAAAAATAAAACAAAAAAAAAGGTTTCAAATATTAAATATTTTTTCTACTGAGTGAAGTTTGAGTATTGTTTAACTGAGTCATAGTCATTGTATCTACTTTCAGACAAGAGAGTGATATGGAATATTGCTGAAAGAATGAACTCCTAGTGCAGCTGCCAGAGAGACTTGACAACTTTTTTCCAATTTTTATGACAGCACCTTTAGTGGTAGTATTATATACTTCTTTCTGAATATATACCATATACTTTCAGAAGTATTAACCTTCTTGAAACATCTTCATATCACAGGGACAGAGAGCAGTATTCCTGTGATGGGTGTGGCTGGATTTCAACTGCTCTGTTTAATTTGCCATATGAGTATATGAAATAATTTTTTAATGTCTGTGTTTAAGGTAAGATTCAGCACATCATAAACTAGATAAGATGGCAGGGGGGTTGGAATGAGATGATGTTTTAAGTCTTTTCCAACACAAGCCATTCAATGATTCTATGATGCATTCATCTGCTCCCTTGCAGGCTGGCAGCTGCCTTCCCAGGAGCCCACCAGCTCTCACCCTTGCCAAGCATCCACCCCACCCTCCCCTCAGCATTTGTGTTTCTCATCACCTTTTCATCTGCCTTCTTTCTCCTAACTTGGATGATTTCATGTCCTTGTTTTAAACTGCAGCTATAATCAAATCAGAAACTTGCCTCTGTGTTCTTTCTCTCCAATGTACTTTCATTAAAACTACAGCACATGGAGCAGACTCTGGGACAGAATAAAAAAGAATCTGTAAAGTGTCCTTATTTCAACATTTGTTTTACCATGGGAAATGCATTTTGTCTAATCTGTTGCTCTATAACCACCTCAGGATTCAGAGTTTTCCCCACTGTCTTCTAACTTCTTCAAACATTGCTGCTGTCTCAGTCTAGCACATCTCCATAGAAATGAAAGAGTGACTGCTCATTTATTTCCCACATGACATTAATTTTAGATATTCTAAACCTTGGTCTATTGTAAATACACCTGAGCTCTTTCACCTGTTTTCCTGTTTACCACAGCTTAATTATTGCATTGTTCAGAATCAGACAATTAACACAATTTCATTTCATTTTTTAGATATTAGGAATACTGGCAACAGAATTAAGCTAAAATTAGATTTTAGTAACTCAATTTTTGCTTCTAGTCATTTGGGAAGCTTTTTTTTTTTTTTTTAATAATTCATTAAGAATTAAATTATGCTTATTTGTTCACAACATCCCTCTGGCCTTTAATATCTTGAAATATATTAATGGTACCCTCACCTCCAGAGAATGAGCCCTTGTTTTATGTGAGTGTCTCCTGCTATTCTCTAGACCCTGGAAGATAATGATCACTTCTTTCTGCCCATTTTTCTCTCAGTACCAGTCAAGGACACTGGATTTCGTTTTTGGAGAAGGCACTTGTGTTAAATTACTATCTCAGAAACAGAATGTGCACAGCAGAAACTGACAAATCGTGGAAGAATTTGGATGAAAAAGGCATTCAAGCTTTGGCTCAGTGGTTTCCCCTTTAATGAACCCAGTTCTCAGATATTTTAAACCTGAGTGTCAAAGGCTTTTGGCCTTTGCTTCAGTTTATTAGCTATTTAGGAAATTTGCATTAAGGAATATGGTCAGACTTTAAAACAGGTTGAGGTTAAAACTGTTTGATACAAATCCTTGGGACTCAGTTTTTTGTTTTTGTTGGGGGGTTTTGGTTCTGTTCTTAATAAACTGCACAATTTATCAGATTTTGCTCAGAGATTGAGAAAGAGGTTCAGGAACAAAAAATGCATGCGTGCAGTCCTCCATATTTTTGTGGAGTTACTTTATTAAATACTTACCATCTTGTTATAAGTCAGAGTCATGAAAAATATCTTTTTCCTCACAACAGTTATTCTTGATTTTGCTTTCTTTTGCTATAGTTTTATTCTCTTGGCTTTGCACCCTGAGTGCCTTGCCTTGCCCTCTATCTTCTTGTTTGCTTTCTGCCATGCCCTTGTGGAAATCACACTTTTTCCTGTACTAAGATTGACTTTTTAGCCTCTCAGTGTAAGCTCTCATATTAATTTTGCACTGAGGTCCTGCCACTCTTTTTGTATTAACTAGCAGTGAAATGGTCATTGTCCAGTTACAGAGATGCTCTAACACTTGTGACCATCCTCACATATTCCCTGGGAGAACAAAACATTTCCTTATTATCCTTTTGGAGAATGGAAAAGAGTTGCTAAACTGGCCTTGCTCCTGGGACAAAGTTATCAGCTAGAGCTCCCTATGCTCAGTTTAGGGCAAAAATGCCAGTTTAGGAGCAGCCTGGCATCTTGCTTCCTCTGGAGTTTGCCAGGGAGCCCATCCATCCCAGCTGGCCAGCTTCACCTCCAAGTCAGCCAGGCCACTTTAATGTGACACATGCTGCTGCTAGCAGGTTTTCTCTTAAGAAACTGGCAGTATATCAAACTATGAATTTGTTTCTCCACTTGTGTTGGAAGATCAATAAATTATGGTAGAGGCAGATAAGAGTCAGTCATATCTGAAGAAACAGTCCTTGCTGTTTCTTCTATAATGCAATAAAACTTTGATGAGGATGAATACCAGTTGTAAATTTACAGTGGCCTATTCAAGACAAAGAAGAAAAACAGAGCTTTTTAGAAATACATCTGTTCAAAAGGCATGGAATATTTTAGTTTGGTAAGAACTGAAACAGAGCTGGCACCTTCTTCTTACTTCTTGCATTATTATGCCTACACTTGAAATAATTGATTGCTTGTTTACCTATCATTCCTGACCTCCAAAGTAAACTACAAAAAGACTGCTGAGATTAAAAAGTTCTACTGCATCAGATAAATTTAAAACACAAGAAAATGCTTAGATACACCCAGTTTCTGATGCAGATTTCCAGACTTAAAGCAGTTATTCAGCAAAGAAGTATTACTGTGTGCTACAGAGAGAAATTCTGTAAAGTGTTCGAGTTAGCAAAGCTGATATAATGCACAGCATGACATTTATGTGATCAAAATTTGTTGTACAAGACATAATGCAGCAGCAAAAATAAACATAGGGTTGTATGCAAGTGCTTTATTTTCATATATATTGTCCAATATTTTTTTTCTCAGAACCAACCAGCAATCTTCCACCACTATCCCCTACATCCTGCTTCTATTCCCTACTGCCCTCCTTTCCCCCACATACCCCCACCTCACTTTTCTCCTGCATTAACTCCTGCAAGCAATTCTGCCTTTAGCTTTGACAAGCACTCACCAGCTCTCTGGGAAGGAGAAGCTGCACAGGCATTCACTGCTGTGCTGGGAAGGAGAACTGCAGGTAGTTTAGGAGCACAGACCTGAGACACCAATTCATAGCACGAGTTATAACTGAGGCGCTACTGACCAATTGCTATTTGGCATCTACAGAAGGTGTGTGTCAGCATCCTTGTTGCAGGTACGCCAGCTGAACAAAAAAAAAAATCCCTAAGAAAGTTAAATAATTCAAAATATGTCTGTAAGGTCGTTTGAGAATTTTAAACTCCAAGATTTAAAATTTCTCCTGTAGGCACAGATGGAAACAATGCTGTCGCTGCGTTGGCAGTGGCACTGGTTGCCATTAGTAACAGATTGAGCCCAGTAATAGACTGGACTACTAATGGCTGCAAGTACACTTTGCCTAACCAGTACTGGCAGGAGGCTTTCCTTACAGTGATAAATGTACAAGCTGTGACTTGCATTTCATTTCCAACCTTGGCAAGCTAAAAGAGTCTGTTAATGAATGAAGACATCTTTAAGCATGCGGTTGTATGCCAACAGCAGTTGGTAATCCTCCATATCCATCTTATTTTATTCCATTTATGATTCCACTTGTAATCAAGCAATAAATAAACTACTGATGCTTGGCCAGCAATACCCACATGACCTTAGAAAATGTTTGAAATCTGAAAAAAAGCAAAATATGCTTGTCACTAGTACTGCTTTCATTTTCGGTTCAACTTGCAGATAAACAGTGCATTTGAAAGTCATTCTGAAAATAAACTGCAGCAAACTCAATCAAAACTTTTATTTATTATTAAACATGAAGGGCCAAAAAAAAAGTAAAAAAAGGCCATTGTGAAATGGCTGTTAAGACTAACATTCAGCATGAGGTATTTCTGACACAGCATATAACAGAGTATATAAAACCCAATAACAAAATTTCAGTAAACCCCTGAGGTTTATTTATAGTGATACTGACACTAAAGAGGCAGAATTTACAGAAAGCTGAAAACCTTTGTTTGGTTGTATAATTCTAACTATTAAAGGTAAAACTGTTTGTCTTTTCTTGTTTTCAGGAGGAAACTAAACAGACTAAATAAAGATACACTAAATATCAGTACTCACCCCTGTGAGTCACTCTGTGTTTGATACATTTTGTCTTTTCCTTCAGCAGGTATAATGGTTAAAGGCAAAAATAAATCCATTTTTCCATTCCTATTTTTTCCTTGAAGGAACTAAATTGCTTCCATTATTTAAAGCTCATCTTTGACTAAAGAAAATAATTTAGCAATTATTACTGCTGCTTTCCATCTTACAGCGCCATTCGATTTCACGACTCTTCTTGTAACTTCATTGCTATTTCTCCCCATTTTATAATTCAATTAAATAATGAACAGTCCAGAATTGCTGTTTTTCTAGCTCCTCTTTTGAAACTTCAGAACTACTTTGAAACTACAAACTCATTGTGGTCAAATAACTGTCTTAAGAGACAGTTCAAAGCTGAAAAGTGCACCTCACATTTGCATTGCAGTCCTTAGTTAAATTCAAATATTTGAAGTACCTAAAAATGTTACACAAGAGTTTATGGAACATGAAGGGATCTCTTTAAACACATAGCTAATAACTAGAAATGAGGAAACTTCTCCACATCATCAGACTTCAGTGAAAGAGAAGACTTGTGGCAAATCAACACTCACTCCTTAAAAGTCACTATTGCAGGGAACATTCAGGCTTGCATGTTTGTTTTTTGGAAGCAGATTTTAATCTTTTTGATAAAAACACAATCTATGCTAAGAATTCTAAAAACATTTTTGCCATAGCAGACCACTTATAGGTCATGCAAATCATGTACACAGTGTACACAACAGATAGGAGGCTGATATATGTTCTTCAATCTGTTTGAACAAATTCACCAGAAGCGTGAGCTATTGAGCTAAATATAAAATTTAGGGATATAAAACCCAAAATATAGTTTATGCAAACCCCAAATGAACTATTTTTAGATGCAGTCAGCTCAGAAAAGAGCTGTTAACTCCTACATCTATCTTTTTTTGATGAGCTTCAGCAAATCTGATTCGATTTCTTACCTGCTAGGTGTTTATTTCTCCTCTCTGCAGGTACATAGTAAGAATTAGTTTCTTCCCAATTCTTTTTCAGATAGAAAGAATCAGTAAAAAGATTTATTTCCCTCACTTGCCATCAAACTCTGTAAATTTTTCACAAAATTACTTAAATATTTTCTGCAGATGAATTGATATATAAGCTATTACTTCATCTACCAGACAGCTAATAGAATGAGGGTCTTCATAGCTTATTCCACCCTGGAAAAGATTTCTGATCAATTTTCATAATGGAAAATGTTTCCATAATTGGAAGCTTTGGTTTGGTAAGGCAGTGATTTTGTACCCATATGAAGAGTAAGAGTCACTGCTGAAGTGAGACACTCTCATAACAGTACGCCCTGCTACAGGCACTGACATTCATGTTGGTTTGTTCAGGATTGTTGGGAAAGAAATTTTGCTTTTTTTGTTTTTGTTTTGTTTTGGTTTTTTTGTTGTTGTTTTGCTGGTTTTTTGGTTTTGTTTTTTAGTTGTTTTTTGTTCATTCGTTTTGATGGGTTTTTTTAGTTTTATATTTATTATATCCATATTCTTTTGTGTTTATGATATTTGACAAATCTCTTCATTAATTTCAGTACTGAGAAGACACATTCTGCTGTATTCAATGCTGCTTAATGTTTTGATCCAGATTCTAGGGATACTGAAGAGATACTGATAGAGATAGAGGAGAGAGACAAGCGGGAGAGGGAGAACTCTTAGGAGGTAAAAAACTAATTTGTACCAATAGGAATGAAGATAAAAATATTTTTGAAAATGTATCAGTTTAAGTGGGGTTCTAAGGAAATGTGTATGCCTCTCAATTTTCTGGTGTACAACTCTGCCTGTGGCAGTATAAATACATTTTTGTTCTACAAAAGAGAAAGTTTGGAATTTGTTGCTGCATAGCTTCTGCAACTTACTGATAAAAAGCTGTCCATCAAAAGGGTTGGTGACGTGGACATATCTCACTGGTGAGCTATTAACAACACAGATTGATTACATGAAGAGTGCAGGAAGATAGCTTATCTCTGAGCTGTAGAATTTTATGTCACTGAAAAAGAGAGGGGGATTCAAAAAAGACTTTTGCCAGGCTTGAAATGGATCACTCACCCCAGGGATTTTTTTGTGGATTTGCCGTGTTGACCTCAGTTGAATCAGTTCATCTCTCTGAACCTTTGTTCGAACAAAAGGAAGAGAATAATAAAATATATTTATTCAAATTTTAAGAACTTTTTTTTTTTAAGATTTGAAATTTAAGATGTGGCCTTTATTCTAGCAGTGCCTTCAGATATTTGTGACCTTCTGGATAGAAAGTATATTATGAAGTCAACATTCCTCAACATATACATTTCCTCTTAAGATGAACTCCTTCCCATAATCAGTAACAGCCTAGAATGTTGCACTTAAAATGTACAGTGAGCCATGAAACCTCAACTAATCTATCAGTTAAGAATGGGTTTTTCACATAGAATTATTCTATTGATTTCCCTTTCTGAAAATTTACTAGCTCCTTTAATGTAAGCTGTACTTGCACACTCCAGAATCAAATTTGGCAGGTTTCATTAAGCAACTATAAGTGAAAAAGGCAAAGTGAAATCAGCTTCATCTCCTGCATTCTTCTTTCTCACCCACATATGCCTTTCTAGTAGAAATATTCTGTAGGTGCCCTTTAAAATGCAAAAAGCTTTGACAAAAGAAAAGCTTTGCATCATGGCTTAAATTTAGATTGGAAAGCAAGAAAGCCTACAAATTGTGAAGAGTATTTATTTACTAGGAAAAAGGAGTTTAGTGGGAGTGGAGGAATTCTCAGTTATCTTAAAGAAATAATTTAGCATTAATTTACAAAAATATTTTCCCCATCATTAATATCTTCTGTAATTTGGAGCTGCTAGAATGTTTTCTCAGATAAATCTTCCTTTCAGAGATCTGATTTTAAATGGGACCCCAAAATGTATTTGTTGACTGAATGATGAAAGTGTGTTTAGTGGTAACAAAGCTACAATGTGAGAATTAACCTGAAACTGAAATAATTTTTATTTAGCAAAATGCTTGCTATTATTTCTATTTTTTCTTTTGCTTGGTATATGAACACAAAAAGAAGAAGCCAGCTGAGTGTTTAAATATTTAACAAAGTAAAGTGATAGAACACCCAAGCTGTCTATAAAGGTGTGATGATTTTTCAGAAACAAAAAGTAATATCTAGGTTAGAATATAGTGTAAAGTTATTGAGAAACTTACTGTGATTTCCATTTTCTATGAATCTCAGCTGGGAAAGCATTTTAGACCTTTTTTCTTATAAAATTTTTTTTTTTTTTTTTTTTAATCTTAGCTGCTAAATAATTACAAATAAAGATAATTCATTCCCCAAGAAAGGAAAAGCAAAATATTAAACTCATATTCAAGTTAAACCTACTACCAAATCTAATCTTTAATTCCTCAAAGTGTTTATGCCCAGTTCAAGCAGACTTTGCTAGCAGAATTCAATCATTTCCTGAACTTCTCTTTCGGTGTATCTATCAGGATAGGATATAGCTGTACATGTGAGGTGTTCCCTTTACTTTATGCAGGGACCATGCTATATGTAGGTTTTGGCTCCAGTAAGAGTTCACACATACTTAAAACTTAGACAAAACATTGACTTTATGTTGTATAGCTACCAAATCAAATGTCCATCCTTGCTTTGGCTTGGAGGTTTCATACACATCTCAGGAGAACAATTTAATTTCTAGCAGTGGGACTATAGCAGGATTCACAAAAATTCAGTGCATCTACTTAAGGAGTGGAAAAATGTTCTTCAAATATGGATCGGTGTCAGAGGCAAAGCCCTCTCCATAGTTAGGATTCACAGGAGCAGAAGCAAGGTGACTTAACTTACCTGGACTATTTTTACTCCCACACAGGCTGACCCATTTATAACTAGACAGCTTTCTAGTTAATTTAATTCCAATCCTATGCCCCGAGCTTGAGTGTAAGAGACCTGGGTTCACTCTCTTCTCTGCTTGAGAAGGTCTGAATTCTTACCTTCCAGGAGAATATCCCATAAGTTATTCATGAGGGAGGAAAATATTTCCCCCCTCCTATTTCAGCCTGAAAGCTGTTCCACTTTGCAATAACTAATTAAATATTCAGTGCACCAAAAAACCACTAAAGTTGAGAGCAATTCCTTAGCCAAGGGCTATGGGTACCTCCCTTAAGATGAAGAGTCACAAATCCAGTTCTTGTTCCACTGCAAACCTTGACATGGAAATCAAGGAAACAAGAACAGCAATATTTGCTCTCAGGAGAGTGAAATGCTCTACACAATCAAAGGAAATAGGACACATCCTCTTTCCTTAGGCACCAGAGTATTTATTTTAGACAAGTACGTGAAATGTTTTGTTGAGCCTCTTCACGCTAAGCTGAAAATTGCCAGTGGGACTCCAGCAAGTCAATGGAGCAACCACAGAGTAGAGCCACCGTGGGCTTCCTATCAATGTACTCTGAGCTGGAAAAACATGTGGGAACAGCATATTTACCCACTCACCTAGAAGAATGGGCTTGAAAAGTAAAAATGGTTATATAGTTTAGAAAAGTAATTATTGCTATTTAAATAAATTACTAATGGGGTTGGAGGTTACATATCTGAAGGGTTATTGTTTGCTTAGAGCAAAGTAACATTAAAATGTTTAATTCTTTTATTCTATAGTATTAATAACTGAGTGGTGATAATTAACATAGAAATATGCCTTTCCTTAGAAGCCTGAAAGAATAAAATTATTTGTTAATTGGTTAACTATAGTAATGATTAATAATAAATAAAGGCAATCATATTTCTTTCCTGAGGTTATCATATGTGTCCTTTTAGCAATTTATAATGGACCTCTGGGTTACTTGTTCTAATTAGTGGGTAGGGACACTCTTGTTAAACATGTACTAAGTAAAACCAATCTGGCATTATGTACTTTACATGACATGTACCACGAGAACATTCCCACCAGTAGAACACGGAGAACAGGCTGTTCCCAGTGCTACATCAAAATCTAATTAAATGGGAAAACCACAGAATTTTAAAGCATTGTAGCCATTTGTACCCAGAAGCTATTTTTTCCTTACTCCTGTGATTACTATTATATATTTTAAATAAAAACAGCTTAACAAATGATGGATGACCAGAAAGGCTGTACAGAGAAGCACTACACATATAATACAGGACATTCATTGCTGTAAGTTAAAGTCTGTAGTCAAACCTTAGAAGACAGGAATATTTTTTTTTGGCACCTAAAAAAATGTCATAAGAGCAAACCAGAATTCCCTGGGTCCTAATAGATACACTAATACAGAAATAATTTTTTGCTAGCATGTTTTGGTACAAAGAAACTGTCAGTATGGACCATTCCCAACCTTGTTGTGTATTACAGACCAGTTCTCTGGAGAACTTTACAGTGTTAAGATAGAAATGTTGCAACATTAGAATCTGATATTAGTATGAATATGCCACTATTCTTCATATTGGAAAAGTTAAAAATTATGTCCAAATTGATTTGCATCTGTGCAATCTTGACTGCAGTCCCCCACAGTGAAATGAAGGAACCATAAATGAGGAAGAGGAGAGAGAGAAGAAAGGGAAGAACAGAGGAAAAGAAAAAGAATCCTTTACTTAGGAGTTAGTTTTTATGTAAAATGATGAAAAATGCAAAAGAGTCTGGGGCAAGGAGAAATCAAGCATAAGTTCAAAAGACAAGAGGTCGGTCTTATTTATGATTTTTGGGATTTGTCTAACAGAAAATATATCAGTGGTTATGTGGTTGGAGTTTAAGTGACTGACTATCTGACAACTGTATGTTTTTGGGAGTTTGGACAAAAAACTCTAAGAGCTTATCCAGAAGAAGAAGGGAAAGACCAACTACATCATCAGCTACACTGCAGCTGTAGCAGAAGAAGTAATTTCAATGTGTTCTCATTGTCAGATTTGGTAGTTTATTCAGTTTTGCTGATTTGTTTTACCAGTGCGTTTTGCTTTAATCCCTGATTTTTTCTTTTATAAAGGTTGCTTGTGAGTGGGAAAATTTTTTTATTGCGTGCTCCACTGGAACATGTTTCCCTGGTCTGGGGAAAAGAGAGCATTTTAAATTTTTGTCTTCTTCTCTACAGAATTAAAGAAAAACTATCATAGAAAGAACTTTACTATTTCAATTTTCAGGGATTGTCATCTTCAATATTACTTTCTATAAACAAGGGTATATTAAATTCATGGCCTTAGCTCTGCATAAGTATGATGCTGAATTTTAAGTTCTATTTTTTTTTTCTTTATAATAGAAATCAATTTTAATTTTCACCCTAAAATTACTTTTGTCACACGTTTGATTAACTGATTTATTGTTCACTGTTATTCCTCTAATGTGCCACATGTCATTGTTTAATGTGGCTTGATCATTTAGGACTTCTTTGTGAAGGTGCTGAGCATAATCCCAATTTAACAAAAACATTTGAGCATGAAAGCAAAACCACTGTTAATAAAGAAGAAAACAACCTATGCAGTTAACATTTTGAAGTCTCTTCAAAGCCAAGAAACAACAGCAAAACTTCCTCATTGTAATGGAATCTATACCTAAAACATAAATCTTAAACTGAAATGAACACTCAGGAATTTCAGGAGTTCAACTCTACTATTTTTTTTTTCCTTCATGTTACCATTTTCCATTCTTTCTTTCTGCAGAAATCTGTTACCTGGAAGTAGCAATATTGAAGCCAACACTGGAGTAGTACAAGATCAAAATATAAATCTTGTGGAGATTTCAGGAACACAGGTGCCTTTTAATTTATAAAATATATTTCTGAATTTTCTTTAAATTATATTATATATATATATATATATATATATATATATATATATATATACTTTCTCAAATGAACACGTTTTAAATATGAATGTGCTTTTTGAGCCCCATTCCCCCTCATCTTTCTCATAGGGTTGACTAATGTGTTATGAGGGAATTAGTTTTTTTGATAAGAAACCACCCTTATAAGAGAAAGAATAGGTTGTTCCTAAATAAGAGCTGTAGCTAATTAAATATACATAATTTCATTCTTTCATTTTCTTTGGCAAAGCTTCGCAAGACTTAATATTACTTTAATCAATAAATTTAAAATGAAGCAATAAAAATTGAAATTAGTTTTGAAAAATGGAAATTAAGCAAACACTTGCAAAGAATTCTGTTCTTTTGTCAGCATGCCAAAGCAGAAATATGAGTCAACTTTATGAAATTTATTAGAGAATTAGTACAGTTACATGAAAGGGAAAATATGAAATTTTTCTGTTTTAATTATATGCCCAATTTGGTGCTATTACAGTAGTTTTTCTTGATTAAAACATTAAATGGGAACACTACATAGAAATATCTGGCATATTGACAGTTGGAATTGTTGAATGAGCCAGCTACTGAGGCCACTGAAGAGCCCTCTCATCTTAATACCCAGCACTTTGTTCTTTCTAATGGAAATGCATGTGAAAGAGCTGCTGGTAAAGGAGTGCCATTGAAGGTAATTTCATCATTCACTGACTCATGCAACAATCATGTACAGCACAGATTCATTTAGGATCTCCATGTAACAATGCAAGGAGCTGTGAGGAAAACCTTTAATTTCGAGGGTATTTTTCTTCAGCTATTATTTAATCTATTGATAGCAATCTATTGATAGTCTTTTTTTCGTTAATTTTAGCAATATTTGTCTTTGATCTTAGCGCCTGATCTTAGCGCCATACATTTTCATAACTGGGTAAAATTAGCAAAATTGCAATGCAAAGTTGTAGCTGAAATGCACATATTTTGCTAATTCAGTTATAAAACTTAGTAGCCTGAATGTTTTTGCAAATCTAAATGTTGTGTAAAATGCATGTCAAAAGTCCTGGTTAGGCTTTTATGCAAGCACTTTTCCTCGGATTCTCAGCAAAAATTTATCTTTTATCTGAACCCATGACATTTTTGATTATTAAGCAGAAATCTGCAATTTCTCTCCATAACCTAATGGAACCTAAGGAACCTTTGGATGCATTCTCTAAGAGCATTTTCTGGAGCAGCTCCTACCAGAACATTGTTCCATGCCTGGCACCAAAACACTGCAACTGGAAGTGCTGTTTTCCTTGTTAAACATGTCCCTCTGCAGGGAAACCAACAAGGAACTGTAGCCTTATTCCAGGTGTTTAAAGAGCTTAAAATATACAATGGAACAGACCCACAAAAATATCTTGAATTCCCTTGGGCAAAAATTGGCAAAGAGTTGCTCACCTTTCTGTTACGATCCCAATGCAGTGAGTTATGGAGGGGAATATTCACATGTGCCACTGGAACAAGCTGGACTGGTGAGGAACTGGAATACATGAAATGAGATTATAAAAACCCTCACCTTACTTTGATGGAAATGTTACAGCTTATTACAAAGACTGTTTTTCTGGCTTTTATCCTTCTTATTCTCCCCCCTTCCCTTGAAACACAATGCTAAACCAGCCTTTTTATCCTGCAGGATGTAGCTGCTATGGAGATCTGTAAAAACATCATAGAATTATAGAATGGTTTGGGTCAGAAAGACTTAAAAATCAAGTTCTAACCTCCCCGCCATGGGCAGGGACCTCTTTCCACCAGATCAGGCTGTTCAGAGCCCCATCCAACCTGGCCTTGAACACTTCCAGGGATGGGGCATCCGCAACTTCTCTGGGCAGCCTGTGCCAGGCCTCATCATGCTCACAGTGAACAATTTCTTTCTAATCTCTAATCTAAATCTTCCTTCTGTCATTCTCCCTTTTCCTGTCATTACATGCCCTTGTAAAAGTTTCTCTGTATATTTCATGCACTAACTTGTGCGCAATTCTTGTATTATTATTTCATTAAGAAATGGGTAGACAAGGGTACTAACTTCAGATTAAATCCAGAAACCCAAAACCTAGGAAAGATTCAGATAAGCAGAACTTTAAGCCTATCCTTCATAGACTTAAACAACACATCAAATAAAATTTGCCAAACATTCCTGGATTCAGCCCCTCCAATGACTAGTGAAGGATGAGCAGTAAATCCAGCTCATATTCAGGTACTGACAAAACTGAAGACTCTAAAGGAAATAAAAACATTCAGGACAGACAAGAGACTCCTTGCTGGGGCATTAACTGAGATGATTTTTCAGACTGAAATTTCAGACACCTACTTCTGAGGACCAAATCTAAAACAAAGGCCTTCTCCCCATCTGAGAGATGTCCTCTCTGTGACTCCCTGCTGAGTTGCAAGGAAATTTATCAGACTCATCAAGTGTACTTGGAGGGTGTATGCATACTGTGTTCTCTCTCACTCTCATTTCTTTCCTTCGCGGCTCATTAATTCTGCATATATAAACCCAAACTGATTTTTGTCTATTACTATGACATCTAATAATCTCTTCTCTTGCACTTCTGAAGTCTGTATCATTATCATGTTTCCCCACATTGTCCTTGTTTCAGATAATTTTCAAAGCAGCAGTTTTTATCTTTTCTTCCCAAATGCACTCCAGCCCTCTCATTTTTTTATCTGTATGGGTATTTTCAACATTTCCCAGCTAGTTATCCACTCCAAAATAATAATTTGCTGCTCCTACTCTTCTGCAGATGTTAAGGACAGCTAGACTAAGAGGTGATTCCTTCATCTCTCTGCTGGCTACACTATTTTTGATCAATACCTTCTACCTGTTACTGCCTAATGGCAGAGCTCTCAATCAAGATGATTTTTTGAATTATATTTTCATTACAGAAATGCTGCACCAAGTGGTTTATTAAAGAGCATGTGTATTGCATGCAGCTCGTATACTTTGTAAACTAATATTTAATTCTGTTTGAAACGATATGTCCTCACCACACACACCTGCAAGGCATATTTATCCCACCTGCACCCCGACCCAGAGGGAGTTTTGCTGTTCTGGGATCAGGGAGCTGGCACTGGTTGCTGATGCTAAAATTTGGAGCAGCAGTGAAGTAGAACAAAGCTGGGAAAAAAAAAAAAAAAAAAAAAAAAAAAAAAAAAAGAACAAACAAAAATAAAAAAGGAAAAAGAAGCCAAAAATATTAAAAAAAGAAAGCCCCCAACTGTTCAGATACTTTAGGCCTACTCCAGTGCTTTGACCCAAATAACCTGATCTGCAAATAGCAAATAACTTCTGTGTTCTAAATCAAAGGGGAAAAATAAGCTATTTGGGTCAGAGTATGCAAAAAAAAGGGTCTACCCAAATGACTAGTCTCCCGCAGACACTGGTGTGTGCTTATCTTGTGGATCTTTTTAATTTGCAGTTTTCCCATGGCTCCAGACAGATGTGTCAGATAGATCTGAACATTAAAAACATTACCTAAAGCCACAGTGATTTTTAATATCTCCAATAATATAATTATTTTAAATACAACACTCTGCAAAAATAGCAGTCTTCCTAAAGGGTCCAAAGCATGTGGATGATGGACTAAAAATAGCCCCCTTGGCTTTATCTTGCAATTTCCACCCCATAGCTCACTTTAGTGTTCACTTAGCATAATGACATTGTCTCTTTCCAAAGTGATCAGAAACATCTTGACTTCTCTCCAAATCCAGCCTCTGTTCACTCTGGTGCATTACTCATCACTCCCAAAGGATTTTTTGAGGCTGTGCACAAGGGATGGGATTCAGAACAAAGAGCTTACAAGCAGATTGCTTCAGTAGAATACAATCGTTTATAAATTTCCTATTCATTAAGTTCTACATTCCCAAGAAACGTTAATACTAAATTTACACTCAATTCCAAGGACTCAGCTGGATCTCTATCATAATTTATAATGACACAGTGAGCAACTACCCCATTATTATAAAGAATGAATTAGAGGTGCAAAACTTCCTCAGAAACAACCAAATCTGAAAGCACTCTCCAATTATGTTCCTTAAAGGATGCATTTGTAATTTTGGCCAACTTGGGAGCCATTTGGAGGAGAAAAAATAATAGGTCTGGTTACATCCAGTGATGGAAAGAATCTTTGAAAAGTTCCTCTTTTATACCAATTCCACTTTGTACACTTCATTTGGGACTATCATAAAGGTCGTATAATTTAATCATATGCAAATGTAATAGACCAAAACCACCATAATTTAAAACATTTGTTTGAATCTTATTTGCTTGACTATTATAATTCAGGGTGTTCACAGAGATAAATGACAGCAAGAAGGATCCTATTATTCTGTTCAGGAGGAGAGACTGGGAGAGATATGAGTCATTTGGAAGAATGAAGAGAGTATGAAAATTTATCTGTAAGTAAGCAGCTTTTTCGGGGAGAGGCAATACTGAGAGAGACAAATAGGGAATTCACCGAGGGTGGGAAATACAAGTGATGGTTTCAAGGAAGACACTTCACAAGGATTATAATTTTCCCAGTGAACTGAGTTGGAACAAACTTAGCTATCCAAGTCCTATCAACTAAACCCACTAGGAGGGCTCCTGGCCACATCACACACACTGCCAAAAATCAGATTTTTCTGACCTGGGCTCGAACAGGTCTCACAGTGATCCCCCTGAACCAGATGTGATTTATTACAAGACCAAAGAACTCATTCTAGATATTGTAAGATATGCCTGCAAAAGCTGGTACAAAGAGCCAGTGTGAATGTCCTGGTACCCTGTGATGTGACAGTCTGCACACATCCCTGCCCAGGACACAAGCTTCACAGTGACCGGGAGCCAGACCCCAGTCCCCTCTTCATCTCCTGCAGGATGAAAGATGCCTTTGAGCCCCTTTACATACCCATTGGATGTCTGGAGAAATGCAGGACTAGCAGTGCTTCCTGGGGTGCCTTTTTCCAGTACCCACAGCACACAGCACTGTGTCAGTAACACTTTCTGCCAGTGGTGTCCTTTCTTCCCCTGAATCCAGTTGTTTGATCCAGAAGGAAAAGCAGCATGTCATACATTTTAAATAAGAGAATTCTACATATTAACTCAGTGCTTTTTTAAACATAAAAGACAAAGACTCTTACCTTCAGCAACCTTAAGCAAAATAGAAAATAATACCATGACAAACATCACTCCTGGTTGTGGTAATGGATGAGAAAATTATGTTGCTTTCCTGCATATATCTGAATAGTTATTTTAATAATCTTAATATTATTAACTGTTTGGAGTAAAATTTGGGAGGTAAATGTAGGAAATTTTTAATATCTTGTTTTGAATTTTCATAATTATCTCTTAGCATTACATTCCCCAGTCCCCCAAATTATTGTCTGAATTCACTGACAGTTGAGCCAAAGGTGCCAGAAGTGTATTTCAATCACTGAAATAATTCAAAGCCAGATAACACTCAGTTAACACTTAGAAATTGTTGTCCCCCCATATGCCTGAAAATGTCTGGATATCCCTGAATAAAGATTTTAATAATGCATATGCAACAGCACAATTTCAGAAGACAAGCATATGGAACAACAAGATCTAATACCTGTGGACCTACAGTACAATTTCCATTAATTATTAAGCAAAATCAGGACTAATCAGAATTCATTTTAAATTCCTGGTATGAAGAATAAAAAGTAAATCGATAATTAATAATCTATGTTATCTTTTATTATAAGAAATGTAATTTTCTATACTCATACTCTGCAGTATACAGTATGTAAATAACTTAGGAAAAGCTCATATGGGTTTTAGTTTACATTTATAACTCCACATTTTGTCAGCAATGTGAACATCAAAATATTTTTTAACATGGTTATACATGCAGAATGGCAGTGACTACTGAAGTTACAACTGTACCACATTTCACAGATAAGAAACTGCTTTTAGTCATCCACAAATTACTGAAGGATTGACTTTGAGAGATAAAGAATTTTATAGAAAAAATATCCTTTAATTCATATTTGAATGCCTGATGAAGTTCTACTGAAAAGTTGAAGTGCAGTTATGGCCTGTGATGGGACTTAAGGATGTTTTCAAATGTTTTCCTAATTGGAACTTTAAGCTCATGATTTAAATCAAGTCCATAATTAATGCAGTCCCTTATATTTATTTAATTGCCTGAGTTTCAGTGGTCTGTGGAAATACTCAGCCTTCTATTCCTCCTGTGACATTTGGTGCCCTTGAGAAATTTACTGTTTGTGGCCTTGTTCCTTCAGAATGTGAAATGGACAGCATAGGAAATATAAATTTTTCCATAGGATCACCATCACTATTCAGCAGATTGCTATTCAGCTCCCAGTTCCATTGTACTAAGCAAACACAATAAAACACAGCTTCTTTCACAAAGCAACAAGATAGAGGAAAGAAAGGAAGTATTATCATCTCTGTTTTTACAAAATAATTTCAGTGGAATTTATTTAAATCTATTACATGCTCCTCATCCTTGGGAGTTACCCAATATACCTTGACAGTATGCTGTGAGAAGAAAACTGTGACTTTTGATTTCCAAAATGCAAGTGAGTTGCCCTTGGAAATTCTTCAGTGCTTTTCAAAGATCTGTCCCTACATGCACTTTGGCCATTCAAGACATGCACAGCTCTATTAAGAGCTAAATCCAAGTATCCTAAGTTTTGCTTCCTTGCTTTTCTGACAAGATCTTCCCCTCCCAGTTCTTTTCCTCATAGCTAAATGTATATGAATTTGCACTATAAAAGGAGTATGAAACATAGAAAACTGCAATAACCCTCAGGAATACAATTCAGTGTCTACACATGAAGCAACTGGCAAAAGAAAATTATTTCTGAAATGCTGCATTTCAGATTAAACAAAAGACAAAAAAATAAAGAAAAAAGCAAAAAAAAAAAAATTGAACTGGTCAGAAGCAATAATTTTGCAATTAAAAGAGTTGTTTGTTTATCCAGTCTCCTCATTGACAAATGGCACAAATGCTTTTGCCCAAACCGGTCACTGAAGTTCTGCCCCAGGTAGAGAAAGAATACAAGTTTCAGCCTGAAACGTGAACATTTCCAAGGGTAAAGAACAACTAAGGAAAGCTGTTGTGCAACTTAAACAGTAGCAGGTCATGACCAGAACACTGCTACTGTAATAAAGATTTATTTAAATGCACTGGCATGGAGAAGGTGAAAATATACAGGAAAATAAACTTTTCTAAGTTTTATCTCTGACTCACTACCCAAAAACTGCTTAGATTGAAATGGAGAGGTTTCCTTGCTCTTCTCCAAACTTCCAGGATGTTGGGGGGCATCCTATGAACCAAAATACGTCTGGAGTGGAGCATACCCAAGCATTCAAATTAAATAATAGACAATGTATCTTCTTTAAAACTGTAATTCTAATATTTAAAATAAATCAGTAAAGCAACTATATAGAAAAAAAAAATAAAGAAAGGATTAATTTCTTTTTCCCCTGCTTTTTTTTTTGTGAAAGTGATGAAAACACAGGAGTGGCTCACATGGTTTTTTGTTAAGGTTCATACTGCCATTAGCCTGATTATAAATATGGACCATCACTTCTGCAACATATTGTATCTGTGCATTGGAATGTAAGTAGATTATATTAATTGCTTGCAAGAGTAGGCAGTTGAAGAAAATTGTGTTTTCTCGCCTTTTCTTTGTGCACAGGAATAAATAGGTCAGAGATCACCCAAGTCTGTCAGACAAGTCACTGCACTCTCTAGTGGTGGAGAGAGGGTGGTGTCTTTTAGGCAGACAGCTGGGCAAAAAAATCTCACCTTGAAAATATATGCACAAAAGCTGCAAGTACATGTGCGTGTATTATTTACATATATTTACAAACATGTACATATTTTGCTCATTTTTCCATGCATATATATGAAAACCTCTGTGTGTGTGTGTGTCTGTGTGCGTGTATAAGAAAAAAAAAGTAAAAAATATACAGGAAAAGACTTCAAAGTCAAAGTAATTATCATTGTCTTTTTACTAGAATGAAATACTCAGCAAATAATTTAGGAACATTCTGTTATTATATCACCTTAAAAATTTAAGACAAACTTTTCCTCATTACAATGTGTGACCTAAGAAGTGCATTTTAAAATTTTGGAAATGATGAATGCTCTCAAGACTTTTTTCCAGACTCGTATTATTTCATACTATTGAGTATTTCACTGAACTAAAAACCTACTGATATTGCAATATTTACTTTCCCTACAGAACTGCTTTTCTCAGAGTTGGACTTTTTTGGGTTTTTTTTTACATGTAGATAGCAATATTCTCTCATCCAGTGTTCACTGAAATTAATGAACAATATCTAGAATGGAGAATTACAGAATTTAGATGAAAGCCATTCATTAACTGTGCAAAGCTTTAAATTTGGGGAAAGATAAATGATTACCAAAACAAAATAACAATTAAACATGCTTATACTGTATTTGTTCGCATAGTAATTGCTATATTTGCCACCATTAATTAGAATTCTCATTGAGCTAAAGAAAACCCTAAATCTGTTCCCTCTTTTGGTGGAGTTGAGGAAAAAAATACAGCAGACAAAGAAGTGAAATTTTCCCTTTGATGATTTTATCAACAAATTTTCATGATAAGTTATCTAAATTCCACCTTTGGATGGCAAAAGAAATTTTCCTTTCTTCTTAAAATGAGATGGATTCTATTACACTTTTAAAAATGAATTAGAAATCACATTAGCAGGTTATTGGATTAAAAATAATTTTATAGGAGTACTGTTGGGTAAAAAATATACCTAGGACTTGCTCAACGTGTTCCAGCTTGAATTTTAACAAAAAAGACCTATCTGTCAGTGAACAGATTGTTCTTTTAAACACATAATTTCCACTAACTGGGAAAAGATGGCATCCCATGGAATCCCTTATGCAGATCAAACCTGGAATGTTTTGAAACTGTGGTACTCTGCCTTGATGCCTTATGGGTACTGCAGATCTGATACCTCATTTTTCTGGTCTGTCATCTTGGCTGGACTCCCAGTTTGTTGGCATAAGCCCTCGTGCACAAGGTTGCCTATTTTCTATCAAACAGCTGAATTTCCATGATGGAATGTCCTGCAATCATCTGCTGGATTTGTAATGATCTAACATCCAAGTATAATTTTCCGTATAAATTTAATATGGTTTTGCCAGATATTACTCCACAAAGTTGTCTTTCTTAAAGTTCACAGTGTTTGTCCTTGCCAGAGTTATACTTTGATTGTTTCTGTCCATACTCTCTTGCCCTTTCTATCACTCAAATTCATGCACCATAATCACCAGGAAAGGTAACCCCTTGTCTCTGAGGCATCTGGACAATTTTCAGGAATATCTTTGCTGGACTTTGGAGATGGGAATTAATTGAAACCCAGTCTAATTGATTGCAATACTTCTGAGTCCAAATTTAATACACAGACTACACGTGAAATTCTGTTCCTGAGAAATTTTCTATGAATTTTATGAAACAGCTGAAAATGCACCAAACAATGGTAGTACAGATAGTCACTATTTCCTTCAAGTTGTTATATCTATTTCTGGAAACCATTTCATCTTGGCATTTTTGAAATTTTTTTAGATGTACTACTGCTTCCAGATATGAAGGACCTGAACCACTTCTCTCAGTAATTTTGGAGTAAATCAGAAATAAAAGTAATAAAATAAATGTGAGTGGAGCAATGTGTGATAAAGAATTAAGCCCAGAGATTGTTACATTGGCATGTATCAAACATAAATAAAGGTTAAAATATTTAGTAGTTACTTTGAGAAACATTTGCACTGATATTTAATCACCGAACAGTAAATTATATATAAATGCTGGATGTATTTATTACCTACATTGCTTTACATGTTTACAAGCATATCTCATTGCTGTGATTTGTGCTGCTTGTCTCCTAACCTGAAGGCACTCTTTTAGAATTTGTGGAGGCAATGCACAGCTCTCAGATGCGTGTTTTATTCCACAGTATGTTTTAAGTGTACAGTTACTGGAGGCCAACTCATAAAATTAAAAACTGCAGATTAACCATTGTTGTGCAAATGGCAAGATTGCTTTTTTGTGTAAGCGTTGTCGCTGATTTCTTTGCTAAAGCTACTGCACACTATGTCTATATTGAGAGATGGAGCTACAGAAACCTCCTGCTGACAAGTCCATCCTGGTGTTTATTTCACAACTGTCCCAATGTGTGAAAAAACAGAATTTTTAAATAAAGGAAACTATTCCAACCCTCCTGTCACCATATCAGAGTGGAAGGTAGATGAGAAGGAAGCACCTGTCTCTAAGGGCATAGCACGAAAAGATGAAAATTAATTCCCAGCCTTGAAATGGCCTGAACTGGTGAGTCTAAATGGTTTATATAAAAAAAAGGTAAAGGAATTTGACAGCTATTAGGAAGGAAAGTAATTTGACAGCTATTAGGAAGGAAAGTTTAATGACATAGCCAGTTTTAACATAGAGACACATCTCATACATGTAGTCCTGTTCCTTCTACTGGCTTTGGCTTAACTCACCAACCTGGCAGATGCACATCAGTGCCAAACCCTCTCTTTTAATCATTTGCAGATTCTCAGGGTGGGACACTTACTAAATGCTGTCACAGCATGATTAATCAGAGTAGTTATCTTGGAAATGTGATATGCTTGAAAAATATCGCTTCCAACATCTGGTTCCCAAACGGGAGCTGAAGGCAGATTTGGCTCCAGAAGTGTCACTCCTCGAGGGAAGAGGCTGTGCCCTGAAGCCCAGGTTTTGCAGGGAGCTCTTCCATCCCACAGCACCTCATTGATCTGGCTGTGGGTAATCTAATGCCTGGACCAAAAGCAATAGAGCATGGCTCAGGGCTGGAGTTGGTTCCTGCCAATCTCCTGTGCCAAGCTGCACGGGGAAAAGCAAACCTGCCCTGAGGCTCTGTGGCTAGGTCTGGCTCATTTGGCATGAGGAGATCGAAGTGCTGACCCTGACCTCTGGTTGCTGCCCCGTTTTCAGGGCACTGTGTTCAGCTGGCCACTGTTTCACCCAGCTCGGTGAGTGCACGTCCTGCTTTTGGCTTCAGACGAGTGTAAACAGCTTTGCAGCTAGTTTCTTCAAGCTCTGTTATCATGTGAAGATTAAACATCTGAGCAAATAATCACAAAGCCAAAAGTGGCCATTTTCTCAATAACACATCTGTTAGGATGAAATCCTGATCCTTTGTGCTTTGTGTGTGCTTTGATTGCCTGGGGAACTGGCATGCTAATTTTTGCTCAGAGGTTATAATACTGAAAGTCTGGGTTTTGTTTAACAGTCAGGCTTAACTCTTGGGCTAACATTTTTCCTGGAGTTTCCAGCACGATCACATAATTATGTTTCGTAAGTGAAGGACAGAGTTATGCCCTAAAAAAGAAGATGTAAGTGTCTTAGTTTGTCAATCAAGTAAAACGGTTAATTTAAAACAACTCACAACAGCTACAAGGGTAGGAAGGATTATTTACTTGTTAAAAGGCAGCTATGCTCAGTTAGGAGAAAATAGATAAGGGCTGGATCAAATTTTAATTATTTTGTTTGATTTTTTTTCTTGCCAGAATGAGGAAAAAAAATCATTCAAAGAACATTCAACAATCGAGCTTCTTGAAATGAAGCAGAACAGAAGAGCTGTTGATTTTGACTTCATCTTATCCAGTAGTTCAGAATTATATTTGTTGCCCCTGAGGGGATTTCTAGGTTGACTTGTTCATTCGTTCTGAATAACTACAGAGCAATACAACACAAAACAATACTGTACCAATTGCCATATCGATAAGTATTCTGATATTTAGAAGCAGAATTCCACCCTGTGGTACATACCAAAGACAATACATTAACATCAACATTCTTGCTCCCCCTTTCATAGGATCCTGATATCCCTTTTTTTAGTTTTCTCTGCTGTCATAAATAATTAAAGTGCAACTACAGTAAACATCACATTTGTCCATGCAAATAAGCACTGGGATCTTCTGATACTGCTTACTTCATATCTCTTCTCTGGTCAGTCCTTCACCATCAAACAAATATAAAAGAATCTCACTATTCTGATGCTTCCATCTTCTTTGGGACATAAATTACCATGGTGTCATCCCTAGGAATAACAAAGAAAAACATATTCCTTGTTTTTTATTTTTTACCTTTATTTTTAATAAATTTCTTCAGAATCTTACTTTGACTAGGGTTTCTATTTCTATTAACAGTGGTTTGGCAAGAAGAAGTGATCTCTCTTTGCTGCCTTTTTACTTTCTGCAAAGCTGCACAGGGATCCAGTCACAGACCAGCGTCCCAAAGGCAAGAGAAGAATGACAACTTTATCCATACAAGCTAATCACCAAAAATTTTCAAAGGACTTCATCATTTCTGTTACTAATTAAACCTGTCTTTCTTCCTGCATGTCCAGAGACACATCTTTGGAGCCTGTCTGCTGCAGATGCACATAATCTGAAAAAGCTGGAAGATCTTAATTGCCTTTCTGCAGTGGTTTTTTCAGAGCCTCTCTCCAAATACACCCCCAGCTACAGAGGCTGGAGCCACATCTTCAATACCTAAAGCTGCAGATATTCATTGGCACAACAAAAATTAGGTATTATATTTTAAATTATAAACCTAATTATAAATTAGGTTTATACTCTTTTGTGGACAAAGTCAAACACAACTGCTAAGGGAGTATCTTAGAGAGAAAATAATTTTATGCTAGAGAAGAGAACATTTTTTGTGTGTTGGTAAAATTAACTTCACTGAAGAAAAAATGTTGTTTATTGTTTAATTATTATGAGTTAATTTCCAAACTGTATTTCACAATTCAGGAAAAAAAAGAGCAGTTCATTTAATATTGTTTATGTTTGATGAAAGCATAGTAAGGATAAATTGTTCAGATAATAGTGAGAGATCTTTGAATTATATAAAACTAAAGATTTCTCTACAGTCAAGGTCTAGGAAATCTTAATTTGGATTACTTGATATTATCTAGATTACCTGCTCTTTTTTTTTTTTTTTAAGAATATATTTGTAGAAATTGAATAAACTCCATATTTATTCATTGCTATGTCTAGTAAATAAGGAAATTAAAGCCTATTCTGTCACATCAGGTGTTCCAAGGCTATCAATAGTCATTTTTTTCACAAAAAGTTCAGACCTCAGACAAATTTACTTGTGATGAATTTGTCTGCCTTATAATGGATTCCATTAATCCAGTAATTACTAGATGCAACAGAAAGAAAGGTCCCATTTGAAGGAGAGGGAGATATTAAAACACCTCAAATCAGTCCTCACTGTAAGACTCTTTTGTACCTTTTGTAAAGCCTGTTCCAGATCATAACACAATTCTTGTTACACAGTTGATCAATTTTAGTATTATGAGAAAAACCCACTTCCATGTCATACAGAGTGATTATTCAAACATAAATCACAGGAAAGAACAAACTTGCTGTTATCTTTTCTGCCACCAAGGAAACAATGCAGACTTGGGTGGGACAAAGCTTTTGTTGTCCTTAAAGTGGTTGTCAGTAATTTTAGATACAGCATGTAAAAACCCTGCACCCTCTAAGCTGCTCCATATTTCAGGATGTCTGGTTCCAGACAAGTACAACAGATGGGAAACACTTGATGGAAAACTTTCCTTCAGAGGAATGCAATTAGGCCAGGTAGAAAGCTGAGTTTCACAAATGTCTAGGTAACTAAAGCTTACATGTTATCAAAACATATGTTAGAGATAGCATTTAGAAAACAAAATTATTGTGAAATACTGTACTTTGTGTAAGCACCTTGAATAGATGTGCTGTGCATTAAAAAAGGGGAAAATTTGTATGTGGCTATTGACTAAACTACTGGTAATGGCTCATGACTATTTGCAACTTTTAAGACATACTACAGGCAATTTTCTTTAACCCAAAATGCAATGTTTATATTGGCTAGCTGAAGAAAGGTTCCAAAAGGGGTAAAATAAGTATCTCTATTAAAATTATTCTAATGCAAGTGAATTTGACATTGAAAGGGGAGATTTCAGTACAGTACATGGAATTGTTTTTTTTTTCCCTGTGCTTTACAGTTATGATGCTGCTTTTCATATATATGGAACTACTAAGATTTGCCCAGCTGAAGAGTTCTACTTTCCTCCTTATTCATATTTTAAGGTGAATGTCTATATCTAGATCCACATCTCGAACTCATATGATTTTATACCTGCCTTCATATCAGCAATGTTAATTTCAGTTTTCCTCGCTGAAGATGAAAGATGAGGTTTTGAGATACCTGGCAGCTTTTCACCCCCGTGACAGATGATGCCTTTGCTTCCTTCTTTGACTTGAAATGAAAGGGCAGTACAATATGTGCTTTGCAAAAGCTTGCCTAACACCCTTCTGCCTAGAAAACAACATTGCTGGCATTAAATTCCCTATGTCCTTTTCATACCAGCTTGTTTTACAGAGATTTACAGGGTGATTAGTATCATTACCAGACCTTATTTTTTTCAGGCTTTACTCACTACTGGCCAGGGGTCAATCAAATCATGCATATTAAAAGCCGGGTCAAAGTGAGCTGTGCACAGAAGGAGAAACACCACAAAGAAGCTTCAGCTAAGCACTGCCATCAAGTATTAAAGTCACAGGTTAATGTATGTGTGACCACATTAGTTCCACTCAGGAACTTCAGTATCAAAGCCAGGGAATGGACCAGGTGATATGACTGAAGAATAGTGAGACTTAAAAATAATTCTCATGTCTTGACTCACCAGAGTTAATGACAACAGGAGCACAAACACCCTATGCCTTCACACTTTTCAGAAAGAAAGGAGTAATTTCCACTAAAACAATAGCATGAAAATATAAATAATAATAATAATAAAAAAAATTAAAAAAAAAAAAAAGCAATCATTACCCTTTAGCTTGCCTTGAAAAGCCACAGTTCCAAGGTGAGATCAGGGCACCAAAGCGCTCGTGGCTTTCTGTACTTGTTTTATAAGTGCAGAGCTAAAAGCCTAGATAAAGTGAAAATGAGAGTGCCAGCATTAAAATGGGATGCAAGATGGGACAGGGGCAATGAAGGTCAACAGGATTGTCTACTAATAAGACATGAACTTGCATTACTTAATGATACCCTTGTAATCTGTCAGAAGCAGAAAGCTTAAGGAGTTAGTGAGCAAAGAGAGTCAAGTGGAAATTAAACCAGAGTTCTAGAAATATTTTTTAAAGAAATTAAGAAAAGATTCAGAATTAAGCCATCTCAAAAAATAAGATCTACAGGCAAGAGAGTATATTTGATAAGGTACCTCCAGGACTTATATTTTATGTTCTTATTTTTAAAGAAGCACTTTATTTTAAAAGAGATTTTATTAACCCATTGGATAGAGTATTACTCATTTTTTTTCCTTCTCATTTTTATTTATGCATTTAGAGGCTACCTAAATATTTTGGACTAAAATCGAATGTTTAGACCTGGTTTAAGTGTGAATGGAGTAGTTTTAGTGACTTTTTTTAGATATTAACCAGTAATGATGGTAGAGTATCAGAGTCTGCAAACAGACATTTGGCTAAAGCTTTCAACAAGATGTTCATGTAGCAACAGAGGAAAATATGTTGATATAAATATTTTTGTTTATATTAATTTAAAATGATAAATATACAGATTTAAGCAAATTACATTTCTCCCTATAAGTATAGTTTTAGGGATCTTTTTCCCTCTTTAAAATCAAACCACTCTAGTAAACATGAGAGATCTCTTTATACATTGAAATATACCTACAAGCACAGGCAAATGGATATAATACATAATCTCTATGGTTAGTTACAAATGCATTTACCTTGTGGGGACTTTTTTCTTGTTTTATTTGTTTGATTTAGTGAGAAAATTAATCTCCCATCTTCTTCCCAGCTTGGGTCTTTCACATGTTATTTCTTTCAAGGCTGGTCAATACAGATCCCTGATTTACAGAGCCATTCTCAGTAATTTATTTAGATTGCATAAGAAGCCAGTGGCGTCAGAGAAACAGCAAGAGCTGCTCGTCTGTTTCTGGGCTGAAATATCACTTGCCAATGAAGTTGTGGTTTCAGATAAACCCTACTAATAGATAGCAATTCAGATATACCCTACCAGCTTCATTCAGACTTTTAAAGTGAAGGTCATTTAATTATAAAAACAGCGCTAGAAAAAAATCACAGGCATTGTGGTGTTGGCAAATATTGTCGGTCTGATAATTCTGATATTTTCAGAAATATCTCCCATCACTGTTCTCTGTTTTCTGTTGTAATCTGTGTGTTAGGATCCCTTTTTCAGCTTTTGACTGGACATTAACGCTGGTTTCCAGGCTCAGCCATTGCACTTTAACCTCATAACCTCACGTGCATTTAGTCTCACCATGTCCCTTCAAATGTGGCAGCTTCTCAAGCAACAGCATGAAAATATCTCCATTCCTCCTGGCCTTTTAATGATATTAACCCCTCCATGCAGAGGTATCTGTAATACAACAAAAAAGACTCTTCAAAATTTGGATTTTTACGTCAGGATTATTTTTAACCTAAGTCGATAAAACATCAACCAGTCCCTAGGTTATTTTAGAGTAGCAGCAAGGAAATCAGCATCTCTATGAAGATGTTTTTGCATTGTCACAGAGTGTAGAAACTGGACCTTAGCAAAAACAAGGGACTGAGCTGTCATTTCTTTGCAAGTCAACAAAGACCTGACTGTCCTTTCAAATTTGAACTGGAGAACACTTGACAAGTGCAATCAGCTCCAACTTTTGTGCTTTGACACACTGAAAGGAATTCAGAGCAAAGAGGGGCTTAATGGGTTGGAAGGGATGATGCATAAGAAAAGCTTAGAAAGATTAAATATGTACAGCTTGACTAACCAACAATTAAGTGGGGGTAGAGGGAAAAGATAAATCTGTCAAAAGCAATGAGAAGGTAAACACCAAGGGGCAAGAGTAATTATTTAAAAATACAAATGGGATATAGCTAGAAATAATGAGATCAAATTGAGAAAAGGACAATGTAATCTGAATTTGAAGAATGAGTTACTGTAAGTGAGAAAGGGTATTTCCACTTTTTTCTCTTGAGACTATTCTACAGTGTGCTAGATCTTCCTCAAAACAATTAAAATGAAATGGGTAAAACACAGGGGACTATACTGTATGTTACGGTTTTGTATTTGCAGGGTTTTGCTTTATGTCCTAAGAGATCTTTTCTAATTGCAATAACTTTTTTTCCCCAAAAAATTAATAAACAAAAAATCCAAATAAAAGTGAGAAGTTGTGAAATAATAGTTGCTGGGGAATAGGGAGAAAGGTACAAGAAACATTGAGGGAAAAAAATGAACAAGTTTTATGTTAATTAAATAAATAATGAAAACCACATCAAAATTTTTAAGGCCTTCCAGTCACTTCCTATGTGCTACAAATCTGTTTGTATTCATTCAGTTGTGACCTTGCACAGTCCCTTGCAGATCCAGATTTTTATTAAATCAGGTATAGAAGTATATTTGAGAAATATTTTAAGATTTAAAATAAAAACCTAAATATGTATTGCTTTTAAGTTGAAGAGTATGGATTAAAGGAGAAAGGCTAATTGTAAAATAGTTGCAGACTTATAGTGGAAGAAATTAATTCAATGATTATGTTAAAACATACTATGTCTACAAGCAAGAAAGGAGGAAAGAGAATTTCTAAATTCTTTTTCATGTGGAATTAGCAGCAACATGAAAGGAAATTCAAAACTTGTATAACAAAATTAGAAAGACACTGCCTAGTTCCTCTACATAAAGGAATGCATTCTGATAGGCTGAGTGACATTATCTAGTGTTTTGAATAGTAATTATCAATGAATTAAAATTCAGTATTTTTATTAAAATTTCTGCTTGTAGTGAGCTTTCTTTCATTGTCATTTTAATTTTCATTTTCACCCTCAAATAAGGACATTGCTGACTGAATTTTTCTACTTGAACAGATAAAATAATCCCAAGTAAAAAAGCAAAAGCGATGGGATGTAACATTTCCATGCAATTGAAAACCTGTATGTAAAGTAAAACACTAGCAACTGAGACTACATAATTTGTGTTTTAGAACACTAGCTATTAATTCTTAATTGCAATTGATAAATTGGGATTAAAGATCTATAAAATAAGTAACTGACTGATGTGGATCACCATTCTTTCAATCCTTTCCGTGTCCTTATACCACATATCTGAATCAGAAAACATCATGTAATTTAGAAGTATTCACTTTTTTAAATCTTTCTAAACTGATTGACCTATCTGAATCAGAAAGTTGCTGTCTTCAAAGATGGTGACAGATTGTTCTTCCTGTTCTCTATGCAAATGTGCTAAAAAATATTTTTATCTCTTTTATTTACCAAATTATTTATTGCTCTAATAAACAGACATGCCTTTCTATGAAATCAAAGACATAACATGAGAATTAAGTGTGTAAATAAATTAGGAATACTGAGGAACTTCAGAAACTTGTCATGAGAAGTGGACTTACATAAGAATAATCTTTTCAGAGCAGCGCAAAATTTTGTCATGATCTAGAAGAATGAAATTTATCTAAAAATCAGTCATTTCTTTGAAAAACTTGCATTTTAGAAGCACAAGCTAGCAAAGTGGAGTATAATGCACAGAAGTGAAAACACACCCATTTTAATCAGGAAATTGCTTTGTTCTGTTCAATAACACTGTGACAGTAAAATCTCAAAATGCAGTTCTGCTTAGAAGATGGCTATAAAAATGTCAGAAAGGATTTTCAGGCAGCCCTTCACTGATATGAAGCACTGAATTTACAGATATAAAGCCAGAGCCTGTATCAATTCCCACAGAAATCCACAGAATTCAATGAAAACAGAGAAAAATGTCACTCACATAATCCAACAGTAGTGTGGGTTTAAAAACAAAATCTGGTAGCAAAAATCAAATTATCTGCAAATTATCAAATTATTTACATCTATGTGTTGCTAAAGAAAGTAGATTTAATTATGTTATCTCTTCAATATTCCTCCAAAAGAAACTTTCAAACCTGAAAATCAAATCAAAGATGCTCTGGGGCACTTTTTTTATGGGCAGGAGAACCAGCAAGAGATGATCAAGGAGTTAAGTAAGGTAACTCTTCTTCAACCTTCCTGTCCCTTTTTCTACGAAGAGGAATGGGAGAAGCAAGAGAAAATGCTTGAATGATATTAAAGCACAAAGAGTAAAAGTATATAAATAATAATTTGAATTAATTTATGCCAAACACTATCTCAGGCTAGATACTAATGAAAATATTGCATCCCTTTTGTTCAAGGCACTCAAAGCTGTTGACCAGCAGCTGAATTACTGCCACTTCTGCTATCAAGGACTCTTCTTCACAACTAGAAGCTGAAAGCTCCAATTTTCACTCAGCAATGCTTGTCCAGGGGGCTGAGGGCTGAAGGCAGGGTTTTTGGGAGCCCCAGTTGTCTGATAACTAGCCCATGACATTGCCATGGCCTCATCATCTCTACTGCGTGTGGTTCTTTGCACGCCTCTCACAGCACCTTCCACAGAGCTTTTCAGGTAAACTTGGTCCAAATAGTTGTAAGGAAGTTGTTGGCTACTTTCTATTCACAGAATCATAGAAATCACAGTCATGGAGTCATTGAACCAGGATCATTAATGCTGGAAGAGATGCCCAAGGTCATCGAGTCCAACCTTTGACCAAACACTACCATGTCAACTAAACCATAGCAACAAGTGCCACATCCAGTCATTTCTTGAAGTCTTGCAGGGGTGATAACTTTACCACTTCTCTGTTCCAATGGTTAAACCCCATTTCAGTGAAGAAATTCTTCCTGATGCACAATGTGAACCTCCCTTGGTGCAGCTTGAGCTCGTTTCCTCTTGTTCTGTCACTTTTTATCTGTGAGAAGAAACTCATCCCCACCAGGCTACGAACACTTTTGAGGGATTTGTAGAGTGATAAGATCTCCCCTGAGCCTCCTTTTCTCAAGGATAAACATCCTCAGATCCCTCAGCTTCTGCTCATAGGAGAAGACTTTCTAGATCTTTCACCAGCTGCCCTATATGTCCCTTCATTCCTAATAGGAATTTGAAAAATCATATAAGATAACATGTATTTAGTTAAATATTATATTAAAAAAAACCCCTGCAATATCTCAAGCTTTGCATTTTTCAGTTCATTCACCAAGATAGAAGCACTTTGAAAAGTAGCAGGCACCTTCTCCATTGTGTATGGTTGCCTAAGTCCCACCTAGTTATGTCCCATGAAATTATAATTATCAAATAGTTGTTTCTAGGTAGTTGAGCTGCCTAGGTTGATCTTTAAGTTGCTGATTTCTTAGTTGGACACGATCAAAACAATTTTATTGGTTTGTAATCACATATCAAGTTTTCTTCTCATTTGTCTTAGTTTTGTCTTGTTTCTGTGATTAAATTTTTAGCTATCCTTGTGCCATAACATCCTTTACTCCCATGATAGTGATGATATCCTTAACTGTGGTATCAATTAAATTAATATCAATGCAAATGAGAGTATAAAACCTGAAAGATGTCTTTTGATTACATAACCTTGATGTATCTCTTGTCCACAATGAAATCAAAATTCGAATATTTATTATTATTTTTATCATCATCATCATCCTCACTGATATCATTATCATCGTAATCACTGTTCTTCTCAGGCAGAATTTGTCACTGTAAAGATCATTCCTTCCCTGATTTTGTACAGTTTCTTGAAAGAAAAACCTCTTGAAAATACTAAAAGAAGATTGCCCCTGGCAGAAGAGATTGGGAAAAATCATTATAAACCTAACAGATTCATAGGGATTGACAGAAGATCCACAGAGAAATGTTTAGCTCACAGAGCACATGTCTCTTCAAAGCCCAGAGATTTCAGAGGGACGGAGAAAACTCATGCTGTCTCAAGAAAAATGGAGGACTTACTTTCAAAGGTGAAATGCCTATGCACCCACTTTCTAATTCAAAAGTCATTGCCGTGTCAGTATCTGGTGCAGTTCATCAATGATTTTCATTAAATAGAATTTGATTTTTAATTGAGAAAGTATCCCATCTACTAAAATATTTTCTTTTGGCGGGATTAAGATATTAGAAATCAGCATCTTTTAGAATATATCTTAGACTAATGAGCATCCTGTGAAAATTATATTTAGAATGAGCAAGTAGACCTTTTCATATTTAACTGAATTTCCCTACCCTAAAACTATATGCAGTAATGTTTTGTGGTTAGAGTTCTGAGCTGCTATTTAACTCTTTTATTTATTATGCACATCTAAAGTAAAGCTGTGTTTAAAGAGGGTCATGCCTTTTATTATCATTCCAATTTTTTTCTTTAACTCCCATTAGAAGGATCTTAGCCTTAAACTGAAATAAGATCTAAATTAAAATAATCAAAGAAAAAAACCTGTCTCTTAAAAATGTTATCTCAATTTAAAGAAGTCTATGTCTATAAATAAAATCAATGTGTTATCAAATTAATATGGCAACTGACCTTTCCAAATTTTCAGGGAAGATAACAAAATAGTCCATAAGTCTTCTTGTATACATAGCACTTTTGGTTGTTTTGTTTGTTTTTTTCCACTCTCCCTCCTTTAAATCCATCAGGAAACACCTGATAAAACAAAGTAAGAACGCGGGTTTTTTTTAATGGAGAAACTTTGCTCACTTAATGTAACATTTGAAGAGGTAATAGATGGAAAGAAAATGGCCAGTACTCAAACTGCACTTGAATTACTGTATCTTTTGAATGACCCTTCTTTACTGTTGTTTATAGAATGTAAACTACACAGAAATATATACATTTAATAGTACATGTCACACTATGAGCAGAAGATATTCAGATGTTCACATTTTAAAACAATCAAATGAAAACTCTAACTTTACAGCCATCAGACACACAGGAAAAAAAATGTTTTAGGAAGGATTATTCACCAAAACAGTCTATTACAAACTAGCTGTCTGTGAGGGTTAGATGTATAGTTTAAATATATGGAATCAGGTCATATAGAAGAGTGCAGCAACAGAACACATCTAAAAGTATCACAAAATTAGGGAAAAATTATCTAAGAAGCTGTCTTAGTTAGAATTTAGATAAAATTCAATCTATCAATAAATACATAATTATTCTTTATATGGAATATGCAAAATATATATTTATTTTTTTTTTTTATTTCTGGTTTCCCTATGTTTGGTCCTTTTTTAACAGAGGGAAAGAAAGACAAAGGCTGGAGATTAAGCTGTAATGGTTGAAAGAAACTGTGAGCTTTAGGGAAAAGGAAATGAGAATCAAGAGCTAGAACAACACTTCAACACATTTATAAATTGTGATGTAGTTTTGATATGGTCAGGAAACATAAGAACAAAAGGATTGTACTGAACAAGACAAAATCAGATTTGAGTGTCAGGCTTGTCCTATCTGTCCAAGCCCAGCTGTAAAACATACACTTAATTCTAACCTAGTGAGAACCAAAAGAGAAAGGTCAATTCTGAACAAAACTATGTAAAAGAATATCAGTGACAGGAAAAAAATAAAATAATGAGAACTTAACTCTCAAGTACTACTTTCAGATGGACAACACATCTGAAATTTAGGTGTGATTCAGACAATTCAACTTCAACGCATAAAACTACATCACCAACTTCAGCTCTTAAAGAACATTGTTCCCAGAGCTATAAAAACTGATAATTTAGAGTCTCAGTTTTCAGCCAATGTAAAATCCAAAAATTTCATTGAATTTATTCATCTTTTAGAGATAAATATGAACACAATTTAAGAAGACCAGGAACAGTTTCAAAATGGTTGGTCCAAATAATAAAACAGCAGTCAGATAATAATAATCAAATAAGCAGTCAGATTATCCTTCTTTATTTCTGTCTCCTTCCAGCTGTACAACATCAAAGAGTAAAAAAAAAATAAAATTATTGCGGTTCAAATGTTACGTATTAAATTTGAGATTTCAATGAACCTCTGCAGAAATGGTTAAAGTTTTGTGATGGACTTAATTCTCTGATATTTTCTACAGCAGAACCAGAGCAAAGGGTGTGTTTTCTAGAAAGTGTTGTATTCACCTCTCACAACTGTTTTCAAGCAATACATTCACCAGGGGATAACATTTACTGTGCAAATATATTTGTATCACATTAAACACTTGTCACAGTCTTAAAACCAGATATTTTACATAGCTCTTTAAACTTAATGTTCTAGTTATATAAGAAGCTTAAATATGCTGGAAATAAATATTGATTTCTGGAGCTCAGCCACCATAAGGGTGATGGCTGTAAAAGACTCTCACAGAAGAATAAATAATATTTACTTTTCCCTACATAGACCCTTATTCTAAATTATTGAACAAGTGACGTTTTTGAATTAAGCACATAAAAATGTGCATCTTTCTGTTTCAGTCTTTACTATCAACACTAAAATTTTCCCTAACAGCCCAGATATACTTCAAGCAATAGGATGTGAATATTTGTAGAATATAAAATTGGTTAAACTTTGATTTGCAGAGAAATGGAGATTAGATTATCCAGCTAGAAAAACAATTTGAAGTCTCTTTACATAATTCAAAGACTTAACAAAGCACAAAGCAAGTCTTTTAAAAGGAAATCTTATCACCCATTCCATAGCAGTTGTAAGGATAGGTATTTTAATAAAGATGAATTTCCCTGAGCTGATACTTGACCAGTGGAAGATTATATTATAAATAAATTCCTTGTTTTGCACACCTTTTTGAAGTCTCTTTTTAACATACAGAGTCAGCAAAGTTTTCCTGACCTGACAGGACATTTCTCATGGTTTCCTCTCTGAAGATCAGGGTCAGCCACAAACACCAATTGGCATTGGTACTTGGGCAGGGTAAGTCTCCACTTTAGTTTTTAGCTCTGTTGTGTCTAGTTTCCATTGCTGCTTTACAGTGCTTTCAGTGCCAATAACTTTTCCTTTGTCTTATGGATAGATGCTGCTGAAGAGGCAGCCACAAAAAGTGAGTGATCTCAGCCTTGCCTGAGCAAGCCTTGGGACAACATGTGGCTCTGATGTGGATTCCTTCTGAGAGACCAAAGAAAGAACTCCCTTCTCACTGACCATCTTCAGTCTGCACAAATTTTTGATTCACTGCTTACTGTATTTCTCTGTGTGGAGTAAAAGGCACTTCTTCCAGAGCCTAAAGCCAGAAAAAATTGGCTTTCACTGTATGCTCTGCCCCATCTCCTCAGCAAAATACCCCAAAACAGGCTGACAAAAGGACATAGCCCCAAACTCAATGCTATGGATTCAGTGCTGTAAATGTATCCTTCCCTGGAAGGCAGTGGTGGACGAAGGTGCTGCTGTATCCAGAGGGCAGCTGGCTTCTGATTTCCCTGGTTTCTTCTGGGCTTCTGCTGGTACAGTCCAGACAGGTGTTTCAAAGAGATTTTTTGACATTTTTACATCTTACTTTGGCATCATGAGTGTAAGCACAGTTCATAAACCAGACAACTTGATTTATTCAACTTGCACACAGCCCAAGAGCCAGCCCCAACAGAAATGAAACCTGAAGTTTGCTGGCTATGGGCACCAACCTCAGGAAGGCAGGCAGCTAAAAGTGACTCTACAAAAGTGGGAATAGGAAATATATTTTCATTTTGGCATCTTTAACAACATTTGCATATCTTTTAAAGTACACTTAAGCACCAGGTGCTTTAGATTTCCTTGTTGTGTATTTAAAGGTAATTGATTTTCAAGCTTCTTGCCATTATCCATGCTAAAGTCAAAGACTTGCCCTGTATAGCATGCAAAGAGGGTCCCTAAACCGAAGTTCAGAAGTATACTCTGCTCCAGCTCTGCTTTTCTGGAAGTTCAAAGGAAATCTTATGATTGGCAGTAATTTCCAACACTGCTGGACTGCTTCAGAATGATAATTGGAGATACTAGTTCTT
This sequence comes from Catharus ustulatus, assembly GCF_009819885.2. Lineage (NCBI taxonomy): Eukaryota > Metazoa > Chordata > Aves > Passeriformes > Turdidae > Catharus > Catharus ustulatus. Next base: position 8,474,030 of record NC_046225.1, read on the forward strand.
GAAATATATACTTTGCACCAATGAAGCTCTCATAAAAGTCTTGAATTCATGACTTTCCTAATCAGCATGTGTCCATAAGAGGCTGTATAATGATAAAGAGCCTTATTGATCAAAGAATTTGCCTATTTTACTGTGCACTTGTAATTACATGTGAGTGATGGAACCTATCCTGTCTTCCCTATCAAATTTAAAGAGCATAATCTTGCACAAAAAAAAAAAAAAAAGAGCATCTAAATTTAGCAAAGCTCATAAATATGTGCCTTAATTTAAAAAAAGTCTGAAGCATCATGGAAATCTGTTGATTTTAGCTAGTTATGCTCCTTTAGAAACACGCTTATATTTTGGAAAACAGACAGAATTAAGCATGCATCATCATGCACCTTGACTGAGATAATGAATGAAAGGAGAAACTAGTAGAAAGAAGATTTTAGGAAAGATTTTCCCAGTTTTTATTGCCTCTTAGAATCAGGGCTTTTCATGACTGTTTTGTACATTTTATTTTAGTCACGTTCTATGACTAAATCTCCCTGTAGTTTATAATAATAATTAGATATTCTTCTTTTTACTTCTGCAAAATTTCAAAACAGTTCACCACCCTTTTACCTTAAAACTGAGATGATAGCATAGTCCTCTTAGATTCAGATGTAACAATAACAATGTCTAAGCAATGGCAAAAGCAGTGAGAGGAGCGGGAAATTAATAAACAGTAGAAAATTACAAGAAGATAGAGTTAATTTTTGAAATTTACTTAGAGGATTTCCCCATGTGTTGTGTCTATATATCTTGTTTCAAAATGGATTTTAAAGTATGTGTGAAGGAGATCCATGTGTATCAATTCATGTAACTACTCAGTATTTCATAACCTTTTAGCTCATTCCCCAATAACCCCAAAACTGATGCTATTTTCCAGCTTATTTAAGAAACAATCATAGCAATCAGTTTTAAAAATTAAATTAACTACTTATCTCTGTTGTAGTCTTTGAAATTCAACAGCCAAAGACATAAAATTTAGGAGTATAAAAGAAAATTATTCTATGTTGTGATTTAATTAACAATAGATTTCAGCAAAAACAGCAAGTAAGCATCATAATCCTTTTATTTCTAATGCATACCTAAAGGAAAAAAAGCTTTCTCTAGTGACTAAAAATATTTTTTTGAAAGAAAATTTTATTTCCAATCACAGGAAATGAGATGGAATTTTTTACATATGCTTCTCATAGACATACTTGATTCTCCAAAAAGTCTCAAAAAATTTCAGTGTAACCATAAGGATAGAAACTTAGTTTAATTTAAGTTTATCCAGTCTCAGATATTCATAAGAATTTACTGAAAATATATTTTCTCTTGATTTTGGGATAGATTGTTATATAGAACCCATGAAAACATGGAGTAAGGATAGATTTTTTTCTTTGGAATGCATATCTCAATTTTCTATTTTATTGTTATTCTTCCCATTATAAAATCCCCTGGATTAGGAAAAAAAAGTGTTCACTTTTTCTCTAGTTCTTGAAACACATTCTTTTGAAATGACTGCAGTGCCCAATTCTCTCTGCAAAGAAATAATATATTTAAACTAATTACCAATGTAACCATTTCAGCCATGGCTTATTATCAAAGTAAATAGGTTATTCTACTACCAATAGCAGTCATCCTTATGTGAGAAAATTACTAGCTCTCATAAGCAGTATTTTCCTTGGTATTCGTCATCTTAAATTCTGAATACTACGACTAAATGTCCATGTCTTTGGAGGTCAAAATGAACACAGAGAGTTATTAACAAATAAGAAGCAAAAACCCACTCAACTTTTTCTTCACAATATGAAAGACCTTTTACCTTGGCTTGACAAGGTGGAATAGACCTCAGGAATGGATAGCAATGCAATGCATTTCACACACTTTTATATCCACGTTGTACTTGAAAGACGGAGAAGTGGCATATATTTTCAAAAATTTAATTTATTTTCAATTTTCCTCTGTACTAAATCAGCTTTTCTTCCTCCATCACCAAAAAGAGGAAAGAATCAAATGTGAGAGACTGGATGTAGATTAGCACAGCCATGGAGATAATGCAGTTTGCATGTATGATATCAAGTACAAAGATCCTCAGGATAATAGCAAAGTGGGGCACTCTGCCTTACAGACTACTGAAAAACGCCTTCAAAGAGAAATAAAGCTTAAAACAGTCTTACCTATCACATTTATCAACGGTTCCCTTCCTACATAGTTTCTCAGTCCCTGAATTAATTTGGAAAGCTGGGAGATATTCACCCAAATTAATCAATGAGCCAGGTAACAGAAACATAAGGTGATTAGCTTAGGCTGGACGATTAAGCTTTTGAATGTCCGGATTTGGGGAGCTGAATCACTCTCTTTGAAACTGTTTCCAGCAATATAACTCCAAGTCCTCATTAAGCCTTGCTTAATACTAAGCTACATGATTTTAATATTTATTTCTCACCTTCACTCCCTTCATCCTCCCTGTCCAGTGTTTGAGGAGGCAATGGAGATGGGCAAAGCTAAGAAATTGTGCTCTAGAAAGTGTGTGTGCAATCTGCACCCCTGTAAGACAACTCCTTTCTGTCAAATGTATGTGAAATGCCCACTACCATGGTTTGCAGGGTGAGTTCTCACCATCAGCAGCCCCTTGTTCCTCCTGCAAGTAGGCAGGGTCCAGTTTCTCTACTTACATCCATTCCCAAGCAACGAGCAAGAGGAAGATTTTTTTACTACGGGCTATTAAACTTAAAAAAAAAGGCTGTGCAGCCTTTCAGCTCTCTTATATGTAACCAAAGTTTTGAATATTTCATAACAGTTGTCAAAGAAGTTGCAAGATACTAATCATCCTGAACATTAAGTTTGTGGTCCTGATTCAAGTATCTTTTTCCTGTAATTTTCTTTCAGTTTATTAAACATGTTAACTATTACAAAAGAAGAATGAGGGGGTTGCTTTCAGGATTTTTTTCCTGAATCTACTTATTATTTTGGTTTGATTGGTTGTTTGGTGTTTATTTTTAATTTTTTCGAGTGATCTCTGGTGTTTTCCAAGTAAAAATCACCAGTCTCGAGTACCTGTAGCAGAAATAGGGTAGAGTGAAAAGCTGAGTATTTTCAGACAATAAAAAAATAAAATTAAAACAAAACAAAACAAAACAAAACAAAAAACCCACCTGCTTTCACACATTCAAGATAATTATATGCAGTTTTAGGTGCTCCATTGAAAGAGCAAGCTAAAATCAATCACTTCAAAGGTTCTCAGATAAAAACCTGTCAAGCTGCAATGTCACATGCATCACGTCCTTTGTCTTGACACTGCTCCTGAGTGATTATGCTGGCCTCAAAGCTCAATTTTTGCACTTGAAGTTACTTTTATGTTTAGAAGGTGCTCTAATACTTATAGAGACATTTATTTCAGCCATTTCTTTTTTCCAGGTCCCATTCTCTCACAAAACCCTGTAACTCTCTATAGCAGGCACATGGCATCACCTCATTGATAGACCATTCCACAAAATTTCAGGGAATCCTTCACCAAAAAATTTAACTAAAGTAAACAGCCTTGGTATCATAGGCAATATCCTTGCATGAATAAACAATGGCCTAAAAGACAGAAAAGTAGACACAAATATTTAACTCTTGCAAGTAGAGGGAGGTCTCCCTCTTACTTCTTTTGCACAAAATGTTCAAAGTAGGATGAAGCACTGAACAGTTGCTCTAGATTCTGGATCTATGGTTGAAATAACAAAAGAGAAAACCAGCAAAATTCATCATCTTTGTGCTGCAGTTGTCATACAGTCTCTTCACTTTTCTTTTGCTCTTTCCTAGCAGCTGTTCAATGTATACAGTGTTAATTGTCACAGCAGAGAGTAAGGAAAGCCTGCAACCCAAGGATACAGAAGAGGCTATTTCTGTTGAAATTCATCAGTAAATATTAAAAGTCCTTTTTAACAATTCTACTTGGAAATCATCAGGTTAGCAGAATGATTGAGGAAGTCTGGAATAATTGCAAAAATAATTGTGCATTAAAGGTTTTGCACTGATTTTATGACTTCTCAGCTGAGTTATTACACAGCTCCAACTAGGACTGATGCTTGAGAAAATAATGACAAGGCTGGAAATGTCCAAGTGACTATAATTATTGCTGTGTTAATATCTGGATACCATAGAAGTTAAATATGCAAGAACATTTAATAAAATATCAGAAATGTGGTATAAATTTGATATCATAAAAATGACAGGCATACTTAAGTAGACTTGGGGTTTGCTTTTTTGGGTTTGTTTTTTTTTTTAATGCTGATATAACATATTTAAGAAAACCTTTAAATATTTTATTGTAACAGAGTTTAACCTTGCTATACTTGCCACGATGGTGAGCAAACATTTAAAATTAATTTTATATCAAAATACATCTCTGTAGTCATTTTAAATTCATATATAAGTAAATTGATTTCAGTGGGAGTTATGTACTTAATCACCTTTGAGGAAGTGGGCCTCAGTCCCTAATCAAGTCTGCTTAAATATGCTAACTGAATTGTTTTGAAAGTGCTGACATTCTGGAGCTCTGCATTATCACTGGGTGTTTCTGGGTATTCTATGTAATAACACATATCTAATCTTGTTTAAGAAAACACAGTTTGATAATTGGCAAAGAATTTTCTGTGATTACTACTGACTTTCATCTTGTAAGTATTATATAGCCATGGATGTTTATCTGGGATGTAAACAATTAAAAGTACTGCATAATTATATTTTTTTAATATCCTTCTAGACAAACCTATATATAGATATCTGTATTATTTGTCTCAGACTGGCACTCCTTCCTGCTATGATGAATTTAGCTAGTTATTTAATTTTTTTTTTTAATGTAGATTGTGCTTTATGACATCAGAATTGTACATAAGGCTTCATTCTTCAAGGCTACAAGACTCCCACAACCTTGGGCTCATCATTCCTGAAGGTGGATCTTCCCAGAGAGATTACACCAAGCGTTAAATCAAGATTTTTTTAAAAAATATATATTTAAAATAACTAAATGTTTTTTTCTGAATGGTTCTTCAGAGCTTTCATCCAATATAAAGCCTTTGTGTTTCAATGAAAGATCTTGAACTATTTGAGGTTCCTGATTCTTACTAAGTTCTTCATGAAGTTAGCATGAATTCAAGTATGGAATTAAATATTACTAGATATTCTCATAAAAATTACCTTTCTACCATTAAAACTATGGCATTAGGAATTAATTAGGAATCCTAATGGAAATTGTCTTTAAACGAAGAGTTAACAGTGTACTGAAGTAAAGGAAAATAAAGGCAAATGTGTTCAAAATGAGGGGGAAGAATAGGAGGGACAGAATTTAGAAGAAACTAAATTAATATTTTTTATATGGATGACTTACTGACTTTGAGCTTTTTACAGGTATAGGAATTTTTATTTTATCCAAAATTTTGAATTAAAAATTGAGATAAATTTGGAAAAGTGAAGGAAACATGAGTGTAGATACAGAGGAGAGGGAAATAATAAGATTTCTGTAAGAAGATAACAGGGCTCTAGAGCTTCAGAGACATGGAAAACTGGTGAAACATGATATATGAGATGTAAAGATAAGGGAGATGCTAAGTTAGGCATGAGAGGGAAAGGGAAGAACCATTTATTACAAAATACAAAAAAAAATAGTTTAGTAATAAAGAGAACAGTCATTTAAGAGAAAAGTGGAGAGTGGGTTAAGATGGATATTAAAGCCAGAAACACCAACAAGGAAACAAGACAATTATGCATAAGAGAAGAAAAAAAATTCCTGGGAAAAAAAATGTGAAAAATGTGAAAAACAGAGGCACAGACCACAGATGAGGATGAGTGGAACAGAAGATAAAAATAAATAAGATGCCAGCTACCAGGGTGTCTCTCAGTGTAAATTATGCATAAACTTTAAGCTAAAATGAATTTTACATGCTGCATGGAATGTGTTGATGCACACAGAGTCTTATCTAAAGACCACTTGAATCAATGGTAGAAGCCTCCTGTGGTTATTTAGAGACTGAAATCACACTTGTAACTTTGCAGATCCAAAACAAGAGCTAAAATTTGACCCGTGAAAAACACACATATTTTGGGAGGACTTTGATCATGCCTCTGCTAAAGCAAGCTCCTTGCAAAAGCTGTGAGTGCTGCTGAATTGAGGTGCTGCAGGTGGGTGTGTGGACACACGATTGCCAAACTCAGCCCCATGTTTGCCAAGGTCAACAGTTTTAATTACAATATTGCTCAAGGTTTTAGTGACTGACTCTTTTGTGGGTTTCACAAAATGTCTTGCATATTTCAGCAAATAATATTCTGTTGAATGAAAGCTTGAGTATATTTTCTGTCACAATTGTAGCAATTCAGTATCAATCTGGCAGCACCATCATGCTTAAAATTCTGTGCCCATTGCCATCATCAGTCTGGTTTTTGTGAGTGGTTTGTAATTCAGCTATTTCAAACCATATTAGAATGATTCTCAACTTACAATTTCTTGTTCTGGATGTATTTGTTCGCAAAATATTGCATTTAAATTGTTTCATTATCTTTCTAGGTTAGCAACTGAAAGAAATAAATGTTTCAGGAAATATTGTTGCTAGCTTTTTACTAAAAAGTGCTTATTTAAAAAAGGAAATTTTACTCGTGTTACATGGCCAACTCAGAGAATCAAGAGAGATGAATCCAATACCCCTTGTGAAATTTGTCAATGTATTTTTTATACATATGCTACCATTGCAGCAGTAGCTTCTCTGCATGGCAGGTTCCCATCTTTGGTCAGGAAGAAGAGAAATATTCCTATTCAGCCCAGTAAGATTTTAAGGCAGTTCTTTGCTTAAATACCTCTGTCTTCTTTGGGTGGGGTATTTTAGATTTGAATTCCCAGTTCCAGGTTCCAGTTCCCCAGATGTGCCCTTTCCCAGTACCAGTTTCCAGTACTTGTCTTACACAAGTAGCCACATACATCTAACTACCTACCATAGTGAGTGGACAAGTATTCATATTTTTCCTTCTGGAAAACATCATCTTTACAAAATAATGTCAACAATCTAAAGGACTGTATTTTAGAATCAAGATGATCGCTGCTGTCATCCATTTCTCAAATGAAAGCAATAGTTAAGTAACACTGAAAGATAATAAATGCCATGCCAGGTAGTTCGTGACCAGAGTGTCACCTCTTCCTTAGGAAGCAATTTCTACCTTAACTGTTGTTCTGATTCCTTCCTATTGTTGTAAAAAACATTTGATAAGCATTAACCACAACTGGGGAATTTCTACTTTGCTGTTGTTCACTTTCAAAAGTAGTTTCTTTGAACATTCTCCTTCATAAACACATACTTATCTTTGGTTTTTCTGTTAGTTCACATAGACTCATTTCACATGGAAATTTGCAGAACCTTCATTCGAAATTCACTGAGATTCTATGGAACAGGCTTCCCAACTTTCATCAGTTCTCCATAAGCCATAAGGGCAACTTAAGCAGCTACACAGCAGCATATTTTTGATACATTTCTTCATTCTAAATTTTGAATATTAATGGACAGAACATACTACATGTCATCTTAGAAAGCAATTTTTTAAAATGTATATACAGTAATTTCACGAATACAAGCCGCACCAATTTGACTAAGATTTTGCTCCTAAACCGGAAATGCGGCTAATAATCAGGAGCCGCTAATACAACCTCAGAAGTGCCTGCCAGAGTGCTGAGCCGAGCAGCTGCAAAGTCGGCATTTTGTGATTGTTACAAATCGCTACTCTGTTGCACCGCGGGTGGAGCCTGGCTCCCTGTAGGCAGCACGAGGGGCGGGGAGAGAGGCGGGAGAGCTCTCTTTCCTCCTCTGCCACAGCCCAGGGCAGAGACGGGGGGGGGCCCGGCGCCGCCATTGCCGTGGCCTGGGGAGGAGAGGGGGGACCCGGGCCGCCCCTACCGCGGCCCGGGGAGGGGGGGGGAAGCCGGCGCCGCCATTGCCGCGGCCCGGGGAGGAGAGGGGGGACCCGGGCCGCCCCTACCACGGCCCGGGGAGGGGGGGGGAAGCCGGCGCCGCCATTGCTGCGGCTCGGGGAGGGCGGGGGGAAGCGCGCGCCGCCATTGCCGTGGCCCGGGGAGGGGGGGGGGGAAGCCGGCGCCGCCATTGCCGTGGCCCGGGGAGGGGGGGGGAAGCGCGCGCCGCCATTGCTGCGGCCCGGGGAGGGGGGGGGGAAGCGCGCGCCGCCATTGCTGCAGCTCAGGGAGCCGACAGGAGCCCCGCGCAAGCCATTGCTGTGGCCCGGGGAGCCGATGGGAGCCCCGCGCAGCCATTGCCGCGGCTCGGGGAGCCGACGGGGTGCTTTGTCCCCGCCCGCCGCCGCCGCGGCAGGAGCGGGGAAACTCCGTCCCTGCCCGCCGCCGGCGCCACGGGCGCGGGAAAGCTCCATTCCCGCCCGCCGCCGCTGCCGTAGGAGCAGGGGAAGCTCCGTCCCTGCCTGCCACCGCAGGGCAGCGCCAACCCGGGGTGACCGAGCCCAGTGGCAGCGGCGGCCGGCCCCGAGCGGCAGCACCGGGCTGGGCCACCTGGCCCCGTCAGCGGCCCCTAGCGGGCCGAGCCTGCACAGCCTTAGCTCAGCCAGTAAACCCCGCCCTCCCGCGGTTCTGTTACTAATTGCACGCAGGTCCTCACTGCGAACGACAAAGCGGCTTATATTCGGGTGCGGCTTATCTATGGACAAAAACCAAAATGTTTGCCAACACCCAGAGAGCGGCTTATATTCAGTGCGGCTTGTATTCGTGAATTTACTGTATTTATATAGTGACACACATGTGTATATTTCTACATATATCGATGCAGGGACATAATATCTTTCCATATGGTCCAAAATGCACCAGGAAACTCCTATCCAATTTAATGTTGAACAGAGGGCACGGAGAGTTAGTTATTCCTTGTGCAGTCAGACATTACTCTTACAGTCAGAAGCAGAGCCTTCCACTCATAATTACAAATGGTTTTCCATTTTCAAAGCACTTAACTAAAGTTTATACCATATAGACCATAACTATTTAGGTCTCCATGAAACAATTCATTAAAGACACCATTTCACAAATGGATAGGCAGAGAGCTTCAGCCAGTTATCCCAGGATAAATGCATTATTATTGAAATCAGACTTAAAGGATCACTCCTGGTCCAAGGAAATGCAGCAATTAGAGCTCCATTCTATCAAGAACTAGCCCAGAAAGTATTATAGGACAGCAGGTGCCACCTACCCTAACTTAAACATGTGCAACTTTGACAAGATTGAACAAGTCAACGTAAAATTAGATCAGAGTTGCATCTAGATGAAAAGAGGTTGGGGTGAGGTGGGAGTTGACCTTTTCTCCCAGGCAACCAGAGACAGCACAAGAGGAAACAAACTCAAGTTGTTCCAGGAAGCTTTAGATTGGCTATTAGGGAAAATTTCTTCATTGGAAGGGTGATCAGGCATTGCAGTAGGCTGCCCAGGGAAGTGGTGAAATCAGTATTCCTGGAAGTGTCCAAATAATGTGAGGATGTGACGCCTGCAGACCTGGCTTGGTGGTGAATTAATGGCTGAACACAAGGATTGCAGGAAATCTTTTCCAACCCAAACTCTTCTATGATTCTATGAATAGGAATAACAAATGACAAAAAAGCAGGTATTATTCTAGACATTTTACAGGTAAGAGAAATACATAATCTATGCTACAGAACATTAAGGCTTAAACCACTTAAGAGACAGAAAAGGCAAATTTAAGTTGATTTTATTGCTTCATTGTATGCTCTTTCTTTTGCAAATCAGGTTTGCATCAATCAACTAAGCACAGTTCTAAATTTATTATGAATCCTGTTTCAATCAATGTAGAGGATGGTTTACATCACAGAACAAGAAATATATTTTACCAGAAGATACCCAATGCTTTCTTATTTTTCTCCTTATTGTGAAATTTGAATTACTGATAGACTTACTTTCTGAAATGTCATAGCATATTTTGTTTAGCTCATACATAAAATATTTCTGTCCAAATATAAAGAAATAAATATAAAACCAGGAATACAAAACTTGAAGAGGATTTGTAAATAGGTGGGGCTATAACTCTTATGAGTGCTGCATAGGAAGTGCTAGTAAGCATGTCAAAAACAGCTGTCAACTGAGAAATCTTGGTTACAGATGACAAAACAGGTACTGTGTCACGCAGAGGCAAAAACCTTTTCCCTGGTTTTCCTCACATACAAAAAATTACTTTGAGAAAATTAGGTAAGTCTTATAAGAAAATTAACAATAAAACTGGTGGGTACCAAATAGCTTCACAGTGTGAGAAGTCCTCAGAAAAGGTCACTTTCCTACTATTCAACTTAATAAAACTCAGTGATTTAAAAAAAAAAAAAAAGAGAGATGAAAGAAAAAAAAGCAAAGCAAAGCACTTTAGAAAACTCAAGATACTTTTCTCATGCTATTTTTTTTTCTAAGGAGTAATTTTTCCAACTACTGATCAATAGTACTGGGAAAAGAGGAGATTCATCTACTGATGCCTATTTTCTTCGTCTCTAATACAAATATGACCCTTAACTTGTCAAGGGTTTAGTCACTTTTGTCTTCTCCTACACAGTATTACTGAAACAATATGAACAAGAAATCATTTCATCAGCTACAAAAGAATTAGATAAGGAAAAAAAATATCAGTCATTAGAAAAAGTTTTTGGATAAGTGCATTTCATTAGAGGATAAGATCTCAAAGAAATTAAGGGCATTATTTAGGCACTCCTGTTTCATAAACAATGTAACTGCAACAACAAAAAGGACCAACTGCAATTATTAATAGCATCTGCCATATTCTCAGCCTGAATAAACCCCTGCTTCTGTACATTCCACTTATATAAATTTCAAAGGTAAGGACTCGTCTATTTTCAGAATCTTAGAAAATCACAGTATGATCTACTTATCTGCAAATAAGCTGTGGTTCCAAAAGGAGCCTGAAAAGATTAGGTCTCAGTAGGGCTTCATTCTAACATAACTTCACACACTTTGTCAATAGAAAGGATTTGTGGTTTTCTTCTTAGAGTTTCCAGAACAGAACAACAAGCTATGAATGCTTGGGGGCACAATTAAAAGTGTATTTCATGAAAGTCAACCTTATTTTAAAAGGAAGACAGATTATAAACTCACAAATGCAACTCTGGGACACATATTTACTTATGGGTATAAATTACCCATGCTATGTTTCTCCATTTTACATGCCTGCATATAAATGACAATATTGAAAATACCAGGTATTATGTGTCTAAATGTGTTCAGAGTGGATGTGGGGAAAGGACCCCATAAATGGGTGTAGAGAAAGAACCCTATAAACAAGCAGTCAAGAAAAAAACCAAAAAAAACCCAAAAAAAAGAGAGAAAAATCTTTCTCACCCACTTTACAGAATGAGTGCTAATTATTAACCTCCACAATATATAATATACCTACTGAAGATTTTCATTTTATTGTTGTCATCACCAATAGGTCGCGTTAAGTACAGCTTTAGGCTTTTCTCCTTTAATGTACTGCATGTTGAAAATTGAGAACAAGAATGCATGAAGCTCCCAAATTAGTATGGATATTTATTGATTATTTTATTTCAGCTGGGGTCATTAACAATCAGTCATAGAAGGAGTAGTTTTGAGCCTTTTTTCTTCCCTAGCACTGTACTACACACAGGGACACTGAATAAGTCTTCTGCTGCATTTCAAGCACTCTATAATAAACAAAAGTTTATTTTGAATGAAAGGGACAGAAACATACATCTCTGAGGAAGTTAAATCTGCTCTGATGAAGATTTTCTCTAGGAAACAGCTTTTATTCAAGAAATCCAGAAGTTGTAAACTAAAACTATCAAGTTAGGGTTGAATACAAGTTGTACAAAAATTTATCAGATGCTACAAGTAATTGTAATTTATCAGATGCCAAGTAATGATTAGAGTCAAAAAAATGGCTAAAAATATACTTTAATATTTTCCTATATGACTCAAAAGCATTCTGCTTTCCTTTTTGCCTTCCAATCCCTGTGCCCCTGACAAGCCTCATCACTAATTCCCTACTGGGGCTTGGGAAAAGATTCTCCACTTGAAAAATGCCATTAGTTCCATGTCTAGAGCTCAAGCCAAAGGTCAGCAAGGGAAGCCTAGACAGACCACAGGAACTGACTACATCTATTCCAGGGCAAACATTGGAGAAGATAGGATTCAGATGTACGAAACATAACTAATCTTCCACTGTTGTACTTTTCAGCAGCTTCTCACTCCTCTCTTCCCTACTACCCACCCCTCCTCCTTTCTAGCAATCCAAACCACTTTTCCCTTGCTCCTTCCATCCTAATCCTCCTTTAGACCTTCCAAATGTCTCCACAGGTAACACACTGATTACTTTTCTTGCTAAAACTATCTTCTGGTTTTTACCCTGTGCTTAGGTTGTTTCCCCATACCGAAAACCTCAGCCTGAGAGGTGCACTTGTAATCCCTTTTCCTTCCAGAATTCCTGTCAGTTTTTGGATGCAGTGTGATACTGGCTGCTGGGGAGATAGAGAAGGATGAGGTTTAACAGCTGTTGCACATCCCTTGGAGTGACCCACGCCATGTGAAAACCAGCAGGCTACAAAGCTCCTTGGCTACCCTGTCTGCACATATGTTTTTAGGCTATGCTTATGCCTACTGAGATTACTTATCTTTTTTTCAGAAAGCTGTTGTCAGTGTTGATTCTCCCTGAAGGTAGTAGGCATCAGGTGGGAATTTGGTAAGCCTCTGTATATGGAACCATCTGAGGCAGGCTCAGATTTTTGGCCATGCTAAATCAGTTGCTGTTTCCAGACTCCTGCTGGTTCCCATCATGCTGGCCTCCGCGTCCTGCCCTGCTCTCAAGGTGTGGCTACATGCTCATAATTTTGGTTGTCATGGAAAAATATATAAGTAAATAAATAAATCTGGAACAGGGGATTTTGTTACTTGGCTCATCAGGAACTCCCAGCTCATTTCATCAAAATACTGAAATCAAAATCTACCTACATTTCCCATGGAAGCTCCAACTTTCACTGCATTTGAAGTAGAGGATGAATTCCTAAAATACTGAAATAAAAACTTTTAAAATAGATTGTTATGCATATTACAATGTAAATTATGATAGGTAAGCCTAGCATAGTTTTACCCTGACTTCAGGTGAAGATGGAATACCATAGCACATGGTCTCAAAGGCAGCCATAGCAGTATCCCACTTTGAATAGAGTATTCTCTATTTTTTTTTTCTTTTGGGGGACAGAGCATGTAAACTCATTTTTTCTAACAGGATTGAAAAAAAAAAAAAAGCTGAGTTAAAATGAGATTAAATGTTCATCTTCCCATGATTGTGAAGTTGTTAAGTGCTGCTGTACTGCTATATTAATGATAAAGAGATTCATACAATTTATTTTTGCTCTTACAGCTTTTCATTTCCATGTGATAGTATAGCCCACTCAGCCCTATCAATGGCAGAGGTTGGATCAATTTATGTGCAAGTAGCAGCCTCATTTAGAGGAATAAAAGTTGCATATGGTGGTTTGCTTTTACAGAGGAATATGGGTTAAACAAACTGGGTTCAGTGCCCCCTTTCCTGCTTGTTAAACAATGGTGCAATCACCCAAAACTCTGATGGTTCCAGAGCCATGAGAGTCATGGCAAGAAGCAGGGTTTCACTGAACACCCACTAAAAGCTGTGGATGCTGGTATTAATGCAGCAAGGCAACACAGGCAGCACCCTCTGCTTGTTTCCCTCTCACCCACACCTACTTCCTTCATTCTTTCCAGTTTGTAGGACTAAATGTTTTTATGAGCTGTAGGTGGTACTTTCATGAATGTGGTATCTGTAAAATGGAGACAAAAAGACACAAATATTCAAAAGAAAGCAGAAACTCCATATGTCTACACTTTTTTTTTTTAAGTATTTTATAACTCATCTATATTTGGAAGGAAGCACTTGAGCGTCTTTTAAATTCTTAGAACCAATTATTTTCTTCAGGTTGCAGAATCCATATACCCTATTTGCAGTTGCTATCACCTATTGACCAGGACCCGAATCTGTACATCAGAGCTTTGCACAACTGAGGTATATCCTGAGACTGTCAGATGATGGAGCTACTCATACAAAGGTACCACACAAATTCTGAAGGAGCTTCCTTTAGTGTTTCTGCATTGCTAAATCGAGCCATCTGGGATCTCTTTAGTCAAGTTTAATTTCAGTGGTTCAGATTACTGGTCAAAATACTTCTAAGTGTTGGCATAAACTGTACTACTGTGCTTCCAAGCAGAAAGCTTGGAATGTCTTCAACTTTCTGAAAAATTCTATATGCTCTGATATTTCCAGATAAATTGGGTAGCAATTATTTTTTTTCTTTGAGAAGACATTAAATTTCTGAAACCATCATGTTACTACTGATTTGAGCTGAAAGCACTGAAAAAAGAAAAATGTAGGCCAGATTGAGGAAGGAAAGGAATTAAATACTTTTCACTGTTACTTGATTTGTTTAGTTCACACTCTCTCTTGATTGAAAGAAAACTGGTTTTTCCCCTTCCTTTTTTGCTAGATATTTGCAGCTAGATTCTTATTCTGCGTATGCTGGTGTCAGTGCCATGGGTGTAATGCAACACTATGCATTTTAGCATTAAAACTCCATAGCTGGACATCCCACTTGCTTAAACAACTTTGTTTCTTCAAGGAAGGAAATTATCTGATTTTTCTAAATTATTCCAAGGCAAAGAAACTGCTGTGTTGGTTGACATCACTACCATTTTAGACTAAATTATTTTTTATTTCCATAAATTAGAGGACTGGAGGTACTCAGTGTACTCATCTAATTCATCTTTTTGCATAACACAGGTCATATGATTTTTCTGATTTGGCTCCATTTGAATCAGACTACCTCATTTAGAAATAGCATCTAAACCTGATTTTAAAATTACCAGTGATGGCCAATCAACCAAATCACTTAGTTGGCTTTCCAGTTAAATTACCTCATTTTAATTTTATTTTGCTTTTAGGAACATCTAATATCTGATTTCACTGCACCTATGAACTGCTTCCAGACTCCACTCACATTTCTGTCTGCTGGACTGAAGAACACATTATCAAAGTTTCCCAGGTGGTGGGCACAGACATACTCTGATCAAGTTACTATTTAAATTTCCTATTTACAAATAAACCACGCAAAATCATAGATTTTTTTTTCCCCTTTAAAAAAAACAAAAGTTTCAATCCTTGAAATAGATTTTGCAAATTTTCATTGCTCTTTTCCTATTTTATTAGCAAACCTCAAAAACTGTTCATGACAGAGCTCAAGTGACTTTCCAAAGGGTGATGGGAAAATTCAGGTGGGAAGGGGCCTCTGGAAGTCTCTATTCCAACTGGCTTCTTGCAGCAGGATGAGCTTTTAACTTTTCTAACTTTTACTTTCCCAATTCTCTGGCCATGCCACTACAGTGGAGGGAGAATGCTGCACCATAAGGGAAGAATTTCTTCCTAATATATAATTTAACCTGCCCTCTTTCAATTTAAAACCATTCCCCTTTGTCCTGTCACTATATGTCCTTTTAAAAAGTCCTTCTCCAGACTCCTTGTAGCACCTTTAGGTACTGCAAGGTGCTGTAAGGTGTCCCAGGAGCTTTCTCTCCTTGAGCCTGCAGTGCTCATCAGTAGCACATGGCATTTATCACTTTGGATTGTTTAGGAGATGGAGTAATTAGAAAGTAAAATGTCTTCCGTAGCATAGAAAATAATTTATCAGGTACTGAAGTGATTGAAAAGTTGAAATGTTCTGTGTACCTTTGAGTGCAGAGCCTTTGAAAGTTCAACCTAAGATAGACTGAACTATCTGAACAAGAAATCTCAAAGGCATCTTGGTATTAAGTCAATATTTATTATATTGAATTTCTGCCTGCTCTGAAAATCTGTGGAGTAGCAATAAAGATCAGTCCACTCTTAGGGAAGGTCATCTCTGGTAGCATCTCTCTCCAGAGGACCAAAATAGACCTCTAAAGGAAACAAACCTAAACCACATCTTTTTTAGGATGCTATATTTAAAGTATTTTGGAGCAGAGGAACTCCGGAAAACAGATTGCATGCTGCACATGGATGTACAAACATTTGAGCAGTGGCCTTGATAAGCAAGGCTCAAGTCCTTGATGGGAATGTTTACTTAAATCACAATTTTAGAGCTGTTAGTGCCACACACAAAGTATGTACAGGCCTAGAGGAATGTGTACATGCATTGTAGAAACACACTGGCTCACTCCTTTTGACCCTTGCTTGGCTGCAGCTCAAACAATATTATATAGTTACTCTAAGACCTTTTCAGTATTCCATTTGCTCTTCTGGATGTAACATCCCATGTTTTTTTTATTTCTGAGATAAATTTGCTCACCTGTGGCACTCTGCAGGGCCAATTTGTGATACAACAGCTTTGTGAAGAAAAAAAATTTGAGACAAAATGTCCTATGAGCATAGATTCCTTCAAGATTAAATCCAGGTTTTGCTACATTACAATTTGCTTGACTGACTTGGAACTTTTCATTCAGGAGAGGTGAGAACTTCAGAATCTTAAAGCATGCTTTAATCTCTGTTTACTATTGATCTTTCCTAATGCATCAGACAAAAAAAAAAAAAAAGTATGAGTTAAAGAATTTTCAAGGACTTTATGTTATGAAAATAAAGTTTTACTATAAGATATGATAATTCATACTGCACCCATAATTAAATAGTAAGAAAAAGTACATTCCTGCAGGAAGTTAGGATTTTAAGCACTGAAATGATTGCATTTGCTCAAAGGTATTCAGAAGTGGTGAATGAAAATTAATCCATCATTTATAATAGAGCAGAAATGAAAGCATTCAAAGGAAAACTAATTTTAAAAAAAAATTAATGCTGATTTATATTTTAATTATATAATGCTTATTTACAATTATAATTATCCATGTGCCTCTAAGAAGAGTGGCAGTGTAAAGGAAATGGGTTATAAATATTCTCACATGAAAGCTAGAAACTCAGGCATTTAAACAGAAATTCCTCTGTGATTGCCATGTGACTCCTTAAAAATGCAGCATAAATTTATTACCATACATATATCCCCATAAGACAGTCATTGTAAAACTGCATTTTTAGGGAAACATCAGCTTTTGGTTTACATTGTTTTTAATTTTGAAAAATTGTGTGCATTTCCAGGAGCTTTTTATCTTGCCCTATATTGTCACGTAGGGAAGTTGTTGCTGTTATGTAAGCATCGGATTTAACAAATTTTCTTCCCACTTTATTTCCTACTTGTCTCCTTCCCACAGAGTTTGGCAGTGTCTCTTTCAGTCTAGTTTTTGGTTCTTTTTTCCCTTTAACTCCCCTTTTTGGAGAGGGGATATGGAGTGAAGATGCCTTTTTTATTTTCAAGAAAAGATTCTTTATAAACACCGCTGTGACAAATTCATTTCACAGCACAGAAGCAATCAGCGTGATGCCAAAGTCTGGCTGGGAACTGAAGGGTCAAACCAGTGCTCTTCCCAAAGATCAATGGGACCAGCTTCTGAATGGCAAGACTCTTAACTGGCTCTCTTACACCACTAAAAGGAAATAAAAGATCAAATGTAGGTCCTAAGAAGAAATGAGTGTATGTTTGTTCCTGCCTTTCTGGTCCACTCTTTAAATGCAGCTCATGAAAAAAATACATGTAAGGGACAACAAAGAAAATGCAAGCAGCAGAGATCTGTGTTCCTCTGATAAGCTGTTCTCTGGTTCACTGCAAACTTTAAACAGCTTAGGTAATTAACCTTATGGACAAAAAAGAATAGTACACCAGGAGACGAGGTAAATACCTTCCCAATTGAATTGTTTCAAACAAGATTCGATCTCTTTAGTGCTTTCTTTTTTTTTTGGTCAGTGTAGCAAAAGGTATGAGAAAAATTGGGTAATAGGAAGCTAGTAATATCTTAGGGAGAAAGGGATACTCTTGGTGTTAGAATCTAAATTCTCCAGTCAGTAGATGAATATATATATATATGTCTATGTCTTTCACAACCAATATTTAATTAAAAAATAAAATATCAAAGAGAACTCTCTGGATTTAGGCATTGACCAGATACTCTGCTGAATCTCTCAGATACCAATCTTACCCTTCTATTGTTGGCATACAGTAATATATTGACTAGATTGTATTGGGCCAGCTTCCAATTTCTTTCTGCTGTATGTTTCCCAGGTATTTCCTGCTGAATTTAAAATGAGATATTATTTAAATCTCCTCTACATGTTATTCGAAGAAAACTTTGATGCCTTAAATGTCTGACAATTTTAACATCTACTGTTTATTTTCATGTGTCTTACATTGAGGAAGGAAAAAGTTTCACTTCAGATGCCATTCAAATCCTTTCTGTTTCGTGGTCCTTTTACCATAAAGAAATTCTGAATTTTAAAGGAAATTGAAACCACATGTCTAGTTATTGAATGAGGTTAGTTTGGTTTATTGTACTTCTTTTTTTTTTTTTTTTGACCAGTTCAGGTTAGTCAGACTTTATCTCACAAAGAATTTGTATCTCACAAGATGGTATGTTGTTTCATCATCAGTATCAGTGATATAATATGTCCTGTGATTAAAAAGTTTTTACAAAGAAATTCCAGAAAGGTGTTTCAGCATTTCATATTATATTTTTAAAGATCTATAACTGTAACAGAGAAAAAAACCGAAAGCCATAATATTCTGGTTTGAGATCTGTCTTTCCCTGCAACCAGGTAAATACATTTCTAACTCCCTTCCCTTACAGATTACATACATCTGAAATTAAAGAAAAGACTGAAAAGTTGCTGGCATATTTTAATCATCCCATAGCGCAAATTTATGAATTTATGAATTTATGAATTTATCACTGATGAGTGTGAAAAGTTTTAGTTATAAAAAAAGACCCTGCAACAAAAGAATCTAGAACATCAGAACGACCATTGATAAAAGAGATTAATAACTTCAAATAGTGAGTGTATATCCAAATAAAAACCCCTCAAACTTTTACATAAATAATTTTCTCTATAGCTTTTATTATTATTTCCCTTTGTTCTTCTAGTCAGCCCTGGAAATGTCACAGAACACATTGCATAGCTCACTTAAATAAGAGGTTTGTTCCTCTTTTCTCCTTCCCCAAAGCAGGAATTTTTTCTGGAAAGAATTTGGATCCTAAAATCACTCTCTGCTTATCAGTCTTTTCAACACAAGCATGTACATTATCAAGGAAGCTAAAACTTGCCTTCAAGTACAGCTCAAATATTTCTCCTAAATAGGAGGTGTCATATTTGGATGGTTCTGTAAAAGGGCTTTTTTTCTATGAGGTCTTAAGATATGTCTCATTGCCCTACACAAAGTTTAATTTGGATTGTGAGGAGCAGCAAAGAGTATTTTTTCTTCCTTAATTCTCACAGCACAAAAGCTCTCCTCTTGGGTGTCACATATCATCACCAGCATCAGCTAGAATCTTAGACACAGAAATCAAAAACCTGTCAATTCTTCCAAAAACATTTGTATGTGACAATACAATTTTCATGCCTGACAACGTAATGAAACACTTCTGTATGGAAGCAGCCAGAAATGTTATTTACTTGACTCAAATGACCAGCCACAGAAGTTTTAAGGAGCTTGTCAGGGATCTCCACTATCTTCTGCAGCAGCCTGTGGTCTAGAAGAGGATGGGGTAAACAGTATTTCTCCTGTGAATAAGTACTATCCAGGCATGGTTTATTAGAAGCTCAAAGTCATTAAATTAACATGTGTACTGAAATAGTGCCCATCAAAAATAAATCTGAAAGTGTGGCTACTGCTGTAGAAATGTTTAGAAGAGTTCCTGCTGTGAAGAACTCATCATGTGTATTAAAGTGAAAAGGGAAACCTTGAACGCGCTTGCAGAGAACCTTCTGGAAGCCTCTTTGAAAGAAAAGCCACAGAGCTGCATGAAGGGCATCACTCAGAGGAGGGGGGCAGCAATCAGCCAGCAAAATGTTTTCCTAAATGCAGTGTCTGATGTGCACATGGGACCTCACTGTCATTAGTGTTTCATTTTCCTGAGATTACCTAACAGATTATCTTCAGGGTAGGGTTTGTTCTTGATCCAGAATAAACATTTCCCACCTTCAGTGGCCATGGGAGAGGGAAAGCAGCAAACTGAAATTTGTCTTCCTCATCCTGTTTCTGTATGGTGAACAAAACAGCTCCCCAGACAGATAATAAAATGATTTAGTTTGGAAAAGACCTCCAAGATCAAGACCAAATTTTGACCAAACACCACCATGTCAACTAAGTGCCACACCGTGCATGAGCCGCCACTCCCAGTTGTTCCTTGAACCTTCCAGGGATGGGTAACTCCACCATCTCCCTAGGCAGCCCATTCCAATGGTTAAGCACTATTTCAGTGAAGAAATTCTTCCTGAATTCCAACCTGAACCTCCCCTGGCACAGCTATTCTCTTGTTCTCTCCCAGGCTAGTTGCCTGGGAAAAAAGGCATACCTCCAGCTTGTGTTCCTCAAGAACTGGCATATCTGTTTTCAAAGGAGTGTTCCCAAATGCAAAATATTAGAAGTACACAGAAGCAAACCCATCTGTTTTAAAGATGAAAAAAAAAATGCAACCAGAAAAAAAATCTTTAAGGGATCTCCTTCATATATCAACGACAATAATAATAAAGACGTGTCTCAGATCAAGTATTTTGATCACCAGATCAGAGGTTATTAATATAAAAAAATGTTATTAATATGAAAAAAGAGAGGTTTGCTACAGCTGAACCAAGCAAGAATGGTAACAGGAAATAAAATGCATGTCTGCTGTATAAGGAATGCCAATAGGGAACTAAAAGATAAAATGAGAGGAAACTGAAAACAGAGTGATTTATTACCTAGTCAACTAAATTTAAATTTGCATTAATGTTAAACGCTTTTATGACTGTTCATGGGTACTGAAAACTGTAATGAATGTCCCTAGACACCAAGAACTAGAGTTAATTCCTATATAAACTATTCAGATATTCTTACAGGAACTGACAAAAATTAGTGAGCTAAAGAAAAAGCACTTTGTGAGGTCAGTCAGAAATCACACAAATGAATTAGCAGCATGAAAGCTGTCTCAAGGAAAAAAGAACCAAAGAAACAGAAAGAATCTAAAGAAGGAGGAAATAGGTAACCTGATGAAAACTAGAATATTTAGACAGAAATTCAGGAGCTATTGTACTTTTTGTTCAATTTTTAGAGCCAATAGAGAAATATAAAGCACAAAATGAATTTTCTAAATATTAGAATACAGTACTATGATTGGTGTTGTGATTTATTTAGATTATGATGAGCACATACCTAATGTCAGACCCACCAGACCTAAAATTACAAGTTTTCTCTGCCAATTCAGGCTGACAAACTGCAAGGGCAGCTGCAACTCTGATTACCAGATGTAATAGCTGGCTTCCCTCTACAGATAAACTACTTTGTGTCTCAATATTTTATCCCCAAGATCCTTATCCAGGCAAGTTTCATGGAATTAGATTCCCTGCCCTTCACTCAGCTATGTCAGACTGGTGCCAGTCAGGTTTTGGGGCTTAATGGTTACAGAATTACAGAATAACACAGTGGAAACAAAAAACAATAGAGTAAACCTCAGACATTAGAACTTGTCTTCAATGAGTTGTCTGGTTTTACTTTAAAGCAAACAAACCCTAACCCCCACCCTATAATGTCAAATATTAAAAATTTTCCTCTTCTTTCAAGAAGTTACTGAAATAAATGACAGTGCTTTCTCATGTCCTCGAAGTAAAAAAACTATTTCATTTGAATCAATTAGTAATGATTTTTTTCCATATAAACATTTACATCACTTTCTTATGCTCACAGCTTTCTGAGGGTTAGCTAGTATAGCTCAAAGAAATCAAAGATGTTTTCACTTTTTTGCTATAGACTGTACCTTCAAATGTGAAAAATTTTAGAAAGTGTGTGGCTATGCCAATAAAAACACTTTTCACTACCCTTTTCTATTCCTAAATTCTGCAAACATACTGTGAGGGTTGGTTGTTTGTGGTAGGCTTGGTTAACTTTGTTAATTTTTTTGTGCTTTTTCTGGTTTTTTTGGGTTTTTTTTAATCTTTAAAGGTGAAACTGGAACCTATGAGAATGTGGAAAAAACATCTTCTGCCACTACTGGTGAGTTCTGACCTGTCTGCAACAAAGACCACACGCCTGGTGGGGAGTCTGTGAGTGTCAGTATCCAAAGCAGCAGAGAGGGTAAACACCAAAGAGATCAATGTCAGCATTCACTGGGCAGCCCTGAGTCTTGTGAGCACACACAACAGGTTTGCTGTTTTGTTTTTTCAAAGACACCAACCTGACCTTGTAATGCCACATTGAACAGAATGTGCCCAAGGGCAGAAGGTTGTGTTGCAGCCAAATCTGCAACACGAGTTTGCTCACACACCTTCATGTGCTGCCCAGAAGGCAGAGAAGCTGCAGAGAGAGTTAGGGAGCTGTTTAAGAACTCCTGCTTACCTAAGGAGCTCCTGAAACCTCAGAAACTTGACATTCTTAAATCTTTCCTTGTTCAAGGAGCGTCATGTTCTTGCTCTCACCCATCAGCTAGTGCACATTTTGTGGGTTTATGGAGCAGTGCTCGAATTCTGCTTGGGTTTGAGTCTCTAATTTATGCCACTGCCTTGTCAGGAAAGGAGGAAAAGGTTCTCACACAGATAGGTGGTCATGGACAAATAGAAGACAACTCAGAAATCATTGTACATTACTGAAAAGCAAAAAGATAACAGCATTACTAAAGAATGTGTTAAAAACCACTCATCCCTGTTTCATACTCATGGGCATATAGAAAAGTTCCTTTGGTTGTGGCTAAAGTTTTCCGGATCAAAAGCAACACAAATTCAGACTAATTTTTTTTTTACTTCTGTGTTCTAAATCAGATTATTTTTTTGATGAAAATTTTATTATTCTGACAAAATTTTCCAAGTGAAGGAGCACTCAAGGATTTGTAAGCCAATCTGAAGCGCTGCACAGTCTTATTCATACACTAAGTTTTCCATTCACTGTAAGGATACACAAGCATGATACATTATATTTGTCTTTATTTTGTGTTCTAATTAATAAAGTCACCCTGATTTACTTTATACTGCATGGACTGGACAGCTTTTCCTCAAGGTACCTGATCAGTCATGTAAATGAGTGTCTCATTGCAGCACAGCAGCCAAGTCAGCCATGTAACACCACTGCATGGAGCAGAGCTTGTCCCTGTCTGGTTCACATCTATTTGATACACCTCATAAACACAAAAAAAACCAACAAAACTTTAGAAGAAGTTGTTTGTTTTTTTGGGTTTTTTTGGGTTTTTTTTTTTGTTGTGGTTTTTTTTTTTTGTATTTTTTTAATGCTTGTTATCTATGGTATCTAAATTACCTGATCAGGTTTTGGTGTAGGGGCGATGACTGTAGGGGTGATCTCTGAAAGAAAGGATCAGGAGAACCCCCCAGTGTTGGACAGAGCCAGCTCCAAAACAGATTCACCACTGCCAAAATCTGAGAGACTTTTTTTCTCCTCTTCCTCCCTCCCTTATAAGCAAGGTCTCTCTTTCTCTTGCATGCACCTACAGAATTTGCTCATTGGAGTTCTGGGCGAGAGATGGTAAATGCAGAGCCCACAGCAGCTCAAAGATGCATCTCCATCTAAACACAGGATCCAGATGCATCTCCCTCTCAGTCTGGCAAACCCCTCACATCTGGCTGCTTTACAGACATTCTTCACACACATGACACAGGCTGCAAGAATGCTGCTGATCCAGATTCCTACTGAGATTATTTAAAAAGTTTTACCAAACTTTAATCAAGGAATAACAGAATCATATTGTTAGAGAGCAGCTCTTCCCTTTCTCTCTCACCTTATTGTTTTAATCAGTCCAACTGAGCTCTGTGAGACACTTTTAAACTGCCAAAGCTCATTTCACCTTTTCCATCCTCATCTGAGGATAAAAAATATCAAACAAAACCAAAAGAACCCTCTTCAAATTTCAGTTGCAGCAGCAATAATAATAAAAAAAATATTTTTGTGCAGAAGGCAAAGGAAAGATCCTCTCTATTGCTTTCTATTTCTCTGTTATAATTTGTTTTGTGAAATGTTGTATTTTCCACCACTTCACTGAGAAAATTAAGTTATCACTGCTGGAAAACAAGGACATAAGGAACTTACTGAGGTGTGATAAACTAGTTTTTCAGTATCAGTGAAATTCAAGGACATCCATACATATCAGAGGAAGAAGAAAGCTCTCTGTCCTTAAGATTTTCTGAATATTAGCTGATAAAATGAAAACAGATATTTATTTATTAGTTTCTATATTGCTATTAATTATATTTCCATAACATTACATTATGGTACACTAATATATTTGAATTTTGTTAACTGTACTACAGCCGGAAAAAATACTTCTTAATATTATTTCCAACTCTTTCAGTTTTCCTTATTACCTGTTCTTCATGCACATATCAAAGATGAGTAATCCCCAAGGAAATGAGAGGTGGGAAGGAGGGAGATACTATAGAATAAAAAGAGCTAAAATATAATTAAATGAAAAAGATTATCTAAGCCAAGAAGGTATCATCCTGAAACAGAAATCCCAGTAAGACTATGATAGAGCAAAACAACAGGATAGAAATTCACTCATCTTTAAAGGCTCTACCAAAAAAAAAAAAAAAAAAAAAAAAAATCTAAAATAATTTTTAAACAGCCTTGTCTATCAATCCAGTGGATGGAAAGGCACCAAGCACAAATTCAGGGATTGTGGGAGAGTTCTTGCTTTGGGGAATTCAGTACCAAAGCACGTCTTGTTATATAAAGCAGATTTGAGAAATTGTGGATGAATAGTTATTTGACTCATTGTTTACTGAACAGAATGCTAGTGAGAAATAAACACTTATTCTTTTTCTTCTCATGGGTGTTTCTAGAGATAAGGGATCCAAAAAGAGGTTGATGGAACAAACTAATAAAACATATCTTTAGGACAAGAGAAAACTTACATGTGAGTTCCGGAGCTGCTGAAGAATGGCGCTAATTTTTCAAAAACGCCTTCCTTCATAATTTGCTCTGCTAATTACAGCAATTTCACTTTGTAGGGTGAGGTATTTACAATATGAAGAAGGTAACTGATGTCCTCCTTGCAGCCTTGGAGCCCATTTGACCTGGCTGTTTCAATGCTTTAATGAGTAAATACATATAAACGATCCTTGCTACTATCTGTGCTGCTTCTTTTAGCCAACAATATTTTTATTCTCCTTTCTGCAAAATACTTCAGGAGAGACTTACAGGAACAAAACCAAATCAGAACTAGTGATCAATGTAATTATAAAATATTGGGTTCTACCACTCAATTTACATATTCATCTGTAAAAATGAAAAACTCATTATAATTCCCTTCATCTCAAAGTACAACTATAAGAACATAGAATCACTTCCTAAAGGAAATCAGAATTACATCTAGATCAAATATAAAAAAAAAAATAAATGCACTAGTGGAACATTTTTGTGCAAAAGGTGCTGATGCAGTAGAATAAAACAGTTCAAAAGGACACATCAATTCTCTTGACATTTTAAAAGCAAAACCTGGAAGACTACCTGGCCTACCTGCCTGCCCAGACAAGCTTTTGCTGCCCAAGTTTGTCCAAGCCAATTGCCCCTAAAGGTCTGCCCATTATAACAAAACAACAAACTTGCTGGAAATTGAATTGACCTCTGAAGGAGGCCCCCCCTGCCCTCCAGCCGGTAACTGGACAGTCTGCACTTCCACTCAATCAAATACACAAGTCTTTCCAAAGAAATATTAACCTGAAGAGTTAAAAGAAATTACTCCTTTGAGGAGAATTGTTTTTTAAATACAAATACAGCTGCTGATGGATTTTAATATGCCAGCATGGAAAGTGAGATCAAGATGTCTCTTTGCTCATTTCAGTGCAAAGCTGATTTTTCTAACCTGAGGAAATTCTCACACTTTTTAGCCCACAGCAATATATTAATGTCTGAATTATTGCTTAAAAATTAAATACTGGTACCACTGGTCTCTCCTCTGCCTGTGTTTGATTTGATGTAAGCAGAACATGTCTACAAACCAGGTGAAAAGGATAACATGGCCAAAGAAAGCCCCAAATAAAAAGTGTAGGTCTTAAAAATAAATCAGCTATTTATCTGGTTAGTACTTTAAAGTTTTAGTACCTCTAAAACCTGGACAAGAAAAGGATCAACAACCATGTAGGTACTATAAATAACCTAGAGTCTAAGTGTAGATCTACTGGGTGATGGCAAAGTGCTTATTGTAGATACCTGTGGTGGTCCCAGTGACTGCAGCTCCAGTTTGTTATAAGAAAAACTAAGTTCATTAAGGAAATGAGTTTATAGATTCATCACCCACTATTCAAAGTGATTAATTATTATGCTATGTAGACTCAACCAGTAAATAATTACATATAACTGTCTAAAGAGAAAATTGATTATTTTTTAAATAGCAAAGCTACTGTAAAATATACAGTGCATGAGTGGTAAAAGAGTAGATATGCCAAACAGTCACCAAAAGAATTAGATTTATCCCTTTGTGATGCTGAGTTGTTTACTTTCCAAGCAAGTGATATGACACTTCATCTAACATAGAAACATCTTCAAGGGGCTCCTTCTGATAACAGCCAGGCTGTCTTGGGAAATGGGGAAGGAATGTGGGTGTAAATGCCTGAACTTCCTTGGATCCACGGGCTTTCAAAGGGAAGACTAACTGGGAAAGTTAACACATCCTACCATAAAGACAAGATGGAAATATGTGGGAAGCTCTAATCTGTCTGAGTGCTCACTCTTGGGGGTGCCTTTGAAAGCAGTACTTGAGAGAAACTTTTGAAAGAGATTTTTTTAGTGAGCATCTCAGAAGGAGTTGAGATATCATGTTTTTAAAACAGGCTTTGAAACAAGACATGTTCCCTGTGATGGCAATGCTACTAACATCCAAACAGCAAAAAAATTTGCAGAATCTCTGCCTAACACTAGCCACCTCTTAAGGAAGCCAATGACAAAAATAAATGAAAATAACCCCCCAAAACCTATGAAAACAGCATGTTATACCTAACCATTTCATTTCTGCCCTCAACTTTATTAAAACAAAACAAAAAAAAATTCAACACAAAAGAAATACAATCATAGTCCCTTCTCATTTTCCCCCTCTGAAAGCCTTAACAGCACAAAATAAAATCTTCCTCTTTTGCTTTAGAGCACCTGGTTCCCACTTGCTAGCTAAAAGTAATTAGCCTTTAATTATCACAAGTTACATTTTCACCTGCAAATCACTGCAGAGTCAGGCTTGCCCCATTAGCATATTCATCTCCCACCTGCAGGCAGGAGGAAACACTTCTGCACTTCAGATGAAGGATTAACCTTTCATTTGCCCGGGCCTTTGCTGTGTTCTCAGCTGAACACAAATCAAAATTTGTGGATGTGTGTACAGATTTCGAGGTCAAACCATCTTTTTTTACTAGAAATGGATGTTAAGGGTTTCTTATACTTTTCTACAAGGTTAACCATGGGAAAAAACCTTAAAATGCTTTCACAGTAATACACATTGATGCAGAAAAAAAATCAATGCCCAGGCAAGCTCTCCAATCATTTCATTTTCCTCTCTCTGGTTTAATAGTGTTAAGGGACTAGAGACTTTTAGACATTGTTGATATATCAATGAAAATATGAAGCATGAAGTTCTCATGAATGCTCTAAGAGTTTCTGCAATTCAGGTAATGATCTCCAAGGCAGGAAGTCTGTTTCTCACTGCCAGACACACACCTGCTCCACCTGACCTCCCAGCTACTTATTTCCAGCTTTTACTGGGCTTGTTATAAAATTTATACTCCAGCTGAATTTTCGCTTTCACTACCAATTTTTTGTAAATATGTATATATTTTTTGCATGGATACAGACTGGATGATGCAAATGTTTGCAGGCTAAGGCTTTAACTGTCCAACCAAACATCTTTGTGGCATGTTCCAATGACTTCAAAAGGCCTAACAATGTCTACAAACACATCACTAAGGTGCATATTTTTAGGGAGAAGGCAAAGAACTCTGTGTTGTTTTAGGCAAATAATATGTGCACAGCTAAGATATAAATAACATGCACAACACTAATATTAAGTATGGAAAGTCCCGCCTTACGGATTTGCTTTCTTTTACATTTAAAAAATAAAATAAGTGCTCTCCACATCAAAGGACCACAGATCCAAGCAATCTATTGTAGAAACTAAATAAAACAAATGGAAAAAAATCTTTAATTCCTGAATCTAAGAACTTTTCTACAGACACAAACCCTAACAAATACAGTGTCCTCCCAAATAAGAGAGGTAAACATAATAACCTTGTGCCAAAGTAATATTTTTATATTTTGGGTGTTTTTTTCTCATGCATTACCATGCATTTTTATGTCACTGCATC
The DNA here is from genome assembly GCF_009819885.2 of Catharus ustulatus. NCBI lineage: Eukaryota > Metazoa > Chordata > Aves > Passeriformes > Turdidae > Catharus > Catharus ustulatus. The sequence goes on from NC_046225.1 coordinate 8,502,514, forward strand.
TTTATGATTCTGGTCAGACTGTGTTGACAAATTATGCATAAATATGCAAAATATGCATAGCATTGTTTATAAAAAGTGTTTATTAGATTTGCTATAATGAGTTCAGCACAACTAGGTCACTGTACCATTTTATTATCATCATCATATTATATTTGTGAAAAATGTATCTTAAAACAGTATGGAGACAAAATAAATTACAATTGTGAAGTAATATTAACAAAAAAAAAAAAAAGCTTGTAGAAGTAGTGATTCTGTGTTCTCTTTAATCTGCAAATAGATTTTTCTTTCTGCCACACATAAAATGCAACTTACCAAGCACAAACAAAACCTTTAGTGGTGAACAAATGTTTGTGATAACAGCTACAATTTCTCATATATAAAGTATTTCTAAATCTTTTCTAAAACAATATTATGTTCTGTGTTTTGCCTCTTCATCAATGCAAAAATGTTGACTACATTTCTTTTCTGCACTAAAGCCTTGAGACATCAGGATAAACAACAGCTCAGATATTAATGCACCTGTTCATCCCGTTAGATTTTCTTTTTTTTTTGTCAGTTTACTTCAGATACATGAAATTGGATTTCTGGAGGCTTAGACAGGTATTTAACCCACAAGGCTTTGATTTCTTCTGAATTAAATTTCTTTTTTGGTTTCCACAAACGATTCCATCCTAACTTGAAAAACCCTCATCACAGAATTTAATCAAACCTAATTGAAAAAAAAGCTTTCCTATGGGAACTCAAGAAGATAGTATTTTCTACTGAAGATAATTTAATCAAATATTTCTGAGCTGTATTCATCTTTCCTTTTTGTCCTGCTGCATACTGATAGACCAGAGTTTTCTGACAAGATGCAGTGATTCTGTAAGCAGTATGGAATATCTGTAAAATTAACATAGCTTAGAAAGGCAAAATGTCTACTTACATTGGAATGCTGGAGACCTTATTTTCATGGTTAATAAGCTCAAATTGACTTTATGGGAAGATCACACTGTAAAACAATAAATATTTTTGGGTTGAAACACCTTGCTAGATCAATGACCATATTCTTCCCCAAATGTGGAGAATATACAAGGAAAATAATGTGTTAGCAAAGCACTAATGTTAATGCTAGGAGTTATTTGTCTATTTTGTCAATATCTAGAATCAGAAACTACCAATTTTAGATTGGTAGTTACTGCTGGTATTTATTGGTATTATTATTTATAGTAAGTCTAACTCAAGCCATATCAGAGCCATGAAGGCATGCATCTAAATATTGAAGGTGACTTTAAAGGTAAAAAAGCTATAATCCTAAACCAAATTATACTGAATTTCTAGATTATAAAATTCTAAACATTTGAACATTTTGCCCAATCCAACACCAATAATAATAATAATAACAACAATAATTATATATATATAAATACATACACACACACACACACATATATATACTTCCTGACAATTCTTCTGATTCATATGATTCTGTCTGACTTATTTCCACTCCTCTGCATTATCCATACACAATTTTAACATTGCTCTTTAGGATTTACAGACAGACAGGCACTAGATATTGCTGCCGTCAGGAAACAGCCAAAGTACCATATATTTCAGGTCACATTGCCATGACATAGAAAGAGGGTTATGTGTGAAAATATGCATTTCCAATATATTTCAGTCAGTTTTGCATCAATTTGCCATACACAATTGCAGCTAGCAGACTATCTTTTCATTTGTGGGAGAACCATCATATTTGCCATGAAGTTTCTTCAAAGAGAAATATGACACAGTTCCTTTTCTTCCTTGGATGTCACAGTAAATACAGGCTATTCAAAGCACTTTTTCCTATACTGAGCCAGAGCATAATTATAATTCAACACATTTGGCTAGAAATCAAAATAGCTACCCCATCCCAAAAGCAAAGACACACAAAAAATCACTTTCACTTAAATAATTGCAAAATTTTCAGCACAGAAGACAATACATCAATTTCTTGACACTTCCTTCAAATTAGCTTTTAACATGCAAACTGAAAGAAGGTAATTTGTCTTTTGCCTTCACAGCCATCCCTTTATAGTTTACTAATACTAAAGTTTCATTAAAATGTTGCGCATTAAATCAATCCTCCCACCCTAGCAAAGAATCCACAACCATTTTAAGGTAATTGAAGATGTTTCAAGCAAAGCTAAGACATATCAAGTTTCTGCTTTCACAGTTACTTTAATCTGATTTTTTTAAAGTATATAAAGCTCATTTAAAGCAAGCATAATTTGCATGTATTTTAGGTATGCACTTATCACCTTATATTGGCAGTCCAATAAAAACCCTGACCTATGAATATCACCAATAATCAACCTTATCAATCCTTGGCTGTACCAAGTCATCAGCAAATCTCCACATGTATAACATATTAATGTTATGACAACTTTAAAACTTTTCAATCTGCATTATGAGACTCCTAAATTCAGCAAATAATCAGTAATGTATGCACATCAAACAGATAGCTTTTTTCCCCCAAAAAAGGAAGAAGAAGATTAAATGAAGCCCTTAAACAATAAGTAAACAGGACTTCATCACTGGGGTGCTCAGTACCACAGAATTATTCTGTTTGAACTCTTTAGGGCATGGAAAAATGAATTTCATCTCACTGCCCAGTTATGAGAAAAAATGATTTTCATATGGATGACACATTTTCCTGCCTGGAACATCTTTTGTGAGTACCTGAGGTCTATCACTGCTCAGTAAAAGCCGTTATTGATGCACTCGTTTTTCAGCAAAGCTACTCCAAACATTCAACTCAATGTGAATCTTGGATTCCCTCTAGAGTTTCATCTGCTAAATATGCAGAGACCATTATTTTTCATTTATGTTCTTCTATGATTCAGTGGAAATACTGTGTAAGGAATAACTGATAAAATGCTCTGTGGTATGTAAAAGATGATAAATAGTATTAAATCCATCAAATAATCTAGACCATGTTCAGGAATCCATGTGAAGAAAATATGTGTCCATGGCCTTTTGATTCTTCTTTCAGTCACTCACATGTAAATGAAGGTTCTTTTCCAGGATAAGCCAACTGCAACAGACAATGGTCAAAGATTTCCTGATGATTTATGAAATTAAGAATATTTATTATTTAAGGAAATAATACAAAAAGAAGAGGCCTTTTATTCTGACCCACTAATGCTGCACCAAGACACATAATTGCATTCTCAGCCCAGTGAACCCTACCCAACTGTAATTAAATAAAGCTGCTAGTTATTAAATCAAGGATTCTGATTTATTGAATTTTTGTTGTTGTTGTTGTTAATGGTAGTGGCTTACCTTCTGAATATTTTATATATTATACATGCTACTATTTCAGGATTAACCAGTAATAAGAATGGTGTAGATCATTAAACTTACCCTGCATTAAATTTTAAAGTACTATTTCCATTTACTTTGGCAAACTAATAATGAGGAATACATAGTGGATTTCATCTGAGAGTTAATAGGATCATTAAATTTGGAAAATTCTACTTGGTATAACTGAATAAAAAATTGTTTTATTGTCATTGTAAGGGATGAAGTAAGAAAGAAATCTAATGAAAAAGATAACTAGCTGAATTTCTTCTCCCTTAAAACCACAGCTTCACCTTTTACCTTCTCATTCTTTTTCTCTTTAGAAGATAAGGATGATAATGGCATTATGAGGCTATGACTAGAAAGGTCAGTGAAAACTAAGGATTTCCAGAAAACTATTATTTTTTAATATTATTACTTTGGAATGATTCAGTTTTTCTCTTTTGTTCCACAGAATCCAACAAAATCCATAAGGTTGGAAAAGACTCAGACACACAAGTCTTTTCTTGCTAAGTGAGAATAGGCAATGTTTTTTCTGCATTTTTTCCTATATCAGAACTGCGGAGGACTCCATTATACCTTGCATCTTCTGTCCAAAAGGAGAATATCCTTTGTCTATGTCATTCATAATAGCAGCTGCTTTAAAATAAAGGCTCCACTGAAACTCTCTAAGTTTCACTGCCCATGCCATTGGAGAGGTTTTTTGTCTGTTTGTTTTGTTGGTTTTTTTTTTTTGTTTTAGCTGCTTTGTTTTGTTTTGTTTTGTTTTGGTTTGGTTTTTTCATTTTAAACTGCATTCTGGGTTTTGTATTGATTTTAATTTTTGGGGTTTTTTTGGTTGTGTTTTTTAAATTTGTTTGTTTGTTATTGTTATTGTTGTTGTTTTGTTTTGTTTTGTTTTGTTTTGTTTTGTTTTGTTTTGTTTTAATTTAAAGTCCAACTCTCCACCTGATTTTTTTTCCCTGATTCGTGGTAACACTAGGATGGTACTACTCTGCTCTGGAGTTATTCTGAAGGTAACTATCCTTTACCAACTGATATCACCGATCTGATATCCGTACTACTCTCCTATCCCTCTTCTCAACATTTTCTTTACAGAAAATGCTCTGAACTGATTTCTGTAAGTCTTGTTAACTGGAGTTCTGATGGGTTTTGTTCTCCCTCAGACTTCCTCCAATTAGTCAACATAATATGTCTGTTTTAAGCTCTGAAAGGAGGATGGATCTGGCATACTTTAAATTCTTGCCCATGTGTACTGGCATAAATAGCTCATATTTTATTCAAATATTTTTTGCAGAATTAAATGCACTTTTGCATAGAAATGAGAAGTGAGGTGATATTTGCCTCAATTTTTTTATTAATATTCAGAAAATACCATTTGATGTTTCCATCTCTGTGTTAGGAACCTGTAGGTTCCATACAAACCTGCTTCCTTGTTCCTTCATATAAGGTGCAAAGAGATGGCAGACTGCTCCTATATTTCCCTTTTCCTTTGTTTTATTTGTGTCATCTTCAGCCATAGTCTTTGTTGTGTTTGTCCCTGGCATAATAAAGAGCTTTATTAGAACCTTAGACCATCTTTGCCTTTCTGATACCATATCATATATTACCATAAAGTCACTTCCCAGGTCATTCAAAAGATCAGCCTACTGAACTATGAGAGGCTGGATTCTTTCCTTTTTTTTTTTTTTCTTTTTCCTCCTTCTAAAATTTTCCACTTATATTCCAGTGAAGAAAAAAAATAAACAAAATAAACACTGAAAAAACCCAGAAATGGGAATTGCTTGTTTTCCTTTATGTTACTCTGGAATGAGAGGAACTCGGGAAGGGGAAAAAAGAAGCTAACAGTCTTGTGTAGTACTTTCTTCCCATAACTTGTGACTGGCATTGCAGTTATCTATTATTTATCAACTAAATAGATTAAGTCTTAGTTTGGACTTTTACAGACTAAATAAAAGGGCAGAGATATTTGTTTAACCTTTGTATAGGCAACCATCATGGATTATATAAACCAGCAAATGTCTTTTTTTCCTTTAGAAACTATAAATCTCATAAACTATTCTGTCCTACAAAAACTACAACAGCATTATTTTTAAACAAAAGCGAGCAAAGTCTCCATACTTGGTGCCATATCTAAATTTTTCCTTTGCAATTTACAATAATATGGCCGTTCAAGGTAGGACTGGAAAAATAGTGCATTGCATTTTCTTAAAAAGTGGAACTGAATGATGATTGATGAAGTGAATAATCTTAAACTGATTTATATATTTTTTTAAAGTTATTACATAAAAATTGGTCCTATAATTACACATATAATCAGACTTATGTTTTTTCACCTTATATAATAGTCTATTTGCCAATAAATTGACCATTATTATTTTGTTTCCTAACTAGGTGGGACTAAAAATAAATCTTTCAGACATCAATGGATTTTAAAAATTGATGGAAAATTCAGTATTATATTTACACAATAATATTGATTTAACTATGTAGAATTGAATACCAATGAAAAATAGATAGTATAGAAGTTTAGTACTTTTGCAGAGTACAAGGAGCAGTAAAAAAAGCTATTCCTCAGGTGTCTGAAATATATTTCAAAAAAATTTACCTGTAAAATTTCTCTGAGCATGAATGCGTATCATTAGATGTTGAGTCACCCATCTTTTCATGTCCAAACAGTCAAAACAGAATCAGCACTTTGCTCTCAAAAAAATCTAATGATGACATATTTGTTTTCATACTGATACCAGAAAAAAACCAAACAAAAAAAAACCAACAAAAAAACCCAAAAAAAACAAAAACAAAAAAACCAAAAAAAACTATACCAAAAAATAATATTAAAAAGAAAAAACAAGCAAAAAAGAGTGAAGGAGGTGAGGATACATAAATATTCAGAAACTTTTTCCTGGAGGGATTTGGGTAAGGGAAGATGGAATCACATCTTATTAGTTTCAATAATATTTTCCCCAACCATGACACGCAAAGTTTAAAAAAATAACTGCCTACATAAGCACCAGTTACACAAGTTGTAAAAACTGAAAATAATGAAAGAACCACCCTGGACCTATTTTCTACTTGGCTTCTTTTTGTTGTATAATAAGTACAAAGCTAAGTATATCCTTGTCTTTCTGCAGAGAACATAGTGTTTTTGGCACAAGATTTTACTCTTGTAGAAATGGCAAAAAAATTTAGCTGTCATAATCTTAGAAGACCAATTTCTTTCAGAAATAAAAAGCTTTGTTTTGGTTGTTTTTTTACTTTTTTTTTTTCATGTTCTTAAAATCAATAGCTGTTTTTATTTCTAAAAGATACAACCTTATTAAGATTCCTGATCAAAAGTGCAATGCTAGATTTATATAATATTCCAGAAACAGGGGTTGTAAATGTAAATGTGTACTCTGATCAACAGCAGTTCAGATAACCCTTGGCTTTGACCACCCAAGCCATCAAAATCATCCAGTAGGTAAATTGCAAAGATAATTTCTCCTCCTCCAAAAAACTGGAGCTGCCTAAGGATGTCTCTGATGTACCTTTTGTTTTGTAACATTGGTAGAGCTAATTGTAAATTACTAATTGAAGCAGGGTGATAATGTTCCTCAAAGCAGCTATTGTTTAGCTCTAAGGTCTCTTTGTTGAGTACAAAGTGAGGTGACACAAGATCCTTGGAGCTGATGGATTTGAAAAATGCAAATACTGCTGCAGAAGTTGCTTTAACTGCAGATACATGGAGCAGGAAAGGCCAGGAGCCAGAATTTATCTTCAATGGCTGTTCAGAAAAGTTATAAAAAATTTATTATAGTTTTGTTCTGTATGCACAGTATATGACTGAATGACAAAGCTTTAGAATGTGTCCTAAATTTGACATTTAAAGAGGCCAGAAAAGATATAATTCAAAGGGCCATGTTCAGTTCTGACCTAAAGTTTTCCTAGTAAAAATATATTATTAAGAAGAGTTCACTAATCTATGAGCTCTATAGAACAGATTGCAGTACTTCAGCAGTTAGGAAAAATACTTATGAATGGATGTTGCAGAAAAGTGAAGGTTGATTAGAATTTATTCAGAATACATAATGGATTAAAAAAAATTAACAGGTTATAAGAGTGGTGAATGTACCCACCTTAGCCTGCTGATGTTTCTAACTTTCTACCAATAGCTGTACAAAGCACTTGACTGAAAAGCGTTTACTGTGGTTTAGTTATTTTAAAATATATTCACCTTCAAATCATATGAACTGCAACAGACCACACAAAGTCTATTTTATTACAAGCAATGGAAAGATGAAAATGTAATGCTTTGGAGTACAAAACACAATGTAAGACTTCAGGATAAATACTCTCTCTGAAATTATGATGACTACTGCAAAACTAACCATCCTTGCAAATACAATATTTCTGAAGGAAGACTCTCTAAAACTGCCAACAATCTACATATATACATGGAGTATTAATTTGAGAGGAAACTCTCAGAAAAGACTGAAGTCACAGGAGGAACTCCTGGAATTTACCTGTGAATGTTGCACAGCCTAAGTGATAGGTGCTTTCTCATCTGTTGAAATATGAAAAATTAACCACTGTCTTGTACGACAGCATGATGTCACCTTCTTATTAGGTGGAAGAGGTAATTTGCCTTCCTGGAGCTGCAAAATTGAGATTATACCTCTACTGGAAAATCCATTGATGTTTTGGTTTAATTCAGTATAATAAATTCTTCAATTAAATTCAAGATTTGTGTTAAACTCCAAGAAACATTACCTTCACTGAATAAACAAACAACTGCTCAAAACTAACCATACATTCTTATTCTAGGTATGAGTTCATAGGAGCCAACACATTAATCTGTTCTGTCTATCAAATATCCTCATCTAAAACTATTTGTTATTCTGTGCTATTTATCAATCATGGCCTGATTAAAAATACTCCTAAAAGTCAAAAGAATTTCTGGCAGTTTTGAGAAGAAAGAATTTCCAAAGCAGCATGCGAGAAGGTTTGTTTGTAGATAGAAAATATATCTGGAACTATAGGTGGGAGTCTTTTTAATGTAGTTTCAAGATGGAATGAAAAAGGGCCAGCGAGCCAGTTTCCTTTCAATTTGCATTCAAAGCCTAGAGAAATATTTCATCCATGTTCAGAGAAACAAACACCACCTTCTAATCTCTCACGAGTGGTCAACACCTTTGCAGAGCTGATTGGTGAAGCTGGAAGGCATCTGCTCATCCTCCCATGTCTCACCATCAGCAGCAGCTTCACAACATCTGTTTTGCTCTTTTCCCTTTGATTCCTTCTCATATCTTTGCCTATTTTAAATCCCCAGGGGATTGGTACTTCAAGAGTTACCATCTGCTACGTAGCCATTAAAAATGAATACAAGTAAATATTAAAGCCTGGCTGGAAAGCAAGTGTGTGTATATTCACTGATTTTAAGTGTACTTTTTGAAAGAAGAGATACTAAGTAAATGGAATTAATAAAACTTCACTCAGCCTTATTTATAGGGTATTAAATCCCATGTAAAATATTTTAAATGTATTTAAAATCAATGCAGTTTCAAGTTGAAATTAAACAGAAGGTTCAGGTCTGTACCCATAAAGAATAAAAAGAACAAATCTCTAAATCCTGTTACCTGTAAATAAACATCCGAATGTTTAATGCTTAATTACCTCAACTTTTGTCATTATATTTTAGTCTGACTCCAGGTTTCATTCTGCCTTTTCTATTAGAATTATAAGAAAGCTGCTCTCAGAAGTCTGAGAAAGGTAGTTATAGGCTGTCAAGTCACTTCGTTTTCTCTCAGGAAAAAATGAAATAGATTGATCTTTTTAGTACAAAACATATTTTACAGACTGAATCATTCATGTAGCTCTTTTTATCTAAAAATCTCTGTTGTTCATGATGTATTGCCACCAGTAGCTACAAGATTCTAATAATTATATCTCAAAGCTGTGCTCAGGTATATTTTTTTTTCTACCACCATTTATACATTATTTTTGCTATTAAATTCTTCCTGCATTGAAAATGTGTCCTTTATTGGGTATCTTTGCTTAATTTTAAAGTCTTTTAATCATGAGCTTCTATCAAAATTAAATTTTCCCACCTCATAAACTCTAGTTTGAGAATTATTTTTCTGTAGTTTCTGACAATTATTTGTACCATGATTTCCCTTCTTTTATTTTATTGTTTTTCTTGTTTCCTCTTTTAATTGGTGTGTTGTCCTCTTTTAAATTACAGCAATGGGACTGCTTGGGGAGATCATATAAAGACCTGTTTAACAGTCCATCATTACTGATCAGTTATTGGTTTTGTTGATAATGAGTGTCTGTATTTTTTCACACAGCTTTGTACACTAGTATTCACGGTATTTTAATTATAGACATCATGTTTCCTAACATCATATTTTATGTAAAACAATAGATCATAGTATTTAGGAAAAATCCAAATGTATCATTTACCCTAGTCTCAAAAAAGTTACTATTACATGTTGGTGAGCTCCAGGTGAAGAGAGAAGAATCCATATTTGTACTTTATTAATTCTGGAAACTTTATTGCTTATGGAATACTTTGTGTCTTAGCAATCACTTTGATCAATTCAGTAGATTAGTAAACCATCTTCTCGTGTGGAAAGAATTTCTTTACTATATTTAGTATATGCACAGGATAAATTTTAATTTTGTGTATTAGCTTTATATAATTGTTGCATGTCTAAAATGCATTTGCATTAAGATCTTACAATTATTATACAACATTTTCATGTCTATTTATGGAATTTTAAAACAGATCAATATCCTGTGAAAAAACTTAACAGGTAGTAACCAATAATTTTTCAATTTATAATGAGATTTAAATAAAGTACTCCCAAAAAGTCATGCATATAGCTTCAGAGTACTTCCTTAATTTTTCCAATATTACTTCAAAATGCATTGGCCATAAAGACACTGAAAAATCTTTTTACTTAGAAATTGATGACAGAAATTTTTTGCAGCTTGTTTCTGAGGTAGTGATAACAGTCAGTCAAATGATGGCTCCCCCTATAAAACCTTGAGATTTTCATTGTCCTGGTGTGGTTGACATTATTGCTCTTACATGTACCTCCTTACAATGCTTGTATTACCAGTTTGTTTCTTGCTTGCATTAGAGTTGGTCCTGTGTAATCCAATAAACTTAAACTCCATATTTGTATGTGATATTTAAACTATTTCCGGAAAATTTAATATGACAATAATTTCAGAATGCAAATAAATATTCACTAAAAGTCCTTTATCTGGAAACTAAGATTTATCCCTACATAAAACTAATTGTCTTCCTCTCCATCCATGCCTCCATCTTCAGCAATTTTAACACTGCACTGCACTATCAGCCAGTAGATATTAAGACTATTTTGTTGTGTTTAGCTTTTATGTGTTGGCAGTCTGTTTTTTACAGCTTTTTAAACAGATGGTTTTATATCAGTAAAGCTTAACAAGACACAGAGCAAACAAAAATAAAACCCTCACTACCAATATTGCTTTTCATTGCCCAGTTGCTGCCAACTAAGATATATTGAACCTATCTCTATCTAAAAAGCCAACAAAAAGATGCAGTTTCACAATTCCTGAGTGTATACTTATCAATTTACAAGACTAAAAATTCTGGGAGTGAGCTTATGAACTGTGTAGTTATAGATTTCAGTCATGAACATTTACTGTAAGAATTAATGGAAAAGTGACTCTTGGCATGATCTGCTGCCAGATTTGGCTTCTGCTATTTTGTGAACACCAATGGGAGTTTCTGCTCATGAGATCTAACAGACCCTGACATTTTTTTTAAAGGCTATTACAACAGGTTTCAAAGCACACATCATATGTGCATTCTGTGATATGGTAGATACTAGTAATGATGGATAATTCTCTCTCTATTCATAATTCTAGAAGCCATTGTTTTAAATAGATTCTCACAACTAGAAAACAATTCTAAATATGTTTTTATTTTGTTGGTTTAGTTCCCTAAAGGAGTAGTTTTGGGTAATGCTTAAAATGCAATCATACATCCAAAAACATGCACTGCACTTCTCAGATTAATCTAATCACACAATCCTCTTACACTGAAACATAATCAATTCACTGTAAGATACTTTGTCTAACTTTGACAGTCCATATGACGATAGTTGAGAAACTTTTTTGAAGAGCTATCTGGGATTTTTTTTGTGTCTTTCCACTCAGATAATGAGAGAAGAATAGAGAAGAACAACAAAAAATGAAACACATTAGTTCAGTATTTTAGTAAAAAATCCTTAAGCACCAATGAACAAAAGAAACATATGTATCCAAGATTGTTTAGTATCAAATAGTATTGAATAAAAAAGTCGATTCTTCACTTCTCTGGTTTCTTAATATTGCAACTCATGTTAGAAAGAATGTTCTGTCAGACTATAAGTGCCCTAAAATACATATTATTGAACAACATGTATTGATACATGGATGTGAGATAGCATGATGAGCATATATATCATAGCAGAGCTCATACTTACAATTCATCTGCAGAAGTCCTTTTACCTGACTGATAAAGAGTCTCCCCCTAAGTGTAACATTAAAACTTTCCAAATTATTCCTTATAACTCTTTGAAGATCACCTTGAAAGTCTTGGGGACTTTGTGAAATATTTCCCAAGTTCTAAACATAGCTGCCAGTCAACAGTCATGTACTTGCATTTGACACAGATACAACTGAAAAAACTCCTCCTAAGTCTCCACGGAGTTACTCCAGATTTACTCTGGCATTCCTGAGATACACAGAAGTTTGTAACTTCTTCTAAAAAAAAAAAAAAAAGAAAAAAAAAAGAAAAATCAAGGACTTAATTTACAGGCTCTAATTTCGGAACTGCTCGGGGAAATCAGATGATCTAGTCACAATATTGCAAAGAGGGAAAGCACAGGGGTTCAGGGCCCCGTCTCCAGCCGTACAGGACACTTCTCCTGCACTCCTCGGGTGCTGCACTCGCCAGAGCAGTGCCAGGGACCTTGAGAAGTAGGCCAATTTCTGTGCACACAGAGAGTTTAGCACAGCTCTAACTAGCACAGCATTCCATTCCAGAAGTCAACTTCAAAACTTCATTTAAAATTATCAGGGGCAAATTATCTGGGAACACAAGAAGAAGCAATTATTGGTTTAATTAGCCTGCATTCACCACGTTGTGCTCCTTCTCTTTGTTGGATTGCCAGGCAATTTTGTAAAATCATTAAGCAAGGGAACTATAATTCCACGATGACCTAATCTGCAGCTCCATCCCATCACACTGGAATATTTTAAAGTTATTTATGACTGTCCTCAATAAACGTAAAGTCCATTGGGCGAGAAACACTTTGGGCCCTCAAAATTCCAAATGGCTTCCCTTACTGATAGTTTTTTGTTGTGTTCAGTCATCTGTTCCTTTCTACGCTTGAAAGAGAAGGTTTGCTGTGAAAATAATTGAATGTTACTGTGGAAATACTCAGGACACACAAATAAATTTTTTTACTGTCCCAGGGGAAATAGAAACAAAACACAAACATTTCATTTTCATCATAACCTCTGATAAAATGAGCATGAGGGAAGATCCAAAACAGTGTAAAACAAACTCAAAACCTATGATATAGATCTTTTTCCTGAGAAGGATATTGAGAAAATAGCATTATCTTTCTACCTAATGTTTCAGATTTTGACAGCAGGAGAGATTTAGGAATGAAATTTGTGGCATTTTATTATTTTTTATGTCTTGCTTTCACCATCATCATCATCTCAAGAGGTTTATGTTCCTTCACTGCACCTTTGACATGGGGGGACTAAAAGAAAGGCTAGATTAATAAACCATGTGTCTTCACACCTCTTAAGCAGTAACTTGGTACAGCATAATTGTATCCAAAAATCACAAAGCTTCCTCATGCAGCATGCAGAAAGATTGCATATGAAGCACTTGGATTAAATTAAGAGTTGAAAATATCAATTGATAACCATGTAATTTGCCTAATTAAATTGTTTCACTAGGCTGAAATAAATCTGTGTAAAAAGCTGTAATTTCTACATAGGCTTGGCTGAACAGAAAGTTGATTAGGACAAAATAAATGGCTTTTCATTCCAAAATAACTTTTCTAAGAACACTTGTCTAAGCCTTATCTGCTTTATGAGTGACTAACATTAAAAATTCTATGCCAATTTAAGAGTTATATAAAATATAATACAGAAAGACAAGTGATTTTTTTTTTGTAATATGTTTGCGTAAACCAAATAAATATGATTTTTACTTCACTAAAGAAACAGAATAACTTGAGCAGACTGTTTTACTTTACCACTGCTATCAGCATGTTGGCCTGGAGCAAGTACACAGAAAAATTAGCTATATCACCTAATCCTGATACAGCAGTGTCAGGATTTTAAACAGTTTCTGAACATCCAAAGGCACAAACTCCTGAAAGGCAGAAAGGAAAAGGATATGAGTCTGCCTGAAATTTCCAACTATTCCTCACTATGGAATTATTTAAACTTTAAAAAAATCTGGTTTGAGCTACTTACATCCACTGTAGATAAAAGATAATGTCTTCATAAATGTGCTTAATGAATTAAGTACAACCTAATTCCTCCATTAAATTTTACCTATAGCACTTCAGGACATGAAAATACATTGTTATGTTTACACTATACACTGAAATGCTGAAAATGTGTTCTTTAATACATGGTTCTTGGTCTTATATTGCTTCATTTTAGCCTGGGAAATTAAATGAACATTTAGTTTAGACTCTCATAATGGTTTCAATTTTATAGTGATATGTGGCACTATGTAATGTAATCAAGGAAAGCTGCAGTCCATGAAATTCCTAAGAAAACAACAATGAACAATTGCAAATCACAGAGCTCAGCACTGCCAAAACAAAAGAGAAATGAGGCACTAAAGCAGTCAAATGTCACATAAGAATCCTGGTCAGAGCAAGACCTTTAATGTGCTCATCTCTGACACTTGGAGATGAAGGAAAACGATAAAAGTAACTGCATATGTTTGTACTGTTTCCATATGCAGAATTCTAAGGCTGTTTAAATACACCTGAAAGAAGATAATTCATGCTTTCAAAAACTGTACCACACTGAAATGTAAGAGAAAATCATAAAACAAGAGGAGCACCTGAGAGAGAAGTGGGGAAGTGGCAGAACTGGATAAGTAATGCACAAACGTGGAAAAGATTAAGTGCCAGCATTGCAGAAAATACTGGGAGGGTTCTGGGAGCAAAACTGCAAACCAGAAATATCTCCATTAATATTGAAACCTTCATTTCCAGATCTTTCAGCCTCCTGGCTCCCAGTTTCATTGTCCCAGTTCTTTCTTCTCAGTACTATGTCTATCTATACTACATTTGATAATCATGGTCAGTTCAGCTGTAAGTTCACCAGTGCAAGTGGCTTATTTGTTTTTTGATCAGTTCAGCTGTTCCTGCACTGCAGTTTGCCAGTCTTGAACTTGATCTCTGCAATGATTTCACTCTCCTTTTACCTTTCCATGCAAATCCCATCATGTGCATCTCAGATGACTTTTTGAACTCTGCACTAACATCTCTTTTTTATCTTGTCAAAGCAACTGAGACAAAGAGTAGCCTAAACCAACTGACTTGCAATTCTGTATGAAGAGAGTTAGATGATCCAACTTTTATCCTTCTTGTCATGGGATTGTGTACCCTTCACAGTTGCAAGGACTTTTACATTTTTCCCAAACAATGGAGAGTGTTGTTTATTATAATTTGACTTCTTTACCTTTCATTGCCTACATTATTTCCAGAGGAAGCAATAATATCCCCAGGTAAGATCTTACCCTCATATCAATGGGGTTGGTTTGGTTTTTTTTAATTCATGAGTGGCTTTCAGTGATGCCCTATCTGTGTACCACTTCAACAAATCATTTCGGTGATAATGCACTAACAATTTTCTCAGCCATTCTTGATGCCCGTCACTCACAGGAAAGTGGTTTGCTGGGAGCAGGTACACCAAGGAAACTGGGGAAGATGTGAATTCTGAGTGTTGTGTTTAAGGCTGTGTTTGACTATGATCTCAAGAAATCAATGAAAGCCGATGTCACAGTCATGAATACACTAGCCTTCAATTTCCAATAACTTAAATAGCATAAAGACAATTCTTAACATTAAAATCAGTAACCTGAGTTTTCAAAAAGAAGTATTTGCCATGGTGTAAAAGGACTGAACTAATGATTTAAATTGACTGCTTGCACAGATGACTTTTAGATAAAGCCTTCTAAGAAGCATATTATTTCCATGCATGGCAATTTACATGTGAAATTTCCATTAGTGATAATGGCAGTGGCACGTATAAATCTCCAGTTCCCTTTAACATTAATTGCAGTCATCTGTGTAAGTACTTGGATTTTCAATGACATTATACCCGTGGCTCTACAAAGTCAGAAGGCATCACAGCCTGGAGAGGATAAACATTAAACACTGTCATTACTGGTGGCAGGTAATAACTAAAATCTGTATCTGCACCTTTGTTGAAATATAGCATCACATAAATTTGAAAAAATACTAACGAAATACGTTTGCCTAATTTGCCAGGCTCTTAAAATAAAACTAGCTGACAGAATTCTGAATTAAGCTGATTATAATTTTAAACATGCTCTGCTAATACTTTGAAAGTTACTAATTTACCATTTATTTTAATAGGTCTGTAGAATCCACTTTAGACTTTTCTAAGTCTTCAAGAGGCAATGTTTGATTTCTTGTAGTACAGGTTTTTGTGTGAACTTTCAGAGCAGCTTTTGAAAACCATAAGTGAACCAACAGAGCAACTCCTGGGATTTTTAAGAGTTCAAAAAGGCTTCATGTTAGATGCCAAGAGACTGAGCAGAAATGACCTGAAGGAAATTTCAGTTGAACAAATGCATTGAAACTGAATCTTAGATGTATCTGTTAATTTATCAAAACTTGTAGTTGTCAAATCATCTCTTATGAAAAATCACAAAGTGATATTTAAAAGAAAATAAATCAAAATTTCAATTGATATCTTTACATAAGCATTTTATGAAATGTGTTTTTTTATTTAGCATTAATTTTAAATTACATTCACTTTGAATCAGATAAGGAAGCAGTATCTAATTATGATACAAACAGTAACAAGAAGTTATCTGTTTGCATACAGTGTCTGACAGCCAAGAGGCCTCATCCTACCCAAGTTTCCAGGAACAAACAGTGAAGGCAGAGTGCTTTTACAGTGCAAATAGGAATTAAAACCAAATTAATTATTTGCAAAACCAAAGAAACAACAAAAAAAAATCTTCAGAATCTTGTGTAAGCTCATACTATAATAAATTGACATGTTGCTGAGGTGTTTCTTAGAATTGAAGGAATTAATAACACTGTAACCGCTCAAACAAAATGCAAAACAAGACTTGTTTCAATCTTCATAATAAAATCCTCAAACTAAAAAATAGAGGATGATTGGAATTATTTTGGATGATGTGTGACAAAAATGTCAGCTGTGCTTTGAACTAATTGAAATTGGGCCTTACGTACACTTGTAATTTATTATCAATACTTCAATTCTGAAATGCTCTGTTAGCAAAATGTTACTAAGATGAAATTCTTCTCATGTAAGGCTAAAGGTTTAACTGTTATTTAATAATCCCAAATATCTAGAATTATTACCTGATAGTGCCTATTTCTCCCTGTTGACTCTAAGAGAATCTTGAGCAAGTATCTCAGAATTTGACAGCAATTTTTGGATGTCAATCACTAGACAAGAGAACTGCCACCCTTCTTTTACACCTAACATCCATCAGCAGAATTATTATTTTATAAATAGTTATTCTAGTCCTCCTGGGGCATAGAAAGAAACCAGAGAAAGTCAGTCTGGGTTCTTCAGTTGTCTTTAACTACATCTAAATTTAACTTCTGCCAGCAGCTCCACGTTGGTCAGAGATAACTCATCAGACCTCTGACAGAGCCATGCTGGCAAGTTTTGCAGCACACCTATCTTTAGATTTGCCTTAGCGTTGAGTTAAATTGCATCAGCAGTCACAGCTCCCTGGAGGCTGATTCACAAAATTGGGATTACCTAACTGTGGTTAAAGGTGCAGCTTCTGTGTCTCTCACAGTCTGCTCTACAGAAATACCTGGAGGAGAAGGGGGATAATTTAAACTTTTCATCACAAGTGAGAGTCCTCAGCAGCCCTTTTTCAGCTATGACAGGCATTTGTGAGAATGGTGCACCGTGAGCTGGGACAGTGTTACAGCAGTGATGGTGATGTGTGAGGCAGCACAGTGAGACTCAGGTAGTGTTTATGGGCTTTTTTTAACCAATATTTTCCAGGAAATATATTTTGTTTTCCTTCCTGTTTCCCTCCACACCTAACTTTTTGTTTTAAAGCACTACAAAGTATTAAATCTCTGCACTACAAGCCAGCCAATATCTAAATAATTCTACAAATTTTTCTCATTTCAAACATTTAAGCATTTTATCACTATTTTAGGATTGCAAAGTAAAATAGAAAGTAGTACTCATTTGTCACTGTTCTGTTTAGAATGCATCTATTAGTTGTGAAGTAGAATTAATTATCTGCTAGCTATCTGTTTTTTCAATACTGGCATGAAATGTAGATGGAGATAAATTTATGTACTTGACACACTATAACCACTTCAGTATCCTATCAACTGGCTGGAGGAGTAGGTAGGGATTTTTACAATTTAAAAGGTAGAATTGCATTTCCTACTTTCATAAGTTACATCAAGTAGATGTGTAGTGGGATTCACAGAAAGTGACAGAGAAGACTGGATTTTTTCAGGGGGAGAAAAAGATCAAATCTGTAACTGATTAAATATTTCCTCCCAATAGACTAAAAAATTGTAAAGTTGAAGGTGGTTTTCTTTTTTTTTTTTTTCTTCCACACAGTAAGAGATGGTAAAATATAAGATGTTCTTGACAAGTGTAAATGGATGGAAAGATGGAATTCTGGTTTTGAGTCACTGCAATGATTCTACCTATTTCCCTCAGGGTTTAAAACAATTAATTGAAAATGTAACCATTTATATAATTTTCCACCTTCACATCTGATTGAGAATATGTAAATTTCTACTGGAAATATGGAAATATTACAATTGTCTAAATCTGTTTAGCTGTTCAAACACAATCATGTGTTTAAGAAAAAAACTCCCGAAATTCCCCTGACTAATATATAGGATGGAATCCACAAGATCATCCAATTTCAACATCAAATATTGTGGTTTTGCCTTACTGCCTCATTAGGTTTCAGATGATCTTTTTTCTTTTCTTATTCTATGACTGAAGTGTTAAATTCTTAATGAAATTATCCATTATTTTTATAGCTGGCTCTTTGGTTAAATATCTGACCCAGATTTTTTTATATAATTAACAGATCAACAGGTTTGAGAGACAAAGACTTTTCTTGGAAACATAAATGCTTCTTTATAAGTGCAGTGTACTAAACAGGGCTTTTGGATTATTTGTTTTGTCTGATTTTTTTTTTTAATTTTTTTTTTTAATTTTTTTGTACCATTACCTGAAAAATAGATGTCAATATTAGAGCTGTGAAATCTGAAATGCCTTTTTTTTTAGCTTCCTACACTGAAGAAGTCAAACATCCATTTAGGGCTTTCCTTATAAACCATATGAAAATACTGAAAAGTCATACAATTCCAGAATTCAGTTAACAGAATTAAGGATGCTCAGCAAGCAGCATACCTAGATCTTGTCCTGGCTCTTCTGAATTTTATTGTGCTTATTGTCTTCACTATATTTTCTTAGGGTTATAAAAGAAGTGCTGCAAATGTGTCTTCCAAGAGGGTTTCAGTATTGCTGTCGAGGGTCTCTAATAGATTGTTTTTATCTAGCCAATAATTTTGGAACATGCAATCTGAAGTACAGTGCTGTGGCACTGTGAAGGCCATTTGGAATTCAAGATGCTTCACAAATGGCAACATTTATAAAGTGTGATTGCATCCAGTGATATTCACCACAAATGAGCTTGCTCAGTACTCTTCCCGTTATAATTTAAAGTCCCCTTCTAGCCTCTGAGGATATATATGAGTTACAATTTATTCAAAATTCAGAAATACTGCAGATGGATTGCAGACTCCCATAAAAACATTAACTACAACTACATATATTGTAGATATATCACATTCTGGATTAAATAAATTGAGAATTTACTGCGGCTTACACAGAAAAAAATGCACAGTCTATTAAATAAGCCATATTCCAAATCAGATACATAACCTATCTAATCAGATACTTAATATATTGAATCAAAATCACTGCACCTGCTACATCAAATGCATCACAGACTGAATGAAACGTACCATCCAAAGACCATATCGATATTAAACTAAATCATGTTGAACTGCTACCTAATTTAGTAAATTAAATAAATTGAGCCAATACAGTAGTCACTGAACCCAGCATACAGATCATAAACAAACACAAAGCTTAGAGGTTTTGGAAGAGCTTGCCATGCATTGCCAGTTAGGTCTCTGTATCTTTACTTTTATCTTTTAATGGAGATTGTCTTCCAGAGCCTCAGAAAATCAATTTTTAATCACTGAATAAACACCTGGCAATTTAGGTCTCACACTTGAACAAGAACTGCTGTCATTCCTAGACATCCAATGCCTTCAAAATTATATAATTAATAGTAAATCAGAGATTCATGAAATTGCAACTAAAGATATTCCCTGAGAAAGTCTAAAGAAAATATCCCATTTTGGCTGGTTTTCCTCAATCCAGTTCTTACAAGAAAGTCATAATGATAAGCAACAAGGTGAGTACAAGATGAGAAAAGAAAAATCTTATTTCTGAGACATTTTTAAATAAATAAGGCTTAAGGCCAGATATCAAGTTTAGTGTGACACAGACCAGAACTCATTCTTCTAATAATTTTTCAAAGGCCAAGTATTCTCAAAAAAACATTAATTAAAGCTAAGTAGTAAAGCATTGGACTTCCTACATTCAATTTAATCAGAGTTTTGTCAATTAGATTGCTTTAGAACAGTAAGTTCATATGTTTTATCTTAATTAATACAACATATCATTTTATAATAAGTAGTATTGAAGACAAATGCAAATGAATATAGACATTTTGTGATATATTCAATAGTCTTCAATTATAAAAGAAAAGTTAATATTGATTTGCTTTTTCCCCTTTTATATTTTTTTTTATTTTTTGAAAGGCTTGCTTCATAAAAGAGACAGTTGTGATTCCAAATGTCTTGTCAGTACTTCTGCTGCAAACTCAAGAGAAGGCACCATTGCCAAGGTCTAATATATAATTGTATCCATTTTGGAGAGAAGCTGAGCTTATATACAGAGTAAATCTGTGGGTTTAAAATAATTATTTTAAAAACTCTATGCAAGCACATAAAGCAAAATGAACTAATTAAGGTTTATGATTGCTACACAAAAATATTTTAATTGATACTTTGTGTTTTGTTTAAGCTAATGTTTAATACTCTCTAAATCCTGATGTAAGCATCATGTTGACACTCAGGTTCACACAGAAACTCCTACCTTTTATGAATACAGTTGAAGTTCTGATCTCCTGGGAGACCCATCCATTCAGTAAAGAGGTTGGACTCTATGATCTTAAAGGTCTTTTCCAACCCAGTTGATTCTGTGAGGAACACATTTAGCTGGGAGCTCTGGATATCTGTTTCCTCTGAGCTGCAAACCTATAAAGTTATTCTTTCTATCTCACAATAAATATTTAACTTCTGTTTTGTTGAAATGGAACAATTGCAGACAAGAGATACAGGAAAGATTAGAACATTTATAATTTTATCTCATGTTCCCTTCCTGTACCTCTAAGTGTTAATATCCATGGAAAAACATAAAATCTTCCCCAAATTCTCTCAGCCCCTGAGAAGGAAATGATGCTGTTTCTCATTAAACATTTTCAGTGCTTACCTAAAAAAGCAAGGTGGTGTTCTCTGAAAGCATTAACAAATCCTGAGGTGTCAATACATGGACAGATAGAAACTCTGCAGAAACCTTTTATTTTTAATTCTCTTTGCCCCCTGAACAGGGGGACCAGCTGGAGACTTACACCCACTAAGGCATCATCTATAACTCAAACCAGCAATCAATACCAAAAGGAGATGTTTGATGAAAACTTCTCTTGCTTTCTCAGCTTCAGTCCCCTTAACCCACACTGAGAAGTTAAAGTAAGAAAGAAGAACACTATTGATGTAAAGGGCAAAGCAAGGGATGAAAAAGCCATGTCAGAATTAGAAAAGGTAAACTTCTTTTTACAGAGCTCTTCAATACAGTGGATTGAACTCAACAATCCTGTAATTCTCTAAATTAGACTGCTTTCATGTAAGGCTCAGAGTTGCTGTGTTTTGAAGAAAATACATTTGCATCCTTTAGAGACATTCAGCACTGCTTTAGAAAGCCATCTAGGGAAAGGTCAATGGAGTGAACACTGGCTTGCCTATAACCTTTCATTTCTAATGAAATGCTCTACAGACTCCCGAGGGGAAAACAGCTTGCAGAGCTCCTATAAATTTTATTTCAAAAATCAAGTTCCCACACAACACATTTAGAGAAGCTTTTTAACTCTGCTGCCCACCACCTTTCAGGAAAATCAGTAACCTTTAGCTCTCATCTTGTCTGTGCCTTAATAGCCAAGGAGGGACATGTTTAAATTCAGCCCTGTTTTTCAAAATTGTATTTCTGAACAATGAATTTGCTGTAGGTTACTGAGGGGTATAAAGTCTTTCAGGATAGAGGGACTGTCATGTTTGCAGTTCTCCTAGAAATATACTGGCTATTTTTACATATAGCAGGAGAAAAAGTAAGGCTGATCTCAAAACTCAATGCACAAAGCAGAACCCTGTGTATAACCCCGCTTTTATGGGTGTTTCCTTTAGCTCAGAGGCCCCATTCCAGAGGATGTCACTGAAAATGTGGTGTTACCAATAACTGCAGCTGAAATTGAGTGAAAGGCTTAATTGTGTTGCCTTGTTAGTAGATTGAATTCAAAGAGGTGTTATCAGTTCCTTTCCCCAGACTTATTAGATGAAAGTGAGTAACATGGGACAGGGCAAGCATTCCAGCACGGAGCAGGGACAGCAAACAGGAAGTAGTTTTGTATCAGGATCAGACTCTGTAAGTGAAATATGACTTTAAGGGGACAAAAGTTTGTCAAGAAGTCAAATTATGTTAGTTCACACAGCATTAAATGTCCAAGAGCTTAATTTAGCAGATGAGCTGCTCTGATAAATCTGTTCCCTCTTCATGCCAGATTAACAAGAAAAGGATAAAAAAATTCCATTAAAGAGAGGAATAGCAGGATATTTTTGATAAGGAGTTTCTAATTGTGCATCATGAAAACCATAATGCAGCCATAATGGAAAGTTCACAGTCAGGTTACAAGGAAGTACACGTACCTGAATTTATTTTTTGAAACTTTTAAACTGCAACCACATAAACCCCATGATAAATCAAATGCATGACAATACCCGTTAACGATAAAGGGTGTCAAACCTCTCAAAAGTTCTAAAAATATGTAGAAACTTTATCATATATATGCTTAATATTATATGTCATTCTCACTAATACTTATGAACAAGGAGTCCAGGATTCACTGAGAGTTACAGAAGGAAGAATTCTGGATATTAACTGTCATGCCAATGTTTTAGGACATATGGCATACCTGTTTTATTTTATTTTAGGCTGACCTGAAAAATACTTGTTTAAAGTCTGAAAAAAACCCCACCAAATTCCTTAGGGAGCCATTAAAACCATGACTTACATAATTCCAATCATATCTTCCTCTTATACAGATATCTATATATACTTGAGTATATATAGATATGTGTGTGTTACTTAAGGTGAGATTTGGAAAGGCTAAATCTTTTCTTTGTTGGGCTTAAACCAAAAGCAGAAGTTTGTGACTGGCTTTCAAGTTTCACAGAGACTTCATTCAAATCAAATTTGGTCAGATATCACACTGTGGTGGGATTTCATGCTGGCATCATCCACCCTGGCAAGGCCAGAGGACCAAGCCTGTGGGTTGGGAGGTCCAATGGACAAAGCATTTAACACAATGAGTAAGAGAATTAGGGCTGTGCTCTGATATCAGACAGTTTCAGACCAAAATAAAGAATTATTTCCTTATTTTCCTGTGAATCAGCCCTTACTGGAGCCACCCGCTTACAGGCAGCAGCTGCAACATTCCCAGTAAATACAGCACAGTGAGCTGCTCTCCAAATCACCCAATTTAGAGCACT
Organism: Catharus ustulatus; assembly: GCF_009819885.2. Lineage (NCBI taxonomy): Eukaryota > Metazoa > Chordata > Aves > Passeriformes > Turdidae > Catharus > Catharus ustulatus. The sequence goes on from NC_046225.1 coordinate 8,526,078, forward strand.
TTGTGGTCTGCTCTTTTCATACTTCCAGACATTATTAGATAGAGCCTATCTGCTTAGCTCACAGAAACAGGAGCACTGAATGCAACAAAGAAAAAATGGCCTTGAAAAAATAACTTGACATTTTGACTTTCCCCCTAGAAATAATTGGAGTCATCTTTAATTTCACCCAGGCTGAAGAGATACTATATTAAATACTGGAGTGCTCTGTTACAGTGGTCTGGAAGAAATGCAGACTTACATTTTGCTTTTTCTTGCTTTTTTAACTACTTACATAAGAACTTGAGATTGGACATTGGGCATTTAAACCTTTTGCTGCAGAGTTATTTGGTAGCCACATTTTCTACTTTTATGGATAACAGTCTTAAACCACATCTAAATAAAATAAAAAATTATAAATATTACTTAAAAATAGAAATACATTTTAACCAGAAGCTAATCAAAACTTGTTGTAAGGCATTTTGCAGATCCTTTGGGAAAGCTGCAGCATGGTTCATTAACACAGGATGGGGAAAACAATCTGTATTTGAATTTATTTGATGCCAAGATTTTAATCAGAGAGGAGAGCTTCTTCTTACTTTATTAAAATGCCACAAAAAATAAAGGAGTATTAAAAAATTTGGTCTAGAGATACACATTTATCTATTGAAATAAATGAATCTGTCTTTCGATTGCTAACCACCCTGTGATCTGCTTTTACTATTTGAAACAGCATAATCTACTTTAGAGAATTAGTTAAAAAAAAAGAAAAAAAGGGAAAAATATTCTAAGGTACATCATGATTGAGAATAAAAATTTATTTGTAGGCAAATGATGTGCAGGCACACAGAAATAATTTTATTCCAGGAAAATAAAATTTTCACATTTTGCTCCTGAACCCCTAGATGGGCAGGTAAATTAATGGTCAATGTTTCAACCCACATAGACACCTGCTAAAAAAAAATTAACTAAATTTATTCTCAATGTGAAAAGCAGAAGAAAGCATGACTGAAATTAATTTTACATGGAATATTAGTTCTACACAGAATATCAAGCCATCTCTACATAGGCATGGCTTTAAGTAATTAGGCTCAAGTTCTAATCAACTCCTCTGAATTTTCTTCATATCTCATCACCTTGCTATATCTTTTTTTTCTTTTCTTCCTCTGTTACAAACAGTTGCTAGCCTTACCAGTGGCCTTTAACAATGGAAGGAATTTATGCACGATGGTTTGAATAAGTTCTTAGAGAAATGATGCAGACTGTGAGGGGTACCCAAACCTCAGGGCTGAGAAATGGGGCTTGTTAGCAGCTGAGTCATTGCCTGTGAGAAATGAAATGCCAGCAGCTGTTTGGGGAACTTTTGCACAAACAGAGCCCCGAGATCTGGAGCTCTTCCAGGTCAGGATACAGAACCTGGCTACTTCTCTGTTTATTTCCCACAGAGTACCAAGATTAAGGCTCATTCCTTGCAGATTTAGCATAAATACTTATCAGCAGCTTTGCTGAAGTTCTGCAGGTGCTTTGGGGGGATTTTATTTTTTTTTTTTTAGACTTAGAGAATAACATGTAAATACATTCTTGTTTCTTTGAACATCCTGTTTATACTGATAGCACTAAACAAGATTTTATGCATCTCTCTCATTTCCTGATAAATTATGTTTATTCTGATAAGCTGGAAACTTCCATACTTTCTTAGTCCTGCTTTTTTTTTTTTTTTTTTCCATTTTCCCAACTACCATGGCATTCTGAGAGACAGGGTGAAGCACTTGGGTCATCACACCTTAAAAAGCACAGGTGCCATATGAAAATTTAAGGTGAAAATAGTGAAGGAGATGTTGAAATTCCTTTCTTACTGAACCTGCCATCATGTGGGCTCACGTGCAAAGCATCAAATATAAGAGCCAAAATTTCAACCCTTGCTTAGGCACTGACCATGTGTGATGCTGGGTAATCTCACTGGGCCTCAGCTACAAAGCCTCACGTATCCTCATGTCATGAAACATTTTGAAAAATAGAGTGAAAATCAAAATAAAATTGCTGTTATCATTAAACTTATTTCCTCTGCTACATGCTTCCAAAAGGCATAGGAATGAGAGGAATATTTCGTTTCCCTCCTGAAAACTCAAAGATAAGTTATGAGACTGAAAGGTAACCAGCATCTTCTGATCCTTGGAGTGGATCTGTACCAAAAAAGAAAAAAAAAAAAACACACACACACACACACACACAAAAAAAAAAAAAAAACAAACCTTGACTGGGAAAAAAAAAAATAAAAAGATGTATTTTTCTCTTTTGATAGAAAACCATCAATCAATCAATCTGTGGTTTGTCTGAGTTATTTTCTACTATTGAGAAAACCCCATATTCTTTATTAACTGCTGGATTCCACCTATGTGCAGGAAAAAGGCCCCATTATACTGCTTCCATGTTACTTTTGCATCATCCCCCTTCTCACTGGCAGCATTCTCCCATTTCACAGAGTCCTACAGAGAGAAATTACTCCTTCTATGTATTTAAATAGTAGAATTCCAACATCAAAACAAAAGGTGTGATACAGAAAACGCGTTGGTATTCTTGGCATTTGATTTTCATTCAGGTGTATCTGCCTATTAAAAGAATTGTCAGACAACTTCCTGGTTTCAGAAACCTCTGTCTAAATCATCTCTGGCATTTCCCACTAAACTTTTCAGTAGGAGTTTGAAATACATCACCCTGTTATTTAATCCTGACTCTCCAAAGAATTTTCTTATTAGCATTTGAAAGAATCCCTTACCTTTAAAGAAACCTTTACAGCCACAGTTCTGAAAATGCATAACACATCTCCCTTGGAACATTTATTTCTGTCACAAAGATGAGTAGATATCATGTATCTCACTGAGGAAGTTACAGTCCTTCCCTCCGTATTTCCAGACATTGGAAGTACAAAGGATGGATAGCGGCAGTTGCCTTTCTTGCAGTGCTTACAGATTTTCTCCAGCTTGAACAAATCCTTTTGGTCCCCTTTTCCAGTTTCTCTGCACTGTAACTAGAAGGCATGGGAAGAACTTCACTCTATACAGTCCTACTCATTATAAGGATGAATGAAGCTGAAATTGAAATCTGACTTTCTCAAAATGTACCATGCATAAAAGAAGTATATTTTTGAATATCTGGAAATGAGAAAATCACAGGCTGGAAATTAATTTTGTGTTAAATAAGAGTTGGACTGTCCTAATAAATAGGAGTCAAATAAAACCAGGAATAGAACACATTGCATGTTTGTCAAAACCAGAAAACCTGCTAGGCTGTATTAGAACTGTTATTAAGACTGTCAAAGTCTGTTTGGAATAACACAATGAGGTGTCATGACAATTCCCATTCCGGTTTCTTCAGATGCCATAAGAAATATAAAATCAGACAATATTTAAATATGGGACAAAATTTGTTTCCATGGGGAAGCAGGATATTTATATGGCACTAGATCACTAAATATTGTCTCTTTTGCAGTTTTTGCATTAACTGTAGCCCAAAACAGTGTGGGGTATTTATTGATAAACCTGGCAGAAAAGTGTACATTTGCCACAGAGAATGTTTCCCTGGTTGCAAAAAAAAAAAAAAAAAAAAAAAAAAAAAAGTTTCTATTGATATAAAAATATTGCCCAAACTCTTAAAAAAATCAAACAATGACAACAAAAAATTCAAAACAAGGCCACATATTTCCTTTTGTCCCATGAATGGGTAGAAATTGAATCAGGGTCAGAAACTCAGTTTATGAAAAAAAGGCTTCACTTGCAGAGGCTGGTCTTGAATGGAAATGGTTTTATTTGAGGGATGTAGCATGGTGTAAGGTATTATTAGGATTGATTGCCTCCATATACATCAATAACCTTGATTTGAGAAAATGTGTTGAACTATAATGAAACCTAAAATGGAAGAAGACAATCGATATGAAAGGCAGAAAGCAAAACATATAACATATATATATAAATAAACATAATATATTGAAGAAAGCAGAAACATGGACAGCTGTATCCTTTATACGAGCATTATATAACCTCATTAAATATTTTTTACAGACTTTGCTATAAACAATGTTAGGAATTTGATGTTTCTTATGGCAGAGATGTCTTTTTATTTGTATACTAGAACATGGACGTCAAAAGCAAAATAAAACTTACTAGACCGGCTTGTTGGATTCCAATAATATTCCCTTATATCACTGTAATTTGATATAAAAGCCAGGAGGGACAATTACACTGTTATTGCAGTCCCCATTTCATTTCTCCAGCAAAGCCTGTTATTTATTTACCACCTTCTCATTGGGCTGTTTTCAGGCCCACATCCCCAGTTAAATATAACCCTTTCTGCTTTTGGTGACTGATAGGATATTTCACAGCTATCAGTGAGGCACCTGTGACTCCTTCACTGTTAAAAACGAACTTTCCTGACAAAAGAAGCAAACAACAAGTGATACATATTCAAAGTACTAACACTTTCTGGCAGATAGTTTGGATGCTCTTCCAACTACCATCTAAAAGTTATGGAAAATGTTAAAGAGCATTTTGTCTACCAAGATTTTCTGGGCAAGAGCATTCAATAGAGAGCACTGTGTGCAGAAAACTTCACTGTGTTATTTTTTGAGTAGTACAAATCGTTAGCAAAATCTAAGTTTTAATTACCTTTGAGATTTCCAGCACTGATTTGGCAGATCTCTCCCTGTTTTCATCACAGCAGGGAAACACAAAGCAGCCTAATAAAGACAGGTAGGCATAATTGTTCATTACACATTACAGCTTTTAGAGGGGATTTCACTTGCTGCTGAAGGGTTGAGACAAGCTTACACTACAAGAAAAATCTTAAATTAACAAATTCTCTCGTATCTGGAAACAGCAGTATGAATGTGAAGGCACTCTAAGGTAGTGCTCCCCTAAATTCTGACTTCCAGGGTTATCAGACCACTCTGTTGTGGCTACCAGCTTTGACACTGACAGTGGAACATCAAAAAAATTGTCTGAAACCAACAGGGAGAACAAAGAATGTTACTGGTATCAGCATGATTCTTCCTGGCTGCTGTTAAACAATAGGAGAGGCTTGGCAGCTGCTGGGCAAGAGATGGGATATTTTTTCTAATAATCTAATATATCTGTTAATTTTTAAAATATCAACAGAGGCATCAGATCAAGTCTGTTTATATTGAAACTGCATGAAAACCCTGAACTCTTTCCCTATAAAGAAAAAATAGCTGAATAAAACAATTCTGTTTAGAGACATTAATAAATGCAAACTCAAAAAGCAATCTCTTCCTAAAGGCATCAGTCAGTTTTGTGTGGAAATAATTCATTTTCTTCTGGAAGAAATAGATGATTTGACTATTTTAATTAACAGCATTAACTCAAAGAAGTATTAAAAAAGAGAACAGAGAACCAGAACTGAAATGGAATCATTATGTCTATAGAAGAAGATTAGAAGCCAAAGTGTTAGAAATTTGTAAGACAAATTTGCAGTGGGTGATGATCAGAGTATATTTGGGAGAAAAGGGGAGAACAGAGCAGGAAAGGGAAATGGAATATTTATGGAATGATGGAAAAATGAACTTAAATGGAACAAAATAATCAGCCCAGTCAATGATCTGCTAAATTTAACTTCAAATGGAATCCTTTTCCTTTATACTCATAGTCTTTTAGACTTTATTTATTGGTACTATAATGTATTTCAGGCTATCACCCTAAAAAGGAGGTGCAAAAAAAATTAAATCTAATAAGAGCAAGCATGAAAGAAAGTGGTTGATATCTGTGTGGTGTGGCTAAAAGACTGTTGTTAAATAAGGACTAAGAGGATGGCAAAGAGTGCTGCATGGGTTTGACTGGCACAATCACAAGATTTTATACAGACACAGGTTCAGGATCCCACCCTATTTGTGCTAACAAACAGCAAATGGAGCAAGTTTTCTCTGAAGCACTAAGTCTCTTTTATTTCCTCTTCTTTATACTGATCAATGTTAATTCTGAAGTTTTCTGCCAGCTCACCACCAAGACACCTGCAGTGTTTTTGCAGCAGGTAAGATAATGACAGGTAAAAATAACATCAGGTATTTCTCTATCTGATAAATATGGTCACAAGGATACTTTTATTCTCTTCAAGTAGATCCCCTTCAGTTGGAAGCTGGTGCCATGTAATCACACAACTTTTAAGTGAGACATGGTAATGGCCTCTGTGCACTCTGCTTGTCCATCACAATGAATTTCTGACTGCTGCATGAGGATAAGCCAGAATTCATAAAATGAAGACACACATTTGAAAAAAAAAAAAAAAAAAAAAAAAAAAGAAAAAAAGCCATGGATTTCTGTCATGCATGTTTTAGATTAAGGAAGTTTTTCTCTTGTGTTATTTATATTTTCTTTCATGTTTCTACTTCTTTTATTCACATGTGAATTGTATGCATACAGTACTAAAATAAGAAGATGCAGAAAGTTATTAAAAAGTTGAAGAAAAAATCCATTATGCAAACAGAAATTAACTTTAAATAATCCCAAAAAATATTTACAGTTTAGATGCAAATGGCTAACATACCTATTTTCTTACTTGTGTATATACAATTTATATAACTGTATAAATCTTAGTACATAAAAAACTTTTAAGAGCATCTCTCTCTTTTATCATTTAAATATTACAGCCCATTCCAAAATCTCTGGATTTTGGGCACTACTCATAAATATGTACACACACAGAGTTTTCTAGCACTGAAATAGAATGTTCCCAGCAAATAAAATGTTCCTTGCAGCAAAGCCTCTGCTTGGTCTGCCCATGGGCAGCAGGAAGTACATAATAATGTCTCACCCTTACTTTCATTGTGTCCATGAGGAGAATAAGAGCAGTCATTTCCATTTTCAGAGAATTTTGTTGCTTTAGCACACAGCTATGTGTACATTAAAATATGTACTCCTTTTCTAGTAACTCCCCCAAATCCTCTTATTTTAGTGAAAGTGACACATAGACATGAAATATCAAAACATTTCTTATATTTCTCTAAATAAAATTTCTATAAAGGATTCTTCATTTTCTGGTATTTTTCTCACAGGCAGTAATATAAAAAAATGGTAAATAACCCAGAAAACATTGTTCAAAGATTGATCATTAACAGAAGCTATAATACTTCATGTCATTACATATTAGCCTCTTAGAAAAGTTATTTCAGCCATTAGCAAAAATATTCCTTACAAAATCTCAGGAGTCAGCATTCTCTACAACATCTGCATTTTCACCACTTAAGACATCTTTCATTAGAGCCCAGCTCTAATTATTTTATTCCTTGCTCAACACTTGAGTAGGTAAACATCTTTTAACAAGTCAGATGAAAAGCTTTGTACATATCATTAGATTTTCTAAAAAAATTATTTTTAGTTGTAAATTTAAGCCCTCAGTTAAAAAAAATATATTTGAGATGTTTGGTTGTTACTATTATTTCCATAACCTGATGCCCCAACATGCCCAAGATTATACTTACAAGCAAAGTATAAACTTATGCTTTCTTTCACTTTAATATTCTGCCATTCTTATCACTCTATTTCCCATAAAATTACCAGGAGTACTTAAACAAGAATATTAATAAATAGTAAAAATAAAGAAGGGTTGCTTTATATTATTGCTGTCTCTAGTCCCAGCATTTTGGACTATGTTACTGAGTCTAGTGATAAATTTTTTATAGCTATGATTATATCTTCAGTAAAACAAAATTGATGTACTTTTTATTTGGTCTATAAAAATGCATAGAAGGAATGGAAAAAAAACTTCATCTGGTTTAGTGCTAAGGCCAGGAATTTAAGGATTGTATCTCCTACGAGCCACCCTAACTACATAAACTGAGAACAGGCAAGTGAAAATCTGGGGGATTTTTTTTTGAACATGAACAGACAGTTTGTATTAGCCTGTCTGTGATTGTGTCAGCTAGGTGAGAAAAGGAAAATGGCAGTTTCCAAACATGGTTTAAAACAATGCCCTTCTTTATTAGAAGAAGAAATTTCGGCTGAATAGAAGCATCTTGGAATAAGAAGTTGATTTTTCCTGGATATATGCAGATTTCATATAGCATGTCAACTATATACACTTTAACTCATTTTTCAGCATAAGTACAATAGAACTGTGCTGTGACTATATTCACTTGATCGCAGAAATTTCAAAGATAGGAGGCACTCCATGCCTGGATAGCCAACAGGCTTTCAGGTGTCTAATGTTCATATGTAAATCAGTTCAGGGGAGACAGTGGTGTTTTATGACATTTATTCATTTTTAACTCAGGAACAAAAATCAAGTATATTTATTCTCTTCAATTAGGACTGATAGAAACATTTCTATTGCAGCACATTTCTAAAAATCCATCCTGAAACAGGTGGATACTGAATCCTGCCATAAGACATGCTGTTAGAGTAACATTTTGCTGAACCTTCACATATTTCAGGTTTTACAGGGAATTCAGTAAATCTGGCAATGACAATCTTTCCATCCAAGTCACCTATGCTGCCAGAAATCCCAAAAGATCATTGCAGCTATGATTTGCATGGCTATCCCTGACCCAGCATGAGCTAGCAGTGAAACTCACTGACCCATCCCAAGGAATGTAAACAAGCTTTATAATTATGTCAGACTTATAGAAAGATGACTTTATGGGCAAGGGCTGTTTGTCTTACCAGAAACCCTGGAGTGTCTGTAGCACAGTATTTTATGTGTCAAAATCTGCACATGTCAATATGTGATAGAAAAAATGGAGAGGAGGAAGGGTAAGAAGAAGCTGTGGGTGAAGATCAGAATGTTGGCATTCTGTGAGTTGAGCAGTGAATTAAGACCTTCTGAAGATGCAATCTGAGAGATAACAGAGATCACTCGTTCTCCTTTTGTCAGTACCTTTCTTTTCTAGGAGTGAGTCTCACCAATCTGCAGCCCCTACACAGATCCAGTATGCAATAGAGAAACTTATGCACCATTTTAAGTGGCAGACCACAGGCATGAGATGAGCAGAAGGTATTATATGCCTGGATTTTGCTTACATTTGGAAAGAAATTCTGCCTATGAAGGAAAAAGCAGCTGTTCTTCAACAGGGTGAGCTTATGTGTGGTGGTCTGGAGAGGAAAAGGACTTTGTTACTGATGGCTTATTTATGTTCATTTATTTTTAAATGGCAGCTGTCTGAAGCTGCTCAGTGTTTGGAGCGTGAAATTAAGTCTCAGGAGAGATGGATTAGATGATAGAATGCCAGGGAGTCAATCAAAAGTTCACATTATAAGTGGTTTACCCTATAAGCTCTGAGAACTTATCAAAGCTTCCCAGCATGTCATTTGCTAGTTGCAATTGTTTTTAAAATCCTGCATAAAAAATATATATATATACATATATATATATATATATTTAAAAGAGATAGCTAGAGAGATAGAGATCAGTATATATATATATAGATATGTAGGTGATATATAGATATGAAATATTCCTTTCATATAACTGGCATGCATGCAGTATGAATACTCAGGACTATGGTGTATTTCATGTAAAGACAGTATTGCTTTCTTCTTTCCTGATGAAAATATTTAATAAAGACAAAAATACCATATAAACCACTGAAATGCCAAATATCATCTTGCACCCTATGCATTTGTCATAAATTCTTGCCTGATATGCAATCCTTTTTCCAGTAACTCTATTATAGTGCCCTCCACTCTTTCTATTATATTATCTTGAAATAAAGTCTTAAATGATACTAGTCTTTTTGGAAGGAACAGGGAAAGAGGGACATTCTAATTAAATGTACTCGTTGTCGATGGCAATTCAACATTCTCACTTCCATAACTCCACTAAAATAGTTCCGATGAAACATGATTCTTAATAATCAGAGACACAAGAGCACCATAGAGCTGAGGTTTAATATTATTCTTTGACTTCACACTGTTGGGGAATACTTTTTCCCCCTGAAATATATTTAATAAAGCAATAGCAATCAAACTGCTATAGTAAACTAATAGATATAATGAAACTCTTTTAGCACCCAGAAACTCCTAAGAGTGCAAGGAGACCATACATTAATTTAGAATCAATTCTTTCATTAATTCATTGCATTCCTCTTCGGTAATTCTCACATGCAGTCACAGTGCGGCACACATAAAAGCAACGGGTGAGAAAACAGGGGGATCATTTAAGATATTATTTTATATACAGGGAGGAGTTGTTGATCTTTAGGAAGGCATCATAAATATCACTTCTGATACCTCCATTTCCCTCCCTTTTTCTATTTGAAGCTTTATATGCCCCCAGATGCTCTCTTTAGGGGTAGGGTGGGGGTTGGCTCTCACTGGGAAGCACTGCAGGAGGGATGATCTGTCAGCAGTTTAGCTGACCAGTTCTGGGGTTTAATGGGAAATGCAGTGGTGGGATCCTCCTGTCAGCAGGGGCAAGAGCCTGGAAGTCTACGAGGAGATATCATCAGTTATTGCAGACTCAGCCCAGCGACTCCATCCTCACATAAAGAAGGAGAACAAGTTTCCTGGCCCTGCAGGAAAAATAACCACATATGAGGAAATGCTGAAGTTTACATTTGTGCATTTTTGGAATATTATTAGTTATTGGCAATTAAAGAATATGTTTGAACAGAATTACCTTCTGACTCTTACAGAGAAGCATCTTTATTGGATCCAGCAGGACCACCAACTCATATATGTTGTTGTAAGTGGGATTTTTATCTCATTTGATCTGAATAGAGCTACAACCCGTGAAGGAACCAGAACCCTTCAGCAAAAGCTCTTTCTCTCAGGAGAGAGCCCTGAAGCGACTTCTCTTGGTCAAGTGCTGCTCTAATTGCTCTACCTGACCCCTGAAAAACATCACATTTTGATCATGGCTTTCAGGGCATGCTGAAGGCCAGCTGCTCCTGCTGGTGCTGGCTGAGGAGGGAGTTAGTTTCCATTAATAATTAAACATTTCTTCTCCAGCAGTGCCGATCATTCTTATTTGGGGGTGAAGGGAGGAAGATTTCTCCAATCCCCCAGCTTAGTCTGATGCAAAGTTTGATCCCTGACTTTGTGTGTTTCATTAGCAGACTGGGAGATCATGATTCACATAGCTCTAGTCCCAAAAAGTTCTGCATTTACTATTTGATGCATTGATCCTTTCACTTAATAGCTAGCCCTTAAGCCATAATAACTTACAGATATATGCATTTATTCTACAATACTCTGAAAGGCCTTTTTAAATATTCATTTTATTCTGCTAAATAAGCAGCCCTCCTTTCCAGGAGGCCTGTGATTAACGCTCCTTTCATCCATCACCACTGTACACTGCCTTTGGGAAAGCCTGATCTGCTCGCCGCTCCAAAAAATGTAACTTGAACCAGAACTTATTTTCCCTGCTTCTGCTACTGCCAAGTTTCAGGACTTTAGGCAAACCACTTGACCTTGCTGCATCTCACTTTCCTCTCCATTAAAATGAGGATAGTGCCTAGCTTCATAAAGCATGTCAGTTCTACAGATTAAAATGAAATGCTATGGATGGGCTTAGTACAATGATTCTATACACCATGGAAATTTCATCCTTTAAGACGATGCCAATGACAAAGCTGTCAAGCCAAAACTGCTCCTGGCAGCCAGAATCTTATATCAGCACTATGGCCCAGTGCCATCAGCAGGGCCATAAGTGAGGGAAGGGATGCATTTATTCAGCTCACTTGACAGGATCATCATCGGTAACTGGACTACCACGCTTCTTTTTCCCTTTTTTCAAATGAGCACAGAGTATAACCCAGTCTTAATTTATACAGGTAACACAAGGAAGTACAGGAGGTGCATGGAGAATTCTCTATTAAAAAGCAAGTTGGCAGTGCAACAGTTTGTTCAGCAATAGTTCTAATAATAGTTCCAATTTAATGCTGGTTTAAAATGGTGACCCGCCTATTTGGCTAACTATTCTGAACACTGTGAGATAATTATTTCTAAGTGGCAAAAGTTTAATTGTATATTAAATTAATGAGTAAAAGGCTTCTTACTGCTGTTTAATAAGTATGAAGAAAATACACTTAACTTTTCATATACTGTAGTCAAATTACATAAGCAATAAGTGCACATTAGATGTTGTATTTATTACATCAAATCTGTGAACACTGCTAATACATTAACATTTAAAAAGGTAGCCCATGGCAAGTCAATTTCACAGCAATTAAAACTGAAAAACTGGTAATTGACATTTGATAAGTGTGTTAATTGATATCAAACTTGCAATAGCTAACATGTTAAATGTCAATTAAATCCATGTGTTTTTACAATTAGAATTTATTAATAAAGAATCTAATTACAAAATGTTGGTTATGTCAGTTTATGTTAATTATGCAACAACCACGTTTATAGTTGAAAAGTTTCTTCAGTCATCAACAACATTTTAAAAGTTTCCCTATTTTTTAACATTTTGCATTGCATATGTTGGTTTTTTTTTTCTGTTTTAGGCGTAATGGAGGGGAGGGAAGTAGATTAAAAGGGTAGAACCACTGGTCCAATCTTTTCTATAGTTTTGAAAGAATACGTTGTGAATATGTTATATATTAAATTGGGTAAGGATTCAATAAAGCCAGGAAATTAATTTTTCTTACTGTTCAGTAAAAGACTGAAGGCATCAGCCAGAACCATGAGCCACAGTGCAGAAAGCGGTCAACTAAGAGAAATTAATGTAGGGAGAGAGAGAGCATCAGGCACCACAGACAGGGAATGACCCAGAGAAAAGGTGAAGGAGAAGGCTAAAAAAAATGTTTTAAGTCCTCAAGGCACATAGAAGGAATTAAGAGAATTACAAGAAGGGAAAAGAAGTTGGAGAAAATGAAAGAAGAAAGAAAAAGTAAGAAATCAGATTTCTATTTCTTTTTCATGTAAATACTTTGAATTAGTAAAAAGAGAACTCAAAGCAAAAAAGACAGCAATTTTTTTTACTGATACTCTCAATTGCAAATTATAGTGATGTTTATAAAAGTTCATATTAACAGTTCAAATTCAGTAAAAATAAGTTTTCTTTAATTCTCATGATTTTTATATTTTTAGCTTCAAATTTTGCCTACTGGTTTGGAATTTGAATAGACACTCCTTTGTGTGTTTTAAGATCACCACCACCAGAGGTTCCCTTACCTAACAGAATTAAAATTGGTCTTGTTTGTTTGGTCAGAACACGTGTTTCAATTGTCACTTCTTCTACTGCAAATTCTATGGCTTACTTTGCTTTTAATTTGACACTAATAGGGGAAAATTGGTTTTATTTCCCAGCTTGTCACATGTTCATCTCCATTTGGGACAACATACAATGCTGCCTCCCTTCATTGTGAGAATGAAAATTAGGTTTACACTAAAGCAAGATTTTGTCTGGAAAGAATGTTTTGGCCTGACAATATCTTGTAATTGAATTCTTAGAGAGAGAGGGGAATGTTGAGCTGAAGGTATTTAAAAATTAACTTCCTTTGAAGTCTGAAGTGCAACTCCGTTTGGTACCTTTAAATTAAAATTGATCTAGCAAAGCAGAGTGGAAGGTGTTTATTTTATTTCTTTTTTTTTTTTTTTTAAGGAAAGTTTTATCTCTTTGCCAGCCAAATTTAAAATTCGTGAAAGAAGGTTTACTTTAAAATTCTTACAGAACTGCAGCACCCTTCATGAAAGAAAGGCAAGAAGACAGGATTTGGAGGGAAAAAATGTAAAAGAAGAAAAAAATGAGAGGAAGTGGTAAAAAGCTGTTGTGTAAGCATACACAAGTAGAGTTTGTAGTATTTGTTTATATACCTGTTTAGTAGAACCCCATGTCTTTGGCACACAGTTCTTCTGTAGCTGTGCATCTCATGTACTCTAAGCCAAAATATTTAACAGTGGCTTTTCCCCAACAACATGACAGAATCACCAGCTTCTTAGTGGGTTACAATTCCCACATGGCTCTGTTTGATTTATTCTGGTGCTCTAACTGTGCCTCTCAGGTTTAGAGATTCTTTCCAGCTTGGCTGTAAGTGGCTGTGTTGCTTTGCTCATACCGTGTTTCCTTGCATGTCCACATGACCACAACAGACAGAACAAGAAAATCTCTGCATGTCTTTGCTCTGAGAGAGGTCAGCACAAATATATTTATATATATAAAGTTACAGAAGAGATCATTACCTCAGAAATCTTTATTTAAGAATGGCTAGACATCCTTGACTTATAACCACATGAATATTAGTATTGTCAACAAATCTCAAACCCCTTGCTCTTCTTTCATTCTTATTTCTGGCATTGCCTGCAAATCCCAGAAGGTGTGAACTGTCCACTAGGGAAGGGATGAACATAGGAATGTGGGGATGCAAAGCATACCTCATGTTATACCATGCCATAATGGTCCAATGTGCTGAAAGATTTGAATATGTTTTAAAAGCATTAAAAAACAAAACAAAACAAAACAAAACATGCTTCTCAAAAGGTAATGGCAAACACTGTGAAAGTTGGAGTCACAGTTCATTACAAGAAAAAAATCCTCCTAAAATTCCCTCTGAAAAAGATTCCTTGTTGCCCAGAGGTCATAGCATCTGGCTGGCAAAAGGTTTTTTATTTAATTCAGGTATTATTCTTCTAGCCTATACAGATACTGCCCAGCCATTTTCTGGCTCTCATGCTTCTAAGTGGGATGAACTGTCATAAAGAAAGAGCTCCTGAAACAGAGAAAAAGTGAGCCTGTAGCCTTGGGCTTTCTGATCTGTATGAGTGATGCAAAACCCAGTTACCAGCCCTACTGGGCTCTTGCTCTTGAGTTAAGAACAAATCTTCTCACAAGTGTCCCTTTAAACAGTTCCTCCTTCACACTCATATCATCCTGTGAAAACCAACGTGACAGAAATCAGCATTTTCCTAATTATATGTTCATGGAATATCTCTGGTCAGGACTAGACAGTTCCATCTGAAGATTAAATCCTCAGCTTTGATTCCTGTGCAGCTCTGTGGTGCTTCAATAACCAGATTTTTGGGGCCACTCTTGCATGAACAAGGCTGGAGGAAACCTTCAAAGCTCCTTTATATGGCTTTTCAAGTATCCTCATAAATTCTGCTTCTGATAGTAATACACTTGAGATACTAAGCTTCTCCACAGATCTAAAATTCCATCTTATATACTACAAGGTAAGACATAATAAATCAGAGAATGTTACAGCTGTTAGCTGTGGAATTCCAGTGAAAATGCAGACCCACTAGATTCAAGTAGTTATTTCCATTTAGGAATAATTTCATGTCACTTAAAATATACGGCTTTTAAAAGTTAATTTTTAATTCTGCTCGTATATTAATATTATGGGTGATACTAACACCAGTATTGATTTCTCAACCAGTACTTGAGAATCTCTGTCAATAAAAAAGATATTTTTAGCACAGACTTTGAGATTATGTCCAGGTTTATTTATTTCTTAGCTTGGATATCTCTCTGTCCACATATATGTCACCTAAATCTTGAAGACTTTCTGAATAACAGCTAAAGGAAACAACCTTTCATCTTCTAGTGCATAGATGCAGGTTTCATCCAAGATATTGTCACCCATTTTCAGTCATTGCCCTCGTTTCAGTGACTTTGGTACCAGGACCCAGGTGTTGATGCTAAACCTGACATCCTAATCTCCTCTGGCTGCATGACACATGTTTCTGCATCCTTTCCTTTCCAAGGATGGAAGGTAAATCATCTTTCTTGCTTCCAAGATCCTTCAGCAACAATTCTCAGTTCTGTTGAGGGTTAAGAATGAAAACAACGGATTTTAAAATATTTTCTATTATGTTAAAGAGGAGGTAGAAAACAGGAATTATAAGATCCATTAATGTATCATCAATTTTAGATATAATTAATTTCCTTCAAAATTTTATTATTTTTATTTTTAGATCTATTCTTTTCAGTGACAGAAAAGTAGAAAT
Organism: Catharus ustulatus; assembly: GCF_009819885.2. Taxonomy (NCBI): domain Eukaryota; kingdom Metazoa; phylum Chordata; class Aves; order Passeriformes; family Turdidae; genus Catharus; species Catharus ustulatus. The sequence goes on from NC_046225.1 coordinate 8,541,953, forward strand.
AGTTTCTTTTTTCTTTTTTTTTTCTTTCTATCTCCAAGCTTTTTAGAATAATTTTGTTCAGTTTAATAAAGTTGTTCAAAATATCTGCAGCATTATTAGGCCCAGCATTTAAAGAATTCAAATGAATCTTCAAAGTGCTCAGCTTATGAGATTTGCAAAATTAACTTTGTACTTACAGTATGCAACAAAATACAGAGCTGATAGGTATTTTCCAAATGAATGGAGTTAATTTCTAGCATTAAACATTATGTATCCTGTCTCAGATAACTTTAGTTTTCCTGAGGATGGGTTCTGTAATAGAGACAGATTTCCCAGCCATTACCTCTAAAGAAAAATATCAGACACTACTTGATAAACTGCGTATTGTCAACCTGCTCACTTCAATATCTACCTGGCTTTGAGATGTGAATTTTGAAGGACAGATCCTATTTGCACAAATGCAAGTCTTGTTCTACTTAGAAGCCTTTCTTGAAGGTTTCCAGGGTCATCTTCTCATCCTTTCAGTTTTGACTGAAAGGAAAAAAAGAACGAAAGGATCTTTGAAAACATAACTTTCTGCTTTGTAATTAGAGAACTTGGTTTTCTAACACATCATGTCTGATGTGTAATGGCTTTTTGATGTGGAAGCCCCCTCTTCTTTTATCTCAACACAGAGCAATTTTATGTAGAGATTGAGGGTTGGGCATTTTGGCTTTTTCTTTACACATGTGACATTCTGACTCTTTGTAAATCAAGAAAGTAAAATTTAATTCCTTATTAGCTGCTGATGAGAGTGAGGATATTCTTTTTCATTATTTTTCACATTGATTTTTTATTCACTTTTGGTTTTTTTCTTCTTATTTCTCCCATCTCCTTCAGACAGCTTTTAAAACACAGTGTTGGCATTATTCACAATCAAAACATGAAAATATCCTACATTTCTAAGCATCTGGTTCTTTCATCGAATAGTATTCTACTCAATTCCTGAATCTAAATAACACAAGTAATAAAGTCAAAAGTAGCACAGAAGTAAATTTTATAAAGTAACACACTTTCTGGTGTTTACTGGGTAGATATCCTTTTTTATCATCTTTTACACCTGCCAAATACAGGATGCTATATTGCCCTGCATCCATAAGCACACTTACAAAATCATATCAGCTTCTATTTAAACTTTCATTTTTACCCACAAAATTATGCTGGAGGGAGACAGATTTTCATGAGTGGATAAAAGCATAAATTTAAGGAAGAATTTTTAAAACACAAATGCATCATTTAATATCCAGATCCATTATTATTAAGGTTGAAGATGTTGAGAAACCAGAGTGAGATTGCATTTTGGGGCAATATGTGGTCACATGTTGGATAGGCCAATATCTGGTTTTGTACTTTAAGTTAATTATATCAAGGAATTAAGGTGGCAGGATGGTAACTGAAACTGCAAAGAACATAGTCAATATACAGACCTTCATCTTCAGTTAAGCAATTTATTGGAATAAAAGCAGGACACATGGATATAATTAGGAGTCTTATTTTTCGCGTTTCATATTTACACTTTTGAAAGATGTTAAAGGTTTGGGGACAGGAGAAGAATTTAATACAGACCATAATATCCTGGAAAACTTTGCAATTATCTGGTTTGCTCCATTCACAGCCACTGCATGGTTCAACATGAGCCTTTAGCCACTCACCATATCACTGTATCTTCTCAGTAAGCTTCAGGCAGAAAGGACACAAAGGACCTCCAGATCTAAATGTTCACACCAGTGCTTCTTAACTCTGACACTCCAGTCAGGCTTTAGCTAGCAGGCACAAAACTGAGAATCTCATGGCTAATTTACCAGCATTTTCATAGAATCACAGAATGGTTTGGGTTGGAATGGACATTCAAGCCCACGCTGTTACAGTGGATTGACATCAGGGATTGCCCTCATCCAGATGCAGCTCCAGAACTTGGTCCTGTCAAACCTCATGAGATTCCCATGGACCACGTCCTGAGCCTGCCTAGGTCTCTCTGGGTGACATCCCATCCTTCAGGTATGGGAGGAAACCTTTTAGCCTTCATACTCTGCAATGAAAATACATATTATATTTTGGTTCCACTAAAAGTCTTTCTGGAAACATCTTTCTCCTTGATGCTAACATATGTTTCTGAATCTATTTGAAATAATTAACTGAATATACTTGAAAAGAGTTTATTATAATTATTGCCATTTTTATTATATTGTCTACGTTAACTTCTGGGGCAAGAAATAAAAAATAAAACCAAACAAAAAGCGCATTTCAATGGACTTGTTTAATTAAAGATATGTTTATTTTTATTTCATAGCAGCGATATCTTGAGAAGGGTTGGAAAGGGAGAAATTCAGTAATCAACTATGCCATACCTAGTAGGTATAATCTCTGCTGCAGCTTGGTTTTCTTTTCTGCTTGCAAATTAGCCCCCTCCCAGAAGGGAAATTAATTCTAATTTAACAGCACTAAAAGCCTCTTGATGTTCCTATCTGGACACCCTCCAGTCTTTGAGGGAATTATGTCATGTGTATGGCTGTTTTCCAGCTTCTTCCTGCTTTCTAAAACTATGATGTCCTAAAGAGAAAATCTATTTCTTGCAAGCTTTTGGAAACAGAGCAGATAATTAACTATCACTTTCCTTTCATGCTAATTTTGGAATATTGCTACTCTGTATTTGAGTCCACATTTGAATCTGGGACATTGAAATAAAAGAAAATGCAAACAATCTTGTAAAAATATGATTAATTTTTGTGTGACATATAGGAAAATGAAGAAACAATGCTCTCAGTGCTTTATCCACTTAGAAAATACAACATAATTTAAGCACTGCCCCAGTTGTTCTCATGTTATTTTCAATACTTGCATTATGAAAAATGGAAAAACAGGATCTGTAAATAGCTCAATTTTTTTTTTACAGTAGATTAAATCAGATATATTAAAAAAAAAAAAACAACCAAATCAATAATTGTTTTTACTCAGATTTCAACGAAAGCCTTTCCTGGTCTGTTCAAGGGCATTGAGCCTTTTCCATTTTCAACTTACAGGTCGAAATAAGTCCCCTTTATTCAGTCAAGTACCTGTAAACATGAGAGCACATAAATCTGGACCTGAACATCTGCTGGTTTGATGGGTTTTAATCAACAAAACAATTGTGCTCTCTATTTTATATTCTTTGGCCTGGAACTACAAATACTAAAATATTAATATATAAAGTACTATATTTTCTCCACAAACTATTCCATTTTTTTGACTTATATTTTTCTTGAAGAATTTTCATACTGGTGTTCATACAGAGCATACCATTGCAGAAAGGTTTGGGGCCATGTTTTCTTTACTTTTTTTACTGTTGACATTCTTGTTGTTTAAAAGGAATTTCTAAAGGATGTACAACAGAATTTCCAGACCTAAAAATATCACAGAATAAGAGAATGGCTTGGGTCAAAAGGGACATTTAAAGATCATTTAGTTCAAAACCCCTGCCATGGTCAGGGACACCATCTGCTAGACCAGGTTGCTCCAAGCCCCATCCAGCCTGGCCTTGAACACTTCCAGGGATGAAGCATCCACAGCTTTTCTGGACAACCTGTGCCACAGCCTCAACACCTTCAAAAGTAAAGAAATACTTCCTGGTATCTTATCAAAACCTGCCTTCTTTCAGTTCAAAGTCGTCCTCCCTCGTGCTGTCTCTACATGTCCTTTTGAAAATTCCCTCTCCATTTTCCACAGAGGTCTGATGAGAGATGTCACTTCCTTGGAGGAAGTGCTATGTTCCCTCAGAGGTGTGGGATTCAGCATGGTCACTGGTATAACAAATAACAAATATCCTCATTTTATTTCTGTGATGGGTTAGAAATAGATTATGAGAAGTGTTTTCTGACATGGATGCCTATGAATTCAGTAATCCAAGAGCCCTTTCTGATTTCTTTGTTTTTAAGGACAAAATGTGTTGTAAAGCCAACTATTCTGCCTCCTAGTGCTACTCTTCACTTGATTTGAATTGGAAAAAAAAAAAAAAAGTAAAAAGGAGTCTTCATTTTTTTTTTTACACTGAATTTGTTGAGGTCCTAGGACTGGAAGTTGGTGGGCTTAAGTCACTAATGACCTAATATGTGCTATACCTTATTGGAAGGTAAATTACTGGTTTTGAGGCATTCAGTTTTGAGGAAAGCAATTTTTTTTAATGGCAGTCTTTTCCAGAATCTGAATTAGAACCTGTTCTTCTGGTTTGGACATTTTTCAGATCTAACTGTATCACTTGTAGGCATTTCACCGTCTAGAGATGTCATAGTGATATTAAATAAACCCATGGATTTGTTTTTCAAATATTTTTCTGTGTTTTTTTGTTTTGTTTTGTTTTGTTTTGTTTTGTTTTGTTGTTGAGGGTATTTTTTTTCTTTTGTTTTGGGTTTTTTTTTTATTTTTTCCAGAAGCAAGAATAAAGAACCAGCCTGAGCCACTGGTTGCTGGGGCTGGTAAAACCCTGTCAGAGCTTAAAAAGTAATGCTGTGAACTAATGAGAGGGGGAACTATCCATCATTAAAGGAAAGTTCTCTTCAGTCTCGATCTGGTACTTCCTAAAGTTCAAACCTACTTTAATGTCAATTCTCAGACTCTATAGTTTCCTTGAGAAAGCCAGCAGGGACATGGAACTGTGGAAAAGTAAAGTGAATTTTTAGTCACTGCTGTATCAGCCCTACAGCAGGGTAGAACTGTAGAGTTGTTTCTCCCCACCACCCAGGAAATTGACTCTCAACTGCTGCATTTTCTGAGATTTTCCACACATAATCACACTGAATTCTAATTTATTTCAAAATATTTTTTCTCTTTATACCCTTACCCCTCTCTTCCAGTTTTTTTCAAGTACTTCTTCACTGATTTACTATTAAAGTGTTTAATAAAATATCTGTCTAGGTAGTAACCTTTGAATTATTTCTACACTACATTTCAGTCATAACAGAGTAAGGCAAGGAAGACCTCAAAATACAGCTAAGTTGCATCTCAACAGCATAAAAAATAATCTCTGATGGCTGTCAGTGATATAAAGTACTTCTTATTAGAAGCTAAGGAACTAAAATCTCCTCAAAAAAGCATTAATGTATGCTTGTGAGGCAAATGGGAACTTGTTAACTACAATTTAGCTTCTTTTTTGCAATTTAGAGGAGTAGAATACTCCTCTTATTTATTTCCCTTTTGACAGAACCTTTCCACTTGCATCATGGGGTTTTTTTTTAAAACCTACTTACAAAGCCATTTATATTTTCACGCCTTTAGTAGATTCTGTCAAAATTCCTGTGTACCTAAAAACAAATGTAGTACATGCAACAGCTAAGCATTGCACTGCTCCATTTTTAAAATAGAAGTAATTTAGGACCTTTCTTAGATAACTGCATTTTAAGATTGATTTAATAGTTTTCTGGGCAGTAGTTTGATGATAAATTATTTTAAGGATTGCTTCCTTGGGGTATTTTTTGTACATATACCACATACATGCTGCAGAGCCAATGGTAATGCAAGGCTGACTTTTTTTTTAACATGGTAAAAAACAAAGAGGAAAAATCAACGTATTTCATTGTGTATAGTTATGCAGGATTGCACATTTGGTTTATTGTATTTAAAAAAAACAAAAAGGAAAAAGCTAGTTTCACATCGAACACACAGGCATAATCAATGAATCAAATAATTGAAGATCCTCTTACTCCTGTCTTTTGGTCCCAAACTTCCTCCTTACCCCGAGTGAGATCAGTCTCCTGTTGAGCAACCCACTCCCTTTTGCAGCTCAGTTTATCCTTGATGCAGGCAATGACTTCCAGCAGGATTGGGAGTTGTTCCCCATGATGATTCCTGTCCTCCCGCTGCAATGACCAGGTGACTTCAAATCACTTGGAAAAGTTCCTCACCACTTACAAAATGCACAGTGCCTTTTACAAGATGTAGGGGCTCTAAAGCAGTAAACATATTTCTACAGCCAGTGTGGGGAGCTCATTGCATTAGGAGCTGATTACACATGGTAGCCTTTGGAACCTCAAAGCAATTTTTTTATATTTTCCCTAAATCTTCTTCATCCTTCTAACATACACTATATCCCACCATTTCACAGGGTGTTGCAAGCTCTTCACAGAGTTTTTGCCTCCTGTGGTACAAAAGAACATCTCATCATCTTCTCCAGGGGGCAACCAATCCTGAAAGAACTTCTGGATGAAGAACATAGTTTCTGGATGTTTTCTGTCTAAGACTCCACAAACTTCTGATGGAAGAGGTGCCAGAGATGAAACTGCTTGGACAGCAGGAGAGCAGATGGCAGCTGAGCTCACAGTCCTCCTATGCCAGAGCAGCATCTATTTGTGGGTGAGAGTTCGCTGATGGAAAATCCATAATCGGACAAACTTATCCTGCTGTGACTCTGAAAGATACTCAAGGAAATACTGTAAAGTTCTGCAGCTGTAAAACTTTCCTGATCAGCAAATGGTAGTTAAGATGTTCTGACTACAGACACGTTCATATAGAGATTTATGAGCACAAGAATAACCAAAAAAAATAAAAATACAAATTTTTAAAAAATCTCAGGTGCCAAAGTCAAGAAAGAAAAAAGACACACATGCCAAGAGCACAGTTCTAACTTGATTTGTTGTGGTATGGTGAACACCACTATTGCAATCACTTAATCTTGAGTCCATGTATGCATATGCACAGGGACGCATTAAGCACCAGGAAACATTTTTAAGATAAAGCACAGTTGCAAATGGTAGTAGGTGTAGCATGATGAAGATCAGGGCCCAGCAACCTCTTCAAACATCTGAGAGCATGGTCCCTACTCTGGGAAACCAGGCACAGAAATTAGACTTTTAATGGACTGTCAGTAGAAACCTTTAGAGGACGTTGATTAAAGGTCAACTTTAATTTGCTCCCAAAACTTAAACCTTCCGTAGTATTCTCAATTGTTCTCAAACACAGTGATGTTTAAACAGGAAGCATGTATGCATTCAAATGCTCTTTTTCTTTTTAAAGAAAGCAAGAAAGATTTTACAAGCCTGATGGTATTTTTGTATGTTTCAAGTTATTCATGTTAAAAATCATCAAAAGTAAAGATATCTCATTTGCTCTTGGAAAAAACCCAAAACAACAAAACAAAAAACCCACAAGAGAATCAAATAATGTGAATTAAAAAAAAAAATAAGAAATTTATTTCAGTGATATGAAGTCCTACTTTAAATTTCAGTAGAGAAATACAGACTTGTAAGGAAACAAATGTAATTAAATCATCTTAATACATGAGAGGTGACCAGGAGAGATAACCTTGTATCTGCAACCTCTGTGTGTACCTGTGTGAATGTGCTTCCCTCCTTTATACATGTGACTGAAGGAATTTCTCCTTTTTTGTTTAGCTATTTCAAGACTTTCATCTTATTGAAGACCATTTTAACTGCCTTTGCTTTTTGATCATATAGAAAATTGAGACTGTTGGTAGAAAAATTATATTCTCAGTGATACAAATCAATATTTTCCAGATGGGCAATTGAAAGGAGTTACTCTTTAAACTCACTGTTAAAAAAAAAGTAAAAAGAAAAGTGCAGTGCTGGTGCTTAAAACTTTGCATTTATTTGTAACATCAGAAACCTACAATTCTGACTGCCAGAAAATGAGCTTCAGAGTTCAGAAGACAACTCTAGGGCAATCTACAGGATAAGTCAGGCATAATTCCATATGGGGCACAGCCAAATCACACATATTGCATGGACACTAATTGATCGTTACAGAAACCCCTAACTGCCGGTGGAAAGAGGCAATGTGACAAACCCAGGCACCATTGCAGCTCCAAAGAATTCTCTGGAGCAATGACAGTTTTAACAGATGCCTATCTGTCCTCATATTTTACAACTTGGCACAAGAAAAAAAAGCCTTTTCTCATCAATTTTCAGGAGGAAAAAAAACCCACAACCTACCAAATAATGCCAAAGCAAAAATTCCAATTCAATGGAAGAGATTCAGAAAAAAAATTTGTTCAACAAGGTCAATGATTTCAGCAAAAGCTGTGCGTTAATAATTTTGTCCTACGAATTAAATTTTCACCAGAGTTAAAACCACTTTTTACTTAAATTTTCAGGCCGAATACTTCTCTCTAGGTTTATTCAACTCCAAAGCTTCATTTACTTCAATAGTCTCCTCCTATGTCCTGTGGAATACATGTTAAATGACTCAGTTTACTTTATGTATTTTAATTATACTCTTGAAATATTTCCAAAAAATTCTGGTTGCAAATAAAGTAGTCAGTATCTGTTAATGCCATATTAAGGGGGACAAGCTGCAGGCTATCATAAATGTGAGGACTCCAGAATTGAAATGTAGAACTTTTTGCAAGATGACTTCTTGATACTTTCATATTGCAGCACTATTTGTATAGCAGTCCAAATTTTTATCAAGCTATGTAGAAAAAAGGATCAGGTCTCACAAGACATGTATTATTTGACCACTATTACTGCTCTTTGGGACTTCAAAGACATTTAACCTCCAACCCCAGCAATGACATTTACCTTTCAAGAGACATCTGTGCAACAGCTGATGTGTTAAATCACAGCTGTGTCTGGAAAGTCACAGCCATAAACCATTTGAAAAAAAGAACTTCTCTATATATTGCATATTTGAAATATGACAAGGTTACTGTCCTGATGCCAACAAGGAATCTCAAAGTCTTTGTATGTGAAAATAAGTATTTAAAACTTTAGAGAGAGAAAGAAGGTGCTTTTTTTCCCACTGTGTAGCTTCAAAGTAAACCTTTGCAGTCTAATAGTTCAAGGGTGTTATTTAAGCAATTTATCTCATTTGAACAAAAAGGAATGTTTTAAGCCAACCCATTTTTTGCTACAAGAATATGATGTTTCACTTTAACTCAATAAAAGAAATAGTTCTCATGGGACACAGAATTTATACACATGCTGCCTAAGGTAGCACTTAAAGACAGAACTTAGAGAGAGATGTTGCAGGGAGTTATTAGTGAGTCTAATAACAATATAAGGTACAGTACTGTAACTACTGTAGTGACATTACCAATTTGTTTAACAGGAACATCAACCATTTTTTTGCCCTTGTATCATTGTGTTATAGCCTCCTCTCTATGATTCATTTATCTCGTTTTCCACAGAAATGTTCTTCTAGCTCTTTTTGGTCTTCTTCCCAGTTCCAGCATCCTGTCTTGATCACTGCTTGGGTCATTGACAGTAGCAATATTTCATATGAAAACGAAGCATTCTTGCCTACTTGTTCCAAGGCAGTTGCTTTTCCTTTACACTGATTTCAATTAAATCGGAGGAAAACAGACTCATATGTTATTGGGAAACTCAGATTTTCCTGTTCACTTCAAGCTGACTTGTGAATTCTACCTCTTAGGGGCTTTGTAAATCGTTTAGTTGTCACTGAACAACTGATTTTTTTTTTCTTAATATCACACTCAGAGTGAAAGGAGGGGAAACCAGCAGCTGGGGAAATCAGAAATAAAACAGAAAAATAAAGTGATTAGAGTTGTGCCATTCTGAACACCAGAACACCAATTTTATTCACCTAAGTGATGGGAACAGAGCTGGTTTACAAATTTTTTACTATTTTTAAGGATTTTTTTGACACAAGGAAAGAGAGAAACCCACATATTTTTAATGGCTTTCATCAAGTCTTTGGAATTTGAGGAACACCTTGCACACACACTCTGATTTTCCTATGTGTTACTGTCTTGCCAGTAGAACGGGAAGTTGCCCAGATTACTTGCTTAGATCACATTTACGCATTAAACTTTTGCAGTTTTACTCTTCTTTCATCAAAAAGTGGGAGAGAATGAATTCTGACAGTACCAACGCAGTGAGAAGGTGTCATCTGTCCCTCATTATGACATGCACCTCTTGCTGTGCAGCAGTAATGCTGGCAAATCTTTCTCCCAGTCCTTCCAGTGCTCTGCAGCTGCAAACACTGCCAACTTCTCCCCTGGATTTTCACACATTCGCCACAGAGATCCTTCTTTCTCCTGCGAAATGTAATCTTTCAAAATCTTATTAACTTTTTCCTTTTCATACCCTTTTTAAGTCATCTTTGCACTCTTATCTCTGCTTTGCAATGAGAAATCAGAGGACAGGAGACAGCACCTTTATTTATTGTGAAGAGCAGCTCTATCATTGTCTCAGCCCCAAAGGCAACTTCCAAGGCCACCCTACTGGAACTGGTGGCCTGTGCGTGGCATTTCCCTGTGGTTTTTTTTTTTTTTCTGTTTGAGATATTCTCCATGAGAGATTCACCAATAACCAGATAAACACATAAATAATCAAAATAAAATGTAAATAAAGGGAAGGATATGGTTTTTTTCCCCAGACACAGAGCTGCTTGGAGCTTCTTGTTGATCCCTGTAACATCAAGACTTTACCAAGCCCAAAGCTTTAATGAACCCTCAGTAAAGCAAGGAAACTCATTCTGTGTTTTTTTTTTGTTTTTTACCCATTTCCTCCTGTTTCCCTTTCCATAGAACCCTGTGCAATGAAGAGGCCAAACCCAGCCTCTCCACCACCTTTATTTTCACCTGACATGTGGAGGGAGCGGTGCCCTCACTCCACCCTCCTTGGGGCTGGCAGAGCTGACACAAGATTTTGAGTGCCCATCCCCATTGTCTGCTCCCTCTGCTGAGACCCACCACACAAATGCTGGACCCATTTCAGCCCCTATAATCATCCACCTGCCCTTTTTAATAAGTATCTTTTTTCCTGTGTGGTATGAGGCACCATCCTTCAGTGTGGCTTTATTTTGTTATACTTTCCTGGCAATTCAGGAGACTAACCCACACTACCACACCACCTCAGCAGAAGCTGCTTTTCCTCTCATTGAAGTCAATAGCAAAATTCTTTTAATAAAAAGACAAACTGAATGCTGATGAACATTAACCATGTCCTTTCAACATTTTTCTCTGCCTAATGGAGTATATTAAAGCTTCTCTGCATAACTTCTGAATAGTACTGCATGCAATTTCATTATTAAAGTTTCACTTAATTTAATACCGCTTTGAGGTTTCTGGTTAAAAATAAAATATGATTAATGCTTACAAAAGAGAATGAGAAATCAGAATGTTAAGAATTCTGATAATGGCTACAGTTTCTGGGTAAATTGCTTTGGTAATTTTCATAGTTAAACACGTTAATTTTACTCTTGCTTATTGAAGTTCCCCACCCTAACAGTCACTTGCTCTTCCTGATGATTCTTTTAAAAATTAATTAGTTAGTGTGGCATTTAGCTGCTAACTATATAACTCACAAAAAACCAGTAATTTTCCCTGAAGGTAGCTGGTGTCTGTACACAACTGAAAGGACAGGATCCCCCAGTCATAGACATTTATCCTTCCTGTATCATGAATGAATTTCTGTTTTAGAGTAAGGAGGATTACCAGAGTTACCAAATCTCCCTCTGGTTCTCTGCTAAAACTGAGTTTTCAAGAGAAGAAAGCTCATACAGACTAGGAGGATGAGGGACAACTGTGATGTGATCCAGGTCCAGTCTGAACAAGTTATCAGGATGCCAAGTATTTAACAACACTCTCAGCATATTGATCCCCAAAAATAGTGCTAAAATTCTAATGGTGTGCTGGATAAAGATACATACAATTGGATATCAAATAGTGCTTTTTGGTAAAAATCTAACACTGCTTTGGAATTAATGTTTGAATAGGAGCAGAACAAAACCTAGGAGTGTGTTTGAAAAAACTCAATTTCATAAATTCTTGGTCTTGACACATGCAGTTCATATCCTGGCTTCCCAGTCAATCAGTGAAAGCCTATTAGAATAATCAAGGATTCATTAGAGAAAGAAATTTGATCGAATGGAGTAAAGAAATCCAGATGCTGATGCCTTCCCATGTCCTTCATGCCCTACTTTTTCATTCCTTGGATTTAGCTGGAGTTTTTCTCACACAAGATGGACATGCTGTCAAACTCTATCTGATAAAATATAATACAGCAATGAAGCACAGAAGATATATTATGATAAAAATGGGAAAAAAAACCCCAAACCCTGTTAATCCAACAGAAATGCCTCGGCAACACTCCAAGCTTCCCAGTCCATCTTCTTTATTAATTATTATAAATTATTATTATTATTATAGGAGATCCATAACACCCTACCCAGTAGTAATATCTGTGTAGGACTTGAACATAATGAGGTGATTTGGAATTCTCAAAGATGGGTGACCCTGCAATTCGAGATGCAAATAATCACATTTTCCAATGGATTTTGTTAATTCACATTTGGCCAAGACATTAAAAGCAATTATTACATTAAACTCTTGCAGGTTTAAAGAGCATCTTTTTAGATAAATACGTGTGCATGCTAATAGATGCTTTTTAAAAATTGAAATTTATTTCAGAGATGATCAGCAACAAAACTTCTAAATCCCAATTACTGGGGAAATTTGAATCTGCCTGCTAATCTAAAATTCACAGATAAATTTTAACTAAGTCTTATTAAATAGAGAGAACATAATAAATGTGGCACTTTTCCTAAAAATTATTTGATGCCAGCCCCTGACCCAGAAAATACTCACCTTTGAGCATAATAAGTAGTTCTACAAAAATCAATAGAAATTCCCATAAAAGTAAAGTATTAACTTAATATGTTTAGAATCTGTGAAAAAGTTGGACCACACTTTTTTTTAATTTGAAACCTATCTTGAAAATTAACAAACCATAATGATCTAGAGAAGGAGATAAATTAAAAAAGAAAGGAGTCAGCAAATAACTGGTATTTCTTGCTGCAGCTGCAGATTAACCAATCAGATCTAGACCAGTTAGAACTTCATGAACAGTGAAATCCAGAGCAATATCTTAGTCACAGCTAGTGGAGCCAGGAATGCTCTTCCTGTGCTTGGCTAAATCTATAGCCCCATATAACTTGACATCAAGAATTCTCTTTTTGTAGTCACTAATAAAAATTTCAATATTATTACTGATAAAGGAAGTATCAATAAGATTCTCAAATAATAGTGATGAGATACCCAAAGTAAAACATATAGATAAATAAACAGAACATGCATATGACTAAAGATTTGCTTCTCAGCCTACATCCACTCCACTTGCTAAGGCTTGTCATCCTTTTTTGTAAATGTGGGGACCAAAAAAGGCACAACTCATCTATACTGTATCTCTTCCCTTCCCACTCAACATATGTTTTGCTTTTATTTCTCAGTTATACCCTTCTACTAAAATAAGTATTTTTCCTAAGAAGAAAATTTCTTTAAAATAAGGAGGAAATGGCATAACATGAAAGACTTGAGGAGAGCTTCTACTGATGATCAATAAATCTTTTGTTTGGATCCAAATGGTCAATAAATAGGAGTTGCTCTAAACAGAAATAAATATTTTTGATTCTTGAACAAGTACCAAATACTATAACATTTTTTTTAATGGAGAAACCAAATTTGCTTATAATTTGCAACTCTAACATTTGAGTCGTACCAGTGCAAAACCAGATTCTAAGAGAGAAAAAAAAAAAATAGAACAAATTTTGTAACAGAGACAATTAAAAACTCTTATAAATTCCCAGAGACATGGAGGTATTTCTTAAATAAGTTAACACAAATCATAGAGTCATTGCTGGAGCCAACTACCAGCAGAGTTTCCAGAAACAAGATAAACTGTGAGCAGAGAGGGGTGTGAAACCAGCTACCTTCCAGCACCCTTAAAGCTAAAAGCTACACTGCAAAGCACTGCAGGATGAAGAAGTACATGCTGCCCACCCAGGCACCACTGGGAGTGGGAAGGAAAGACCAGAGCCACTATGGAACCTCACTGCTTTAAGAAATCCCACCCCCAGTAGAGAGCAGAGACAGTTCTACAGCTCTCTCTGTTAAGCATAATTTCTTTAAAAATTGTTCCTACAAGCAATAATTTTCTATCTAAGTCAGGGGAAAAAAGGTAAATTCAGTAATTTAACCTTGCTCTGGATATTTCTGATCAAAATTCTCACCTCAGTGAAAGAAAAAGGACACAAACTCAGATGAAGATGTTAAGATAAAGTGAATATCAATACTATATAAAGCTGCTGACAGGAAAAAAATATTTCCTCCCACTTATAAGGCTCAATACACAAAGTAAAAGGAGGGAAATAAACCCAAAGGCACTGAGATAAATTTTCCTTCAGGCAAGCTTGCTCTATCACAGGATGCTTCAATTTGCATCTCAGATGCATAAGGTATCTTACTTTGCTAAGAGGTCTTCCTGTCCAGCTCTTGAGGTCTGCATTATATTAGAAAACAAATTTGGAGTTTCTCTATTCTGTGTAAATGGGTTGCAAGAGGAAAAATAAGAATCTACTTGTTACTCTACTAACCCCATAACCCTACTTTGAAAAAGATTAAATTCAAAGCCAACAGTCTATTTTAAATTTCAGACTGGAAGCTTCTGAAAACTCTGATCTAAGTATATGGATTTTTATGAGTAGCAAAAGGGACATAATGAAGAAAAACTCTGACTTTTGTAACCTGTGTCACTTCAGCACAGGATATCTTTATAACTACCATCCTAATACTTTATGCAAACATTGTGGGGGTATTATTGGAATATCTGGGTATTAAATAAGAGCCTAAAATACAAACTACTAGTTAGGTATCAATGATATATTTTTGATCTCTTTCTGTGCCAGAATTCAAACCTGGGGTAAGACACAAATTCATAAAACCTTTAAAGCAAAACCCAGTTTGTTGCCCACTGTACAGAATCTATCCAATTAGCTGCAGAAACATCTACTAGTGGTAAAACAGACTATGCTGATGCAATCTGAACACCTTCACAAGAAGGAGTAAACAGGAATTTGCTGTGCATGGTGCATTTCATCGAGACCTGAATGAAGGGACATTTAGTGCTGCACAGCAGCCCTCAGCTGACATGCAAAATGGGTACTCGACCCAAATCTTATAAACATTTCCAAATAAAGCCCAGATTTAGCAGTCCCAAAGCAGAAGTTACTAGCATACATGGCTACATTTCAGCAGTCATCTCTAGCAACCACTTTCATTAGTCTTCTATCTTACTGAATAAAATGACTGGTGAAAGATTCTTCCCATTGCCTGGGACAGAACATAACTCTGTCAGTGCCTGATGTACTCCAGCAGAATGTGGATGAGCATCCATCACCTCAATATATCCTCTCATGACTGCAAACACCTCATCACACTCAGAAACATCTGCTCATTCTTTAATGAGGAAGGAGGCAAGGCTAATTTTCCAGGTACTCTCCTGTGAAAAAGTTGATCTGTTCTCCAACCCATCTACTTGCAGAAACTCAAACTACTAATCCTTCTCTTCCAGTTTGGATCTCCATTAGCTTCTGGATTTGCAAAGCTTTCCTACTGTACCTCTCTGAAAACCAACATGACATTTAGAGCTGAGAAAGTTGAGAAAGCAAGGATTCTCCTCAGAGATAAACTCTTCTCTTGCTCTTGGGTTGCTACCAGGAAATCTGAAAGCCTCTTGACACTAGACCTACCTTCTCCCTTTTCTTCCTTTTTAATATTATTGTCTCTCTTTTAATTATTGTGGCACCAGGAGACCCCAAATGCAATCAGTGCCTCATTCTGCCTGTCTCTGTGAAGACATATGGTATGAGACAGCCCTTGCCCTGAAGAGCTTACAGTTTAAATAGGCAAGACAATAATGAGACACATTAGCATTGTTATCACCATCTCCCAGGTGGGAAATTGAGTCACAAAGATGGAAAGCAACACGCTCAAAATCGCATGTTTACACCACACAGTGAAGCATGGTTGGGTCCTTTTGGAGTTAGCAAACATTAAACTGATAAATTGACACAACAGGAAGACACACTGATGTGCCAGTTTGTGTGCAGAAGCCCTAGAGACCAGACATGCCCCATTTTGGCTCAAACAAGTCCTGAGAGCAAGCCTTGCTTTAGGGCACTTGCAGTGTGGCCAAGGCAGCTGTCCACACCTCACTCTCTTTTCCATTTGCTCTGGGTGCCCTGAACAGGTGCCCATGTAAAGCAGGTGATGCAGAAATTGAAATTTTTCAAGACTCAGTCAGGTAGATTTTTTTAAAAGCCACTTGCTGCTCCTTGTGGTGTTGCTTGTCCCCAGGGAGAGCACCAGACTTTTTTTACAGACTCACCTTCCCAGCAATCCTGTGGATCTTGACTCCAAAGCGTGGGCAGAAAATCCCTCTTTCCCTCTCAGTAAAGATCTGAAAGTGAAACCAAATTACATATTGTGCCTCATTTTGCTAATATCCATAACCTGTTTAAACCTAAGAACATCTTTTATATTTGAAAAATAATATGGTAAATAGTAGGACAATTGCATGTGACTTTATTTCCTCTGAGGAAAAATGTGTTTCTGAAATGACCTTATTTTTTATGCAAAAAATGAGAGATTCCTCTTGTCTTTTTGAAGTGATATAATATTGTATTTATATGTGACAGCCTTCTCACTTAAACTTGCATTTATTTATTGAATGAATAACATTCAGTGTTATTCATCTGTTAGGGGGCAATTGCATACTGAGCTATTATGATGTTGTGTTGGTCTCTTATCTTTTCTTCTTTCATCTGATTAACAGCATATTGAATTCTATTTCTTTTATCAGGAAATTAATGATCTTGAGCTTTGCAAAATTTGCATATGTTTTCCCAAAATCTAGTGGGGAAAAAGAAAATTCCATAGTGCTTTCTTGGGCATGACTTCTTTTTGCTGATAACCTCAGGAGGTCGTGAGATTTTTGCAATAATTTATAGAAGTCCTCCATTATAATTTTGAAGCACAATGTCATTTTCACAAAATGACTAAGAACTGTAAAATAAATTCCTCTCCTTCATTCCCTCCAAAAGAAACAAAAAAACCAACAAAATAAAACAAAACCAAACAATAAAAATGCATGCCAGGCATAAGCATGGACTGAGTGTGGAAAATGCACTTATATAGCATCTTCTGCTTTTTTTTTTTTTTTTTTTTGCTACATATGACATAATACCCTCTTCTTATTAAAAAAAAATACTTGAATATAGTGTAGAACATGCAGATTGTAACTTTAATTATCAGGAAAGTAGTTTGGATGTGCTACAGCAGTGCTTGATGTTTGCTATCTATCTTGCTCTCTTCAATGTTTCGATGACAAAATACTGCATCCCAAGCTGGTTCAGATAAATCAATACTTCTCTAATTTTTAACTTCTCAAAACACATGCAAGGTCATCATGTATTAATAAGCTGTTAAATTGGAAAAAAAACCCCAAAATCTCAGCAAGTCTTCAAAAAGAAAGTCAAATGAGATATATTTCTTTGAGTGGTTAGTTTGCTACAAGGAGTGAAACTGAAAACCAAGGCAGTAGAAAAGATCTCCTGGATAAGGTCCATATCACACCATAGCCCTTTCAGAAAGCCAGCCAAACCCATTGTGAAACTAATTCATTTTTTTACCACCTTCTTGTGTTACTACTCTTGCTAGCACCTCCTGATTGTACGAGATGAATGCTAATTTGATTTTTTTTCACAGTTCAAATCATGCTACCTGCAATTCCTCTATAATTTCACTCATTTGTTTCCACAATTCAAAAGAGTACAACTGTGTAACACAGAGTCTATTTTACGTATCAAGCAGTTGCTTAAAGTAGTAACTACATGTTAGCTCCTTAATGACTCAATGCATAGTCTGTGGGGGATCAAGAATGATATCCCATTTTCTAGATGGGAAGATAAAGGGGGGAAAAATAATTTAATTTCTAATCCAAGCATACAAAAATCAATCTAAAAGATTCCTGTTTTAAGCTTGACTGTATTTACTGGCGTAGATCATGTGCAAAGGAACAGTTGCCACCTCCAGAGTTCACTTGCCACAAACACTCCATGACCTGTTCAGAGGTTACCTAGGATTGTACAAGAGGACAGAGGTGCTCTGAATCAATTAGAATTAGCCTTAAAATGTGTGGTGTTCGCAGTAATCAGTTGGGTTAAACCCTTCCCTCAAGTAAGTTTCCCCATGCCCTTTTATATAGACTCTTACATTCATCAGCTTTTCACATCATCTCTGGAATAATTTGCATAACTATCTAATATTTAAGGAGGTATATGATGGCCTCTAGTGGTGCATAACAGCATGGAAATGATGAACTGCTGCTCTGTTTCCTCAGAGTTTTAAATATAGCAGGATAGAAAAACAAACACACATCCAAACTGGATCTCCTGAATTAGGAACAGAATACAGTACACAGCAGATGTAAATGGTTCATCGCTTTCTGATTGGCAAGAAAGAAAAAATTCCTGAAGCCAACCTGATTACATGAGAATAATTTTTAAAATATCCAATTTTTTTACTGTTTAACACTGTTTTCTCTCTCCCAGTCTTTTGATCATTGTGCACTACTAGTCTTTGGCCTGCTGGTACTGCAAGTCACTAATTCTTTGGGAATACTGTGGATACTGAAGGAGAAAATCTGATTTTTCCATACAGAAGGTGCATACACAGTACATGTTTTTCAGCCTGAATTATTCATTCATGTTAAAAAACACTCCTATCATTATATATGTGAACTATTTTTTTAAAAGAAAGTACTTGATAAGTTAATTCCTAACAAGAAAAAACACCAAAATAAAATTTTATCATACTAATTTGACCTTATTCTTACACATGGCGTCTCATAACCCAGAGAATTATAAGAATGCTCACACACAGGTGATAGAATTTACTGCTATACTACAAAGAACAGACGTGGAAAATTAAAGAATAATACATTCTTTAGCAGTTTAAATATTAAAGAGGTACCTTCTCTTAAATCTATTTGATATTTTTGCTAAAATCGCTTTGATATTTTTACTTCTACATTGCTTCTCAATTTTGTCTTCTCAAATGTTTAGTAAAACTATCAACACTTACAGATTGAAGATTTATTTTTAGGCTGTAATTCCATCCTGCAGTTTCCATGTATCTTTGGAAAGAATGCTATGAGTATTCGCAGATACTAATTTCTTTTTAAGCAGTAACTCACAATTTCTTGGATAGCTTTCCTATCATGTTTTTGAAAGTTTTCTAACTGGAAATACACTCATAAACATTTCTATTTAACAGAATTTGAAAGGAAAAGCTACTGATCTCAGTCAGTGGCCTCCACAGCTCTGCTTCAAGCAAATTTTCAGAATCTAAGTCCTAAGATACATAATTGCTGTAGCTGATTCCCAAGGAAAATGCAGAGATCAAAGGATACAGTAAGACCATTCAAGGGAGCCTGAATACATCTTTCCCTCTGTTATACAGCATTTTGAAACAGCATCCTTCTTTATCCTAGGCTATCTGCAGACTTAATCCACATATGATATGGACAGAAAGCTAGGGCACAGAAGAATATTACAATGGTTCTGTTTTTTGGTGCTTTTTTTCTAATTCTGAAAGCCATTTTACAATTATTGTCAGAGAGAGGTAAGCCTGCAATGTCACAGGCACTTTTCCTTAATTTCTGCATTTTTGCAAGGGAGGTTGTTCAGGTGCAATCTGACAACAAGCAAAACCTTTTCCATATGAGAACAGAAAACTATAGCCAAGAAGATGCCTAAAACATAGTAGTCATTGATCACTGTCCTTTAGTTTCTTCTAAGTGCAAAGAGTAAAAGTTGGATTATTATCTTTAATTATTCTGAAAAGTTTTCAAGTGTATGTGATTTTTCAGCTATTCCTTTGTTTCCTGGCAGTTTCTTACATTTCTCAGGATCTCATGAGTTTCACATCTTACCTCTTAGCCACACAAGGGTGCTTCTCCTACACACTCCTCCCCTAAGCACTGCATCCCAAGTCTCAGGGTCTGTGCACCACGTTTTCCCCAAGCCAAAGTGAGCCTACCAGACAAAAACCAAGGAATGAACCTTTCACAGAGGGATTTCCTCTCTCACACTCTTTCCTCTCCTGCCTCGCAGTCCCTGCACTCAGCATCACTTCTACTTCTCCCCCTGGGATCTGAATGCCCAACACAGTGTGAAATATTAACTAGATAATGATTTTTTATTTCTCTTTCTGGAGATCAGAGGAGCTACTGAGAAAACCACTGCTATGAAGCAGAATGCAGGGAGCTGTCAGCTGAGGAGCAGCCAGCAGCCGCCGTCTGAGCAGCAGTGACGTTAATGTACAATGCTATATCTTAATAGCATCTCAATTGGATATTAAAATGCAGCACTGTGCATTAAAATCACTACCCCACTGCAGCAGGAATACTTACCAAACATGCAGTCTCTGGAAATTACCTTTTGGCTCAGTAGAATGCTGTCATGCCAAGTGAGCTGTCTCAGCTCCTCTAATTTTCTGCTAAAGAAATGAAACCCTTACTTTTTAATTTTAAACATGCATGGTTATGTTGGATGGCACATTCAGCCAAGACAAGGCACAGGTAGCACAGGTGAACTGCATGCTGTGTCTCAGAGTTCAATAGCATTTGAACCTCTTCAGGAAAACTGTGCTAACTTCCAGAGCAGTTATTCTCAATTTCTTTAAAGAATGCCTCTTAAAATAATCTGTTTTCAAGTACATACTAGAGATGGGAGAACAAGAAAATGTAGCTGGTAGGAATTTTTTCCTCAAAACTTATAGGTCATAAGCAAGAGAATTCTGTAAAGGTGGGGTAAGAGAGATGATGAAGACTACAGGATGAATGTGGGGGTAAAAGACATGAATGTACTACACCCAAAAAGAGGAAGTGGTGAGGCTGGTAGGCTGCATAATACAGGGGGAGGATGAAGGCATTAAAAAAAAAAAATTGCATCCTTTGATCCAAACAGATGGTTTGTGGGAAAACTTTGTCTCAACTTCTGAGTACATAGATTCAGGTGAGAATAAGGAAAACCATAGAGGCAAGCATGAAAGACAGAGTGATGTAGTGAGCTCATGGTGCCCTCCCTGACTCATAGTGGAAGATAATGAAAAGTCAAGACAAAAAGATCTCTCAAACATAGGAATAATATGTTCCAATTGCTTAAGCCTCAAAATGTAGACAGGGTCTCTGTGCTTCAAATACCTACCATGCTGTATTGATATGATTTGAAAGGTAAAGCTACACCTGTTTGATAGTCTTGGGCATCTTACCTCCTCTTTTGCTACACACAGCTATTACACATCTTGTGCTGCACCGTCCCTACCAGACATGTCTGATCTGGTTTGAAAGGCAGAACTAGTTAGGGGTATTTGTATGAAGCAAAGTTTCTCCAAAGAAAAGCTGATCCCTAAACATTATGTTTAGGCATCATCAGCTTTGTTTAATGTTTTACCTGGATTCCTGATGTACCTGCCCAAGGGCCAGAGAAACTGCACATTTGTTTTAAGTCAGACATAATTAAGTCTCCCTCCGAGCTGGGGACTCCTGAAGCTGCAGAGCAATAGCCCCAGGGAGTCTGCTAGCTTGGCTGTCCTGTATCTCCAGTCCTTGAGAGAAACAGGCAGATAGCCCAATGGAGTTGACAATGTTGGCAGTTTCATTACTGGTATCATCTGGGATGCTGACAAGAACATCAGTTTCTAAAGGAAATCTAAAGGAACAGAAAGTTCTTATTTGTCAGAGAATTCAGATGTGTGATTTCTCAGATTCAGTCTGAAACCATTACTCCTTGGGCCTCAAAATCCACATATATGCAAACTAGGAACAATTATTTTGACAGTTCTACTGTAAAATTGATCTTTGTTTTCCTTTCTAAGTATTCCTATAAGAAGATAAAACTGATCAGACTGAAAAGCCAAAAAAAATCACACCCAAACAAAATCATATTCTGCTGCTTGAACAGTTAGGATGATGGTTTATATAATCTACTGCTAGAATTTGCAAATATCTCCCATTATAGCTAGGTAAAATTTTGAAATTGTTGTATGACTAGCTGCTGAACTAAAAAAGCTAAAATACTGCTCTGCAGCAAAGATCACTTCCCTCTTTTTAGTCAGACATCCTTCATCAGTCTCCAGAAACACACCAACATATCATGCTGCAGTGACATTTAAGCCTACACAAGAGTGTGGGAGCAAGTTAAGAGTAAGCAGTTCACTGTGCTCAGATGGAAGAAAGAGATGTAGTCACTATAAAAATGCCTTCAATCCTTTGGGATTTTGAACTTCATAGAATGATAGAGGTTAGATGGGATATCTGGATGTCATCTGGCCCAAATCCCCTGCTCAAGCAGGGCCACCTAGTGCTGGTTGTCAATAAACTCACCGGGCAGCACTTCTTGCTCCTAATACTTATCCTTTTCAATCTCACTTGAAAAAAAAGGGCATTTGCTTCTGATTTTAAGTTGTGAGGAAAAAAAAAGTAAAACCTGCTCTAAATAGTTTAACAGAAGCTGGGCTGGATTCCACACTACCCAGCACCAAAGCCTGCAGGACTTGAGGAAAAGGTGACATTTGCCATGCATAACAGTGCCCAGCTGTCAAATGAAAGACCAAAGGATCATCTGCCTTTAAAATAAAAATAAAGCAAATCTCACTTAAGAAACAGAGTGTCTGCAAAAAAGAACACCATGCAGCATCACGCCCTGCCCTCCACCTTTTCCTTCCCTGCTCCAATTATGCTTTAAATAATCCGAGCCAGTGCTTTATGCAGCACCAATAGTAAGCACCGGGATGATGCTGCACTGGTGACCTTGGATTTTCCAGCCCATTACTCCTGACTGGTTCCTGCAAGAGTGCTACATTGCCACCTGCCACATCACACCTCCTCCAATGTCGTGGGGAAGTCAAACAGCTCGCGCTTCCCCCGGTCCCTCCTGCGGAGCTTTCTCTGCAGATCTGTGAGCAGAGAGGGATCCGGGGCTCTCCTGAGCTCAGGATCCTCCCTCACTCCCTCCCTTCCATGCCTCTGCTTGTCACTCATCTGCTAGGAGGTTCAGAAGAAGACAAGGGAATATAAGCGGAAATATTTCCATTTTCAGCCTGGTTAAAGGAGTATTTCAGAGCAACAGATGCTGCGGGGTTTGTGAAGTGTTCAAAAGAGAGTATATATGACAATTGTCACAATTTAGTATTTTTTTAAAGAAGCATAGATGCATTCACGGTATGGAGGTGCATACACTGTCTGAATGATTATGTCCAGAAAAAAGGGTCAAATCAAGGTTTTTGCCATTAGTAGCAATTTTTAAATGTGAGCCATATTTGAAGTAATTAGCATAGTTGTTTGCCTTTTTATTTCTACAAAAGCAGATGACAGACTACCCAGAGACCCTAAAGAAAATTGCCTCAGGGGAAGACAAAAGCTGTCAACATCAAGCTGCAAAGATCTCTTTGAGGAAGAAAACAAATTCCCAGCAAGAGAATTGATATGCCTGCTGATGAGCTGTTCAAATATGAAACACAGACACTCAGAGGGAGCCTGCTGCAAACACATCCACAGAAGCAACAGAACATTTGGCAAAAAATTTGGCACTAGAAAAAAATGAATACTGAAAGCAAGCATAAGGATGTGATGGAACGAAGAAATACTGGCATGTCACCCAGAAAGGAAGAACTGAAGGAAAAGCAAATATGCCTAGCAAGCTAAATAGAAAAACATGTGCTTTCTGGCAGGCCTGGCTACTACCAGCAGCAGTGATGCTACTTGATTCAAGTGCTAAGGGAGCATTTCATGTCACACAGAAAAATGTGGTAGATGTGTTGATATTACTGGTTCTTATTGAACTAATACAACAGTAAAACCAAGAAAGCTTTAGCAGCCTGCCCCAGAGAGTTAGCCGAGAATTTTCTGCTCAAAGAGCTTTTTCAATTCCTACAATGAATTTCCCATAAAAACATTTCCCATAGGCACTTTTAATTTTTTGCCTAAATGATCCCATTATCTGTTCAGAGGCAGAAAATTGTGTTGGCTTTGCCCAGCCTGGTTTTTGGTAGTGGTGGTGGCCTTTTGCCACAGAGGTGGCTTCTGTGAGAAACTGCTGGAAGATTCCATGTCTGGCAGAGCCAGTCCCTGATGGCTCTGATGATGGCCAAGGCTGGGCCAGTGAGAGAGGTCAGTAGTGGATCTGTGATGACATATTTAAGAAGGAAATCAAGGTGGGGCATGCAGTTTTAATTCCAGTCAGAGAAGAGGAGGAAGTGAGTACATATGACGAGAAAACACATAAAGACACCAAGGTAAATAGGGAAAGAGAGGCAGGAGCTGCTCCAGGCACTGGAGCAGAGATTGCTCTGCAGGCTGTGTTGAAGCAATGGTGAAGTAGCTGTGCCCCTGCACATGGGAATTCACAGGGATGCAGAGATCCAAACACAATCCCTGGAGATCCATGGGGGATGCAGAGATCCACCCACAGCCCATGGGATCCATGGGGATGCAGAGATCCACCCACAGCCCATGGGATCCATGGGGGATGCAGAGATCCAGGCTCAGCCCATGGGATCCATGGGGATGCAGAGATCCACCCACAGCCCATGGGATCCATGGGGATGCAGAGATCCACCCACACCCCTGGGATCCATGGGGGATGCAGAGATCCAGGCACAGCCCATGGGATCCATGGGGATGCAGAGATCCACCCACAGCCCAGGTTCCCATGCCAGAGAAGGTGATGCCTGGAGGATGCACTGGATGCTGTGACGCAGTGGGAGACCCAATGGAGAGAGGGAGCCCCTGTTTCCAGGCTGGAACAGCCTGTCCTTGGAGAACTGCACCCTGTGGAAAAGTGTCCCATGCCACAGCACTTTTGAGAGGATTGTGTGCCTGTGGGAGGGACACACATTTCAGTAATTTTGGGAGGATGCTGCTCATGAGATTGGAAGCACACTGTAGAAGTTCACGGAGAACTATCTCCCTTTAGAGGTGCCCCATGGTCTCAGAGGGGAAGCATTCCTCTCCTGAAGCAGTGGAAGAAAACCTCAGTGATGAACTGACCAAACCCCTATTCCCTGTCTCCCTGCATTCTCAGTGTGAAAGAAGGAGCAGTTGGGGGAAGAAAACGTGGTTTTAGGCTTATTTTACTTCTCATTATCCTCCTCTGATGTTGCTAGTAATAAACTCTTTGTATCTCTAAGACGAGTCTGTTTTGACCTTGGAGTGTTTTCTCCCAGTCCTTATCTCAAATCATGAACCCACCAGTATATTTTTTTATCCTCTGCCCAGCTGTGGTGAATGGCTTTCATGAGTGGACCAATTCAGGACCAATTCTCCTTTTGGTTAATCTTGTCTGAAGATAAGATTGCATGAAAGCAATCTTATCTGAGGTATTTAAAAGTAACACAATGAAATATGCATTCTCTCAAGATCATGCATTTTTGGTAGAGTTCCTCAGAATTCCAGTGAACAAATGTTTATTCCCATGCCCTAGTGAAGACAGATAAACTTGGAGCCAATCATCTAAAAAAGGAAAAAAATTAAATTCCTGGTTTGGGATCTTCAGTTCTCTCTACAGTCACATGGTCCATTGAAAAATGAGGAATCAGCAGATTCCACAGGTAGAAACTTCTGTTGGAATGTAGGTATCCAGCCTGTACTTAAAAATAAAAATATCCCTCCCCTTGTTCTGCCAACATCAGGGGAGCCACATTAAAAAATCCAAACAAACAAACAAACAAACCATAAAAATCCAACAATCCCTCAACATACAGAAGCAATTAATGAAAGCAACAAGGTGCAAAAATACTTAATTTATGCAATTTGATCTTTTTTAGGTGTTTTATAAAGTAATTCTGGCAGAGGTAAGATAATAATTTCACTACAGACAATAAGGCAGTCATAAAACAGGGCAGGTAAAGCTATGACAATAATGAAATTATCTGAGTAAAGCCTATTATCTTCATTAATTTTCACTCACTTTCTACCACAGTGGGAAGATATTAACTTGCTAATAACTTCTATTCAAAAAGAAATGCATCCCTTGAGCAAATAAGCTAAATTATTAATTTCTTTATGTTCAAGATTATTATTAATAATAATAATTATCAATTAAATATATGCACAAAGTTTCTGGTTGAAGTCTTTAAATGGAAAATGTGGTTGATTGCTGTTTAAGAGAGTATCCCTGTCTGTTACTTTAGAAACTCGAAAAAGCTAGATTCTTTTTATAAGACGCTCCAGCAAAAGAGTTTGAATTATTTTACTAAACTTGTCTATTTCTGTAATATTTTAGATATCCTGAAACCTTTTTATTTGTGCAGTAAAGCATGTGGAACACATAACACTGTCACTACTAGCATACTCTCTTAAACAAACTGAAAAATGATTATGCTGTACCTAAAGGTATGAGAAATTTTTCAAGGTTTTGGTAAGAAATTTTGTCAAACTGTTTTGACTGGGTCTCAAAAAGTAGTTTCAAAAGTTAAATAACCAGTAGTCATATTCCTTCTGTGGAAGGAATTTGTATTCTCATCTGGGAATACAAAGTGAGTAGCTCATTTGAAGTTATTTATTTCAGGTTTCAAAACCACTTTCTCAATAAATGGAAAACTTTAGGAGCTAATAGGTACCAATCAAAGATCTAAGCCCATGCCCTTTCCTATGCAGTTAGACAAAAACTGTTGCATATGTGGGATTTTATTGCTCACAAACAAAAATAATTTCCTTTTGTAAGACTTCTTGGGCCTGGTAAACCTCTGGTTACATTTGTGCTTGAGAAAATCTACAGCTGCCTAAATACCTCCATTGATACAAACAAGCTTTTAGTTGTGAAAGCTTTTGGTTGTTTTTTTTTTCTTTTTGCATGCTCTGAAAATAATTATTTTAAAAAAAAAACTGAAAAGATACAGTGAGTTTTGAAAAAAGTTCTCAGGTTTTCATAAAAATCTTTAAATCTTTAGAATTTCTTTAATCCTTGTTTCATTTTTATCCACAGCTCTCATTCATTATACTTTTAGTGACTTTCAAAAGAAATGTGTACGCACTCACATGAAGCATGTAAAAGAAAACCAGCCCAATTTTACTTAGGAGATCACTCAGCAAATTATAGTTTCCCTATAAACTGTAAAACCTGCAATATTACTGTAAAAGCTGATAAAAAAACACAGCACTTATAAGACCTACTTTAAGATAGCATAAAAAGCTTGCTATTTATATGAATACAAGAGAGAAGAAACACCAAAAAACCCCACCATTAAGAAGTCACTCTCTTTTCCATAACTTGTTTAGCAAAATACATAATGTACTGCTAAAAAATCTATGTTGAAAAACCTGTCCAGTACCAAAAGTGGACACTAAAACCTATATATTTAGGAATCAACAGTAGTCAAGGATCACATGCTTCAAGCATTGTCACTATCTGCAAATCAGGGATACAATCATAGTGAGAAATTAAAATTACTTTAACTTTTAAATTAAAGTGCCTGTGTTCACTGAAAAGTAACTCTGTGAAGGTAAAGTCTCATAAGACCTGTCTGTAGTAAATGATTACAAAAAGTTATCAAACTCTATATTTTATATACTAGAAAAAATGTCACCAGAGAATTCTTCTGGATTTAAATTTTTATTTCTATTGCAGATTCCACTAAAACATGAAAGATTGAGAATCAAGATAAATTTCAACTTCAATAACTGTAAAAAGTCTTAAATCTATTGTTCTGAAGCCATACAAAACAACAAAAAGAATCACAGAAACCGTGATAGTTATGACTTGAGGCAAAGCACACATTCAATGGACCCCAGCTGTCTAAAATAGATTTAATTAAACATTAAAAATCTAAACTAGAATATTAGGCATGTCCCTACACATTTTAAATTCATAGTAATAATGCTTTTTTGGTGAAAAATTAAAATGCATCTGAATTTCAGCATCTTTAAAAACAGACAACTGGCAGGATATTTTGCAACTGTCTGTAATGTACTAACACTTCCCATACCAATACTACAGATCAGGACTTAATTTTGTCTAGAATATTATTCAGTGAGATTGGCAGGGGAAAGACAGTAGGCTATGGAAATAACTACTGTCATGTATCAGAATTTGATTTAAATTGCACTCTAAGATACATGCATTGCAATTCAAAACCACACATACCAATGATTATATTCTTCAAAAGCAAAAGAACATCAAGAGTGATGACCTTGTTATTCATGTTTAGGGAAACAAAGCACACTAAATAGTTCTCCAAAGATATTCTGGATGCCAAGACAACTGAATGCATCAAGCCCTTACTAGAACTTCCAAAGCCATAAAATTTGCATGGCTGTAGAGCCCATATGAATAAATCTACTTTCATAGGTTTTGCTACTTTTCACGGTAAGGGCTTAGCTCTAGTGTTGGGAGCATTAGACATTGTGACTTAAAGAATAGACTAAGGAAATGGAGTAAAAACTCTTATCACTTCTGAAAATCTACTGACATGTTCTTCTCTAGGATCAGGAGTTTAATTTGTCGGTCCCAGGGGCTAGTATTTCCCAAACAGTAGGACAGGAGGCAACATAGAAAGCAAATATGGGATAGTTTAAAATAGGAAATAAGCTTAGTAACCAAGACCTGCCCAAGAACAAACCAGCTGCAGTTAGCTGATTTCTTGAAATAATTGTCTATTATGTTTCACATATAATTGGCTGAAGGTGTTTTGGCAATTGGTCAAGAGAACAAGAACTCTTCAAATGATGACTTTTTAATATAAAATCAGATACTAGAACAAAAAAAACCCCACCACCAAACCACTCAAAGAGTGCAAGTAGAAAACAAGCTAACAAAATAACTACATATCACCCTAAAAACCCCAACGAGCAACAACATCTGCCAAGACCGAAACCAACCAACCAACCAACCAACCAACCAACCAACCAACCAACCAACCAACAAACCACACCTAAGATGATGATGCATATTCCAGGGGACACCAGGAGTCATTGTGTCCCCAAGACCACAATAGATTTTTCATCTGACCTTCTGAATATCTAATTAGTAGAAGTCCTAGCAGTTCTGTCTTTCTGGTGAACATTGCACAGATCATAATCCTAACAGCCCCCTGTTTATTATTTTATTTTCTGTATTTGATACAATGGACCTAGGTGGCCAGCTAGCTAAATGTGCCTTCTGAACACACAGTAATAAACAACATCATAATTCCCGAATTCTGAAAAGTAAGGGCAAGTTATTTATAACTAGTGCATGCTAAAATAATTTCCATTAAACCATTAACTTTATATTATATAGACCTGCAGTTTAAACCCTTGCATAAGAGCTGGTTGAAAACAGTTGTGGATAGAGATGTAGCTGCATGGAAGAGAATTCAAACAAGGAATGAGGCAGATCTTTGACACATTACCCAATAAAGCTTACAAAGAAAGAAACTTAAATTTAACCTCATGTATTTCAGTTTTATTTTAAAGTGGATATTGTCAAAAATACAGGGAAAAAGTTTTTCACCTGTTTGAACTGATAAAGGTCCATGAAAGTCAGGGAAACTAGGATCTAGGGTTAAAAACCCCCAAGAAACAAAAAGTCACTAACCCAAAAAAAACCTAAAGGAAACAATCTGCTAAAATCTCATCAGAGCATAAGGGGAATATCACATCCATTTAAAATAGGAAGACAAAGATTAAAAAAAGAAAAGATAATTAAAATCTGTCTGTACATGACCTCTACGATATACATGATCCAAACAGCCAGGAAAGAATTTGGGTCTTCTGTGGAAAAATTCTGTTCCCATTTACTAAGATGCCACTCTCATTTAAGTCACTGGAAGCAAAGTCTAAGAGAGAGAGGAAAGAATAACTTCTTAGTTGCATTATAGACTAACTCCTAGCACTGATATTTAAGATATGCAGAATCAGGGAAACTCTGACTGAGGATGAGAGTTTTAATACAAGCTGGCACCTGAAATTTTCTAAAATTGCCATAAAACACACATTCATAAGTCCCTAAAAGCTGCTTCACCAGCTGAAAGGATGAATAGGAAATTACACAATGAACGCTGCTGTTGGGGAATTGCGGTATACATAACTGATAACACATATGTAATATGATATCATATACATAAAGCTCCTTTTAGAAAGTGTGAGGAAATAAAAAAAAAGAATTTTCCATTGTGAACAAATACAGAATTTCTTTCATTGTAAGTTCAATGGAAGTCAAGTGATGAATTTCAAAAGGGAATTTTGCTTGACTAAGGAGAATTTAAATAAGGAATGAATAGTGGGTCAACACCTTCTCTTCTTATTAGGTACTTCACTGCCAAAAAAAATAAAATCCTACCCTCCTTTGTTTTCACATTTTGCATTCTGAAGGCATATTGTGAACTCTGAACAGAATGAAGACCTGCCTGAAAATTATAAATTCTCTTAGTGTTGCTATTTTGAATTAATATATTATGTTAGCCTTAAATTACTGTGGTGGACAAACTAGCTGAGTTGTCTTTCTTTTAAAACTGTTATTCCCAAGGGGAAAATGCTGCTTGTCAAAGCTAAAATCTCTTAATGTTTCTGTGAATGAGATGTAAAGAATGCTTTTAAAGCATTCACAATGTTCTTATTATCCCAACACAGTGTTTACACAGGATAATAAATTTTCATACACTAACATAATACACACACTAATGAGGATGCATTATCTGCTGAGAGAAAAAAAAATATTCCTCACCCTACATTTCCAATGCAAGCACACTGCCCAAAGACTATTTATTCTCTTGTGAGCTTATAAATTGCTCACACTCAGCTGTTTACTGAACACCTTTATATACCTGGAAAGCAAAACATTGGAAGGGAATATTTGCAAAGAGGAATTCAGGAGGAACTTAGCAGAACTGTTGGTTTTGGTGTGCCCTATTCGTCACTGCAAAACTGGCAGAACTGCTGGTGCACCCACACACAGCTTTCAAAACCTGGAATTTACCTTTTTAGGTACCATCTAGATCTGCACTGATTCAATGAATATATTTTAAAAATAAATATTGTGTTCAGCTTCCTGGATGCCCATCACTGTGAAGTTGCTAACACTCTGTGGGAGGAAAGATTAAAATAATAATAATACAGCAACTAAAATGGAACTAGAACAGAATGTGGGTGTTTAGTATAAAAAGTACACTTTGACAGGAATGTAAGCAGTTTGCAGAAAGTATTTAACTTGATTGGCAGAAATCTCTTAGAAGCAAATTAGTAATGCAAACTATTTAAAGGAAAATTAGAAACACGATTTAAGCATATTGGATACACATTAAGGATTGAATTATGTAAAACCCATCATACAGCATGATCCAGCAGTCCTCAAATCTACTAATTTTATTTGGATCATTTATTTCCATCACAATTTAATTAAAGTAGTTAAAGAGCAGGTTTGATATGTCTGTAAAAATCATATTATGAATTAATGGTCAAGCAACAATAGGAAGTATTCATTGGTCTGCATGAAGTGAAGCTTAATTCTGGAGTTTGACTTATGATCTTACCCTGTACAGGAATATGTGCAATAGCCTGTGAACTTTCCACCTGGGTATTTCAACACCCTCTTTTTTTTTTCTTTATTTTTTTTTTTTAATTATTTGTCAAACTATGTTCATTATAACTATGAGAGCAACATGGGGTCACCATCAGTACTTGAAAACCCTTTTTTTTTTTTTCTGAATAAGATATATTTTTGTTTCTTCTATATCAGTACAGAGCAATAACCTAAGGAGATTGCCAACCTACTCTTACAGTCTAACCATTTTTTATGTCTTAGCAAATTCTCTATCAGATATTCTCATTTTTCTTGGTAGGAAAAACACCTGATTAATAGCCATGAAAATTATCGGGATATTCTACCAGTTCCTTTTAGTTTTTTAGGGTTTTTTTTTAATTAAGATTTTTTTTTTCCCATGGTTTTGAAGAATTCCTAATTCCAATACCATTATCTAATTTAAGGCCGGAAAAACTTTTTGTTTGTTTGTTTGTTTTTAATTGTTTGACTTGTTGTGTATTATTAAAAAACAAAACAAAACAAACAAAAACCCATGGAAACTCAAATCTGCTCCATACGATTCTGAGAACTTTCAATGAGCAAGAAAACACAGAAAGATCAAATCTGAATTTATAAAAGTATGTCTATTTCATGGATTTTCTTTTTTTTTTTTTCTGATGGATAAAGAAAAAAAAATGTAATATATTCTAAAGTATTTCTGAAAGTTGTTCTTTACAGATGTAATAGTCACATCAAAGAAATTAACCCAGCAGAAGGTGGGAAGAAAAGAGGAAGAGAAGCCAGCAGAATCTCAATCTTTGTTGACTGAGCTTCTGGTAAAAGATGACAAAACACTAACTCTGAAAACAGGGAAGGATCCAGGTTAAGTAAGGACCCAAAAATTTGCAGGAGTCACCACCAGACAATTTGTCTCATACCCACAAGATCAGTAAACCTGAAGCAATCTCTCATCAGAGAGATTACTGCAGGTGAGCACCAGGACTGAAGCATGTTGACCAAGAAACATTTTAGTTTCCTGCTTCACTGAATCCTAAATGTTTGGAATGCCAGATTAAAATAATGTGATATTGTATTTAATATTCTACGTGGGTAACTGTGGTTTGCATTATTTGATTCCTGTGTGAGACATGGGTAGAGGTGAAGTTGCAGAATGAAACTATGCAGGATTCACAGACAAAAGGAGGAATCTACAGTGGCTAACCTTACACAGCTCCTAAAACCTTTTCTATTTAATGTGTTAACATTTCTCACATAGAAATATTTTTCAAGCACAACAGACACGTGCAATAATTCCAGAAGAATTCATGTAGTGCATTAATTATTCTTTTTTCTGTAATAATAAAAAAGGAAGATATTAGAATAAAATATGCTATTTTACAAATACACAAAAGAGACAAAAATTCCATTTGAACTGATGCACTAAGGATATGCAGAGGAACACCTACATACCATTTGTAATTCCTATAGTTCCCAAGCTGCCAAACACAAAGGCTGCTGCTGTACTTCAACTCAGCAGACTTGTCTCTAAAAACACATCTGTTATCAGCACTTTACTGAAAAGGCCTTTCTGTAATATACATTAACATGTTAATATGCTCAATTTTATTCTCAGCTTCTGTCAGAATTCAAGCAATTTTTTTGACCAAGGAGAATGTAGGAGAGAAGAAAAAAGATAAAAATTGTGATCTGGGCTGAGATAAATGCACAACATTCACAAATCCTCAGTGTTTTCTGGCTAAGCGTGTCTGGGGGCATTTAGCAATTTAACATAATATAAAAGCTAAAGGCTTTTTAGTTCTACCTGTAAATACAATCATCAGAGAACAGTCTGAATTATCCTGATGAAGCTTTAACTCATACTACTGTGTCTAGTTATTTTAACAGGTTTATACATTCCTTTAAACATTTCTGTATTTATCTCTAACTTACCTTGTTTTTAAATACAGGTAACCTTACCCTTATCCATATGAAGATGAATTTTCTAAAGCTGCTGACCACACACACTGTGACACCAGGATAACTCTGTTACTTAGCCGACAAGGAAATAATAAAAACTGATGGTCAGCTTGACAAATATAAGCCTGCTATGGTTATTTTTTTGTGTGTGTGTGAATTTACTATGAAAAACATAAGAGGTTGTTCCTAACTTTCTTGAAAAACGGATGCAGATTAACTTATCAGTCAATGAATAAGGGAAGGAAAGACAGAGTGTTTTTACTGTGTGGGCAGGCACTGCCTTAGCATCCCAATTTAAGCCCATTTTAGCCAACAGTGTAATGCAGTATAAATACACAGAATGCCAGTAAGCACACTGCAGTTCAAACACTTAACACAAATAACACTATCACCAGCCCCTTTAAAAGCTCAAAAATCAGAATTTTACCACATTTTTGTCACATGAAATGTTTAAAGAGACTGAAAATCAACAATTAAAAAAAAAAAATGCAAAATCTCACAAATAGTCTCTCTTAGAGTACAATCCTAACGAAAAATTAAAGAATAATTATAAGATTAATTTATCTTTGTTTAAGGTTTTTCAATGTCACTTTTATCTTGTACATGACTACGCATCTGAGTGCTTCTATTCTCAATAATCGCAGAAGTTAAAATGAGAAAAATAAAGATTTTGCCACAAACATAATTATGCCAGGTAATGACCATTTAATTTACACCAATAACTCTCATCTCCTCAATTGTACATGTAATGACATTGATCCCTCTATCCTGCCCAGTGCTACAGCTCATGAGCAACATCAACAGGAAAAATGTAATTATTTGTGTATAATATTGATGGGAAAAGAGGATCAAGCACAGCACAAAGATGAAATCAATAGTCTAGGTCCTGAATCTATTAAATAGATCCTCACAACAAATAATTGGAAAAGTATATTCTAATTAACATATTGCATTCTTCATCAACCCAAAGATACTTCAAATAGCACTTAATGCCATGAGTTAGTTTTCCAAGGAATCAAAAAATAAATTCAGGCATCAGGAAACTTCACCATTAAAACTTTTACTATATTTGAACATCAAGTTTCTACTTTCAAAAGATATTTTACAGCCCAAGTATAGCACCAGAATGTCCTGTTCTCACCTTGCATCCAATTCTTTGTTCTTTTCATGCCTATTTGTCCTGCAAATACATTTCTTAGTTCCAGCTGGTGTTGAGAGGACTGTAGAGGTCAAAGGACATGAACCTTCTGAAGTTAAATAAAACCTTGAAATTAAATAACTGAATGCTTAAAGAATAGAGTATATATGGAGGAAAAAAAAAAAAGTCACTCTCTGTATTTGGTATTTTCTGTATTCTCTCACTTTCTTCACAATACATAACTCACTAATTGTACTAATTGTCACTAATACAGTACCAGTAAATTTATTCACTGCTGGGAATAATTTTTAAAACCTTTAGATTTTTATAAATACTAGATCATAGTGGTTTTTTTTTTTTCTTCATTCCTTATTGCAGCACAATCCTCGGAAATTTTAGCTCGTTCAAGACAGGCATGAATTTAAAAGTTCAAAATTAAAAAAAACAAAACAAAACAAAACAAAACTTCTAATTCTGCAAACATTAACATACTTGTGCAGCGATAAGGACAGGGCACTCCCAAAGAGAGCAGAGAGCTGCTCACATGGGGCCAAATATTTCCTACATCAAATCCCCTAAGTAGAAAAATGGAAGCCAGAAATTTCGTATTTCAATTATTTATATGCATGAACATCTAAAGGGAATAACTACTCACTTATAAAGAATTACTTCAAAGTCAGGAAAAACTAACCCAATCACTAATATTTCCTACATTATTTCTAAAATACTTATTATTAAATATAATACAATTCAATAAATAAAATTTTAGTGTTTTAAAATATTTACTTAAATATAAAGACAGAGTAAAATTTATATCATATTTATTTAAATATTTTTATTAAAATAGTTGAAATTACACAATAAATGTATAGAACCTAATTGGATTTAAATTACTGTTTGTAGAAAATAGTTGAAATCAATGAAATATAATAATGTGAAAGACTGCATAAATGCTAACAAAATGTAGATATTGAAAGGAACCAACTAATTTTTAAAAACCAGTCCTTTAATATATTTTAGGCATTTCCAATTATCCTTTTATGAAATTTGCCTCTGACTATGACAATTCCCCAGTCATATCAATTTCTGAAGAACTTAATATCTAATTAAAAAATGCCATGATCAGTCCTGACAAAACTAAAAACCACCCAATATTTGTACCCAGGCAGTGCCTTTTGCTGTTTTCCTTTACATAGAATTTTTGAGAATGAAGAACCAAACTCAAAACAGTCAATGAATAATAAATATAAAGGGCAATAAACAATAAACAAAAAAAGGCTATGCTCATTGAGGGAAAGACAGAAGTTACTGGTGCCATTCTTCAGATAAGCAGCACAACCTGTCTGTAACTAAAAATCTAGAATTGAGGAGGAGGGGAAGAAAATAGGGAAATAAAAATAAAGAAAGAAAGAAAGAAAAAAAGAAGACGCCCTGAGGGTATGGAATTCAAATAGAAGCCTGAACGAAATGAGTGAAAAACCCAAATGGAATTTTGAGAGGAAAAAAATTCATAGGGCAGCCAGAAAGCAAGGACTGTATCCTGGGAGCAAAGAAGTGAAATGATGCATGCAAATAAAAACTAATTGCTTGAAGACCTAGAAAGGACAATACGAACAAACATATAGAAAAGAATATCTGAAAATCTGGCACAAGCCTAGCATAAAGCCTTGGCCTTTTCAGCAAAATGAATGTTTTTCCATTAGGTTCCTGTAGGAGATAGTCCTCCAATTTTGAGCCATATAGTGGGTTTTCCTTTCAGAGATTTGGACTGAAAATTGTTGTAACCTGTAACCCCAGAAAAGAGACAAAGTATACAAAATAGAGGTTTTCCAGCAGAAATATTCTGTCCTAGTGAAATACAACAAAGATTGAAAGCCTGCAGAATGTCTTAGGCCAAGCAGTAATAGTGACAAGAGGGGGAAAGGAACTTCAAGTTATTTATACCAGAAATATTTTATTTCGTTTTTTGGTCCATTCTGTTTCTGCAGCACTCCAATGCTACCAAATTACAGGCACTTAAGTAAAGCAGGTCTAGTTGGTGATGAATGAGTAGGAAAAAAAAGGGAGCATAATTCCTGTAAGATGCAGAGACAGGAAATTCAAAGTCCAAGAAACCTGGGGTCATTTCTTTGCAATAGCTTTGGAAGTACTGCTTATAAACCACTTTTTTAATTCATCACTGTTAGTAGTTTAAAATAATCTAACTCTCTGAGCAAGAGGTTTGCCTTTCTGTCAGAAACTTTGCCTTGGATTGGGAAGAAAGAAACAAAACAAAACAAAAAAAGATCAGTATATACTCATATAAAACATAATTACCATAGAATATACTTACATTCTGGG
Source organism: Catharus ustulatus (assembly GCF_009819885.2). Classification (NCBI taxonomy): domain Eukaryota; kingdom Metazoa; phylum Chordata; class Aves; order Passeriformes; family Turdidae; genus Catharus; species Catharus ustulatus. The sequence continues at coordinate 8,578,710 of NC_046225.1, forward strand.
TTCACATCAACATTGTCTCCAATAAAATCAAGGCTGAAATGTGGCAAGGTTTCTCTCTTTCTCTTAACTCAGTTCAGTCTTCTACCCCTAGCAAAGTCAGCCTATGTATAATTACAAATTTGGAACAGAAGTAAAAAAGGGAAATAAATTAAAAAAACCCAAAACTAATAAAAAATCAGTCAAACCAACAAATAACCCCCAAAATCCCAAATCAAAACAACCAACTGATTCTGGCCACAGTTAGTGTTGTGGAAAATGTGGAAGACAAAGACCCTAATTAGCCAGCCCAACCATGCATTAATTAATGTTGAACATCCAAGAGGGTGACAACTCGCAGTGACTGTCCGAGTCAATGACTCATGGAGGATTATTCCCACAAAAGAAACACCTTAAGAAATGTGAGGTATATGTTGTCTTTTTGAGTTTGAAATTGTCTGCAAAATGAATTATGACTCACTGAAAAACCCTTAGTAGCAAAGAAGAATATTAATTTATCCCTTACCATAAATGGAATAGTACTTTAACTAAAATAAAAATCTTTTTGTACATCAAGGATTTTGTGACTGCATTTTCTTCTCTCTACAGAGATCTCTAGGAAGCATAAGCACCTTAGATCTCAGTGGCATCAGTAGATAAATCTTTCAGTGTTTGTACAGCAAACTCCTCTCCACTCCATCAGCCCCACCCGCTTATTTCAGAATCCAAGAGTGGACAAACAAACACAGGAGAAATTCCAAAGCAACCAAGTCTATATTTACTATTTAATCACAGAGGCAGAAGCATGGGAATTTCTTCAGGGACTGGGTTCAGGACTTTTCCCTGAGGCAAAACAATATTTTTGCTAGGTTAAAGCACTGTGTTTATGTACCTGAAGAATGATAAATTAGAAGCCAGATGTACTGGGGAGTTTATAAATACAGTTTTACAGCTGTGAAAGGGAGTAAATCATAAAGCTGTTGACTTGACCTCTGTGCATATAAGCATTTCTCCAAGGATCCAAACTGGAACTGGGAATAGTTTGGATGTCAGCACAGTGACACTGAGTTTCTGTAAACACTTGCAAGAAACACAGACAGATTAAGTTTCTGTGTTGTGTTCCACTAATATTATCATTGTTATCTAATTTGTAGTGAAGTCCAAATCATGCTTTAACACTTAAAAAGTTTCCCAGGTTACATCCAATTCAAAACTCCTGAACAATATTAAAAAAAAAAAAAAGGTTAATCACACTTATTAAAGGTGACTCAACACACAGAGGTAATACTTGTACAATTTTATTTTTTTAAATGACTGTACTGCTTTTAGTTTCATACCATCAGCTCATTACTTGCCTTTCAACCACAGGAAATTTGTTTGACCCACAATGATAGGTTGAGTTACTTCAGACAGTGTGTGACTTATGAGGGGCACCAAAGTCTTTTTTTATATGAACTTTATTTTTCCTCAATCCCTCACCACTCCTCAAGCTCATCATCTGATGATCACCACACATATACAGAAAATTCAGAGCAGGTCAGTAAGATGTTTGTTCTTCATTTTCCATTTTTGTCACCCAAAAAAATGATGCATGTCACTGCACATAGCTTGAAAAATGAAAATAAAGAACTTGCAACAGAACATGGAATAAAATGGAAATAAGTGGTGGAAAAAGTAATCTAGTCCTGCATCTTGATGTATTTGAAATCATGGCAAGTTCAAAAAATCAGTTACAGTAGGAAAGAAAATTCATTTTGGTAAAGGGCAACTCGTAATACTTGTTTGAAAACACATTTTATTACGTTTTTTTCAGAGCATAGGGGAAACCCCAAAATATTAAAAGCTATGTTCATTATTGACCCTGTGCTCACAGGTAAGAGTTAGATTTTTCAGTGTTTGAAGGAAAAATCACAACAGTCAAGGTAGTAATGACTCAATTACTCTAGCAGTATTTAATCAAGGGACACTGTACATCTTCTGCATAACGAATTCAAGTTTTCAAACAACACTGTTTCCTTTCTTTCTCAGCCTGAAGCAAAACTGAGTGCAAATAGAAATTTTATACTTTGAAAAGCATGCTGAAGCTAGAGGAAAAGAAGTTTCTTCTGGCTTTTCTTACCAATTTCAGACATGTTAGTGATTGGAACCAAGAAAACATATATCATGCTGTTTCTTGAGTCTAGAGGTGCTATCAAACAACAACAACAACAACATCCCTGCATTGCCAAAAAATGCATTTTGGCTTTCTGATTTTATTTAGTTGTCAAGAAACTGCGAGAACCTGGGAACAACCCTTTAAAAAGATAACAATTCTTGACAGCAAATACTTGTCTTTCTTCAAGTTGTTTTCCTCTTGCTGACAGCTCTCCAATCTTCTTCAAAATTAGATTGAATTAGTTTTCTTTCCTTACAGTTCCAGTTTTCATCTGGCTTGTGGGTAGTTGAAAGACAGCATGGTGACCTGCCTTAATGAGCAGCACAGGAAAAGCTGAAATTACAGCCTACAGTGGTATACCAGATGAGGTATTTAATCAGCCTGACTCCACTGTTCCAACCTCAAGAGGAAGTGAGAAGGTGGGAGCAATAATTCTGATGGTCACATAGCATTTTGGGACCTCCATGGCTCCAGTATGAGCCCTACTGTTCCATGTGGCTGCCCATGGGGTCACAAGGGACCGCAGCTTTGGGCTACAACACCAAATAAAAAACCTGAAAAGGGCTCATCAATCCCCAGGTCTCCACCATACTCTGCACAGGAAACAAGGGGGATATTTGCCTCCATCCAAAATCAGGATACCCAAAAGTGCCAGAATTCAGGGAGATGTACTTGTGGCATTAGGGACAACCTGGCAGTGTTGGGTTGCACTCAATGACCTTAGTGGTGCTTTACAGCCTAAACAAATCTCTGATTCCATGGTCTGCTAGACAACCAATTAGAAAGACACTTTTCAGAATTGCAGCTGTACTTGAGGTAAAATGGGAAAAAAAATCCTAGTAAATAGATATATTAAAATTTATGCATAAGGGAAATTGAAAAAGTCAAACATAAGATGTGCTGGCGGTAAAGCAGCAATGTAGAAACATAAAAGCAAAATACAGCATGAAAGATAAACAGCTTTATGAAATATTTAATAACTAAAGGGTAAAATTGTAGAACCACACTCCTGAGCAAGCCTGAGTACTCTTGGTTTTGGTGGAAATGAAACCCTTCACTGCAGCAGGGGAATCTGGTTAGGAACATTTGCAGGACACCTTAAATTAATTCAGATCACTGGAAATAGCTATCAAGCTCATTGATAACCTTTGCTCATAATCAGCCTTTTAAAATGGCAGTAAAAATCCAAACCATGAGGTAAGTGTCCACAAAAAGGCACTTGAATGAAACTGTGACTGAGACTCTCTCTTGTAGTCTTAACAAGCAAAAACATGCCCTCGGCATTTTATAAGGAAATGCAAGAAAATATTCAATGTTCCAGAAATTTGGAGATGACAAAACACCCTCTTCTACACATTATTTTTTTGTAAAATAAAATGGTAAAACTGTTTTCAATACAATTCTGTTTAATTATAATGAAAACTTTATTACATTATATCAAAGATATTAATGTTAATTTACCCTAAGATAAAAAGACATAGTGCAACTGGATAAAACTTCCTGGGGTTTTTCAGTGGTTTGTTTTTTTTAATATGCTAGACAAGATAAGGAGTAACTCATAAAATGCAAAGCTTTGAAGTAGCTTTTTTGGTTTTTAAAAAGAAGTATACTATTTTCTGTGAAAAAACCCCAAGCACATTAATAATATTAAATCTTATTTTGTAAAGGAAGTCTCCATCATGCAGAATTTCAGCCATGACTCTTGGTTCTGCTTAGCCTTTTATTTTGAAGCTTCTGTTTTCTTATTAAGGAAAATGTAAATTGCTCTGAAAGTGTTCTCTGTGTACAGGAGTAGGCAAATCTCCCAGGGAACAACCTACATCCCTCTGGATGCGACCAATTGTTTGGCTCTTGAAATTAAAAGATACTACAAAGCCCCAACTTTTTAGAAAGTGACAAGCTTGACTTCAAAAATATAAATCACCAAATAGGTGTTTATTTACCATAGAAGAAAACAATTTCCTTGCTGTTATTATTATATATATATAATTTTTTTTTTTAATCCATACTCCAAAGGATCTGTGGCATTTCTAGACACATTGTATGAGTGCCCTGAGGGTACTTCTGTTTGTATTATTATAGGTGGCTTTGAGAGTACAAAGGGAAGCTGAGCAGTTCTATCCTGGCTGAGCTGAGAATGAGCTGCCCTGTAATACAAACGGAGGCACCCTGAGGGCACCACTGAATTTCTGTGTGTGCCTATGTATCCCTGTGTGTGCACGCTTTAAAACACAACCAGGACAGAAATCTTTCAGATGAACTGATCTCTAAAGGTTGAAACCTTGAAAGAATTTTTTTCTCCTTTTTTTTTTTTTTTTTCCCTTTTTTTACATGCCTTGACTTGCTTTCAGCATTATCAGTTTCTCTGATAACAAAACTACCTTTGTTTTGTTAATATATTCAGGGCCTTATGGTTTGAAAAATTTTCCTACAGTGACTGATTGTCAAACTTGTCATAAAATGCAGCCTTAAGAATAGTGATTACATTTAAATGAATTAGAAAATAGCTCTCACATTAAAATGCAAAAGGGTCTCTGAAAGACCTGTATTGAAAGCAAGAATTTATATTTTAGGTTAACTATTTAATTTCCTTTCAAGGTTAAGAACCAACATTGGGATTGTTTGATAGTAATAATTTAGACTCCACTTTTCTCATCCGACAAATTTTCTGCCCTTATAAGTTAAATAACATTTGTTCTGTCCAAACAAATAGAAAATAAGAAAATATTAATGCCTTTAATGAAAACAAAAGTTATAATCTTCTTTAAAGGAAGACCTATTTACAACTTACATTAACCAGATTGTTTAAAAAATCCAATCAAAAAATTAAGGTGGCATTTACGTTCTTTGCAATAATGAAAAATAGCAGGGTTAAAAACAGACAAACAAAAAAGGTAAATTTTATCTTACAAATGTCTGCACTAATCGGAGTCTGACTCATACAAAGAATTCAATACAAATGGAAAAAATGATCTCCTGCAGTACATGTAGCTTGAGAACCCAGGGAGGGCTCACCCCATCATTGATATAATTCATGAACATTTTATTTCAAGCATAAGTGGATGTTTTTAAGCTGAAGACAAACAGTAAATCTCTTTGCTGTTATGGCCCAGGCAGCTGTAGAGCTCTTGCATTGTCTTATTGGGGAATTGTGCTCAGCCACAATAATAATTTGCACACCTCAGTTGCTTCTGATCTTTTTTCCTTAACCAACCAAGGCAAGTTCATTTCCAAGGAGCCAGTTTCTCCTTACACATAGAGGGCCCAACAACAAATTTAAAAATCCCATTCTTTTCTTTGTAGTTTTATATTAATGAATTAACAGAGAAAATTGGCCAATAATCTCTGATTTAACATTCACCCACTCAAAATAGCACCATTTGCATTGCTATAACATGCAGACGTTAGAAATGAAAGAGGTACTACTTTTCCTTTCATTTTTCTGATTTTTTGTTAAGTGCTGCATTTTTCAATGATCCTAGAGTTTGACACTCTGATTATACATCCATTAACAAGGACAGACTTCAGTGGCACAGGATAATCACTGTGCACTCCTGCTTACAGTCAGCTTGGAGACAGAAAAACCTGCTTAATTTTTGTTTGTCCTCATTAGGAAGGCTTGTTAAAAGGTTATGAAAATTTATTCACAAACCCTAAGTGTTAGAACGTGTTTTTTTTTGTTTCTTTGACTGATTTTTATCGTCAGCTGATGAAGAAAATAAGTCTTCACTGCATTTTTCTTCTAAGGCAAAAGATGAGCTACCTTTAGTTCCAGAATAATATGGAATAATAGCAATTCATTTCATCTGACAGAAATACAGTACGTAATTCCACGATTATAAGCCACACCGAGTATAAGCCGCACTTCCGGGTGTCAGCAACTTTTCATTCTTTGTCCATACATAAGCCGCACCTGATTATAAGCCGCACAAAACTATACAGAGTGTGATAAAAGGTATCTGTTCTATCACCATCTGTTGAGGGTGGAGGCAGTGATCCTTATCTCCATGGAAGATATTCTGCTAATGGGCCATCCAGTGAAACCAGGCAGGGCATTGTTCTTTATCTTTTCACAACCCATCCTTCCTCCAGCCAGTCATTTTCTGCTAATGGCCATTGAGTCCCACTGTGGGACTGATAAAATTACTGCATCCCATTGGGAGTTGCTCCAGCCAGGGGGAAGAGTCCAACATTTCTTACCAAGATAAAAACAGAGGTTTTGGGACACTAAGGGAGCCCCTTTCTCCACTGGACTCCAGAGGAAAACCGGATTTCTCCACATCACCACTGGAGCTCCGGAGGGAAACTGCACCTTGTACAGGAGCACTGCTCCAACTGAGCCACATCTGTCACTGCAGGAGGATGCAGCCACCATTTAATGGGACTGCTATCAACACCCTGCCTGACAGGGTGTCAGGTTGTACTCTGACTGTGTCAGGGCTTGGAGTTTGTTTCTTTGTAGTACTGTATTTCTATTTTAATTTCCCTAGAAAGAACTGTTATTCCTAATTCCCATATTTTTGCCTGAAAACTCCTTGATTTCAAAATTATAATAATTTGGAGGGAGGGGTTTACATTCTCCATTTCAAAGAGAAGCTCCTTTCTCAGCAGACACCTGTCCTCCAAACTAAAACAGCAACTTTTTGTTCTTTGTCCATATATAAGTTGCACCTGATTATAAGCCGCACTTTGGGTTTGGACCAAAATTTTAGTCAAAATGGTGCGGTTTATAATCGTGAAATTGCTGTACATTCAGCAAATTTTCAAGCTTTTTTGTTGTTGTTTTTGGTTTTTTGTTTTGGGGTTTTTTTGTTTGTTTTTTTTCAAAACAGCCTGAAACTTTAATTCTTTTTAATGCTTCTTTTCTTTTTAAATATATAGACAAAGGTTTTGCTTATCTGCCTTGAAATTCATTCTGTACAGAGTGTTCATTTATATCTCCCCTAAAATTTAAGCTAAGCTTCTCCCTCTCCCCTTAAGGAATGCAATTACTATCCTTCATTTCTTGTAGTTCCCATGATGTGCCTGTCTTCCAAATAGAGAATAATGCATTATCTGTGCCCCAAGGAATTTATATTAGAAGATAAACTATATTATTGTCTGTAAAATGAATTATTTTAAATAAAAAGGGATGCTAGGATGCAATTACTGTGTTCAAGAGGACACATTTAGTTCTGTTTAAATTGATGTTGAAAAACGCTGCGTGCTTAATGGCACAATTCAGATAATAATATGTTATAACAGGAACTATATTCATAAAGTCAAATGTAATTTACATACAGATAAAATACCTACTTTAGCTACAGTCTATATGTTAAAATAGAAAGTATAGATTGATATTTGCTTCCAATGTGACACAACTGTAGACAAAGACTTAAACTCTTTCTTGATACTCACCAATCACATGTTAAAAATCTGTGGGGGTTTTGTGCATCTTAAAACTCAAAGGTGCCATAGATTTTTCAAAATGAAAACCCTATAAACATAAGATTTAAAGGGAAAAAAAAAAGAATGTTAAATATAAATAGAAATGAAAGACCCACTACCCTAAAAATCAAACCAAAAACAGAACTCTGAAAACCAAAAAAGCATCACCAACACCAAAAAAGCAAGCCAAAACCCAAAAATCAACCAACCAACCAATCAACCAACCAACCAACCAACCAATCAACCATCAACAAAACATTAAAAAAAAAAAAGGAAATCAAACCACCCCACCCCTCCAAACAAAAAAGACCAAAAAAGTCACAAACCTAATCAAAAGAAAAAACAAAAAAAAAATCCACAAAATACTACCCAAAACCCAAATGCAACCAAACTACTAATCATACCTTCAGGTTAATATTACAATGTTCTTAAAACCTCAACTGTTATAATTTAAGTACAGAACTGCGATAACTGCAATTTCTCCATTATCATAGAGTAAAACAGTACACAATTAATATATTGACATAAACTCATACAGAATTGTGCAACCTTATTAAAAAGAAACACCTTTTAATTATTTGAGTTTGCTGTCCTTTTTCATAATAGATACATTTTACACATCTGTTTAGTGCTCCTGTCTGCTTGCATTTATTTGATTAAGCAATATATTCTTCTTTTTTCCTCCAAATCCTCTTCCTTTCTTTTTCACATAGAGATTAAGAAATATGGATCTCCATGTCCAGGTGAAAACATGCTTTTTAAATAGGAGGGTGGAAAATACAAGTAAAACTTGAGGAGAAAAGCATGCAAAATGTTATCTTGGAGATGGAGATGGGTGAACACTTCTTCCCAAGCAGGTTTACGAACAAACTGTTATATAAAGTAGAAATTGTCTACATCTGTTTCTATCCAGAGGCATTGGATGGACTGGGTCATTGCTGAAAGCCACTCACAACTATTCTTTGCCAAATCAATTTACATTTTAGAATAGATTCTACCTACTTAATTAGAGTAAAATATGGCTTCAAATTAATGAATATGGCAACAAAGATATTGCACATAAGATTTCATTTAAATACAGTCTTTTAAAATATTATGTGCATATCTGGAGCAGTGTGAAACCTCTGCTTTACAATTTTGTTTTGTTTTACTTAACCTGCCTTATGTGTCACAGCTAGACATCCTTGATTACTCATGCAAAACCAAGATTTAAAATTCTTCATTTTCAGGAAGCATTGATGCGCTGTTTTTCTTCACATACTAGAAAAACATAAAATTAATTGACCTGTACAGGTTTCATTTGAGTGGACCTATGACAGCTACAATTGCAGTACAGTTTCAAGCCTGAAAACACATCTGTGTATTTTCAAATGTTGTAATCTAAGAAGCATCAGCATATCTTTTCTTCACTTTCTTTCAGATTCTGATTGATCATTTAACTCTTTCTTCCACAGCTAACCCACTTCAGCCACAACTAGCAGAACAAGCTCCACCAAAAAAAAAATAAAAATTACAGATTTATTCTACACCCAAACTATTGATTTTTTTTTTTTTTTTAATTAGAATGAATCATGTTTACTTTTACATGACTACTTATTCCAAAGTTATGACAGGGACAAACTCCTTCCAGAAACTGATTCTGATCCTGGATGAATGGGAAACAAGATGACAGCATCAAGAATGGTTGAATCAAACTTCTGCTCCCCTTATTATAGGAGTAAAGACAACTTTTGGTCCTTCATACATAGAGTGACAGAAATTCAGTTTTTCCTACACTGGAAAGCATTTAGTCGCCTCTGAGACAGTATAAACTATATAAAAATAGAAAAAAAAGAAGAAGAAAATGGGAACTAAAACTTGTAAAAGACAGTAAATACTGAATTCTGAAGCAGAATGTCAAATTGTTTCCTTACATTAGGTGAAGCAAGATATTTGCCAAGCACCAAGGTATGTGTTATGTGACACACAACTCCTTAGATCACCAAAAAAAGCAAAAGCTTATTCAGGCTTCTGTTTGACCTATTTGACCGGTGCAGGGTTTAAATGCAGCTGAAATAAAATTTCAGTCAGCCATTTAATCTATATTCCAATTTAATCCATCTTCCCAGTTTCAGAGTCAGTGGTGCTTATGATCTTATCAGAACTGTGAAGTCATACAAGCAGCCAGTCTCCCATTTCTTTAGAAAAAGTTAAGTTAACAATAAACAACAGTTTTTCCAAGTCTGAAATTAAAGCATAAGAGTAATCTATGTATTCATGTACATTATACATACATGTGCACATATGTATGTGAAAAGTGCTGGTTCTATACATTCATTTTTCAATATAAAAATTAATATATATCCCCTTCAAAGGTTTAGCAGGATTTAATGTCTTTTGACCAGAGATGAGTTCAATACTCCTCTACTTTATAAAAATAAATGATTTTGTAGTACAGTAAGGTCACTTAACAACTTCAAACAAGTAACTCAGTTAAGAGAACAATTTAGAGATCTTAGTTTCTTTTCTGTGATTAATTAGTTATCTTTCAGAATTTGATAAGGACTCTTTTAACATTGTTGGGCAATAATTTCTTTCAGCTATTCTGGACAATCAAAGCTACTCAGTCTTCAGGAAGGGATTAACTCCCAGGATTCTCTGTAAGGATGACTTAATTAAAAAGGCTTAAGAGAAGAAATGCTTTAATACAGGAAACGAGAACTCTTTGACCCCTAGAGGTTGCCTGAAAGTTATCACTTTCTTGAAAATGAGTGATCAATAAAAACTTAAAAGAGGAATTATCTTTAAAGATGGTTAAGGAGTTGCAGCTGCTAGAAAATAAGGAAAATAACTTGTGAACTTTTATGAGCTTCAGGTTCCACACAAAGCATTCACAGAAGTGCTGAGGCACCATGCACAGCAGCTGCTCTACACTGAGCCCACACAATTTCTTCAGTCTTCTGAGGGCTACAACGAATTAAAAGCAAGATCTGTTAAAAAATATACTTGTTTTCTTTCCACCATTAACTTGTCACTGCTTCCTTATGGCAGGTTTACCTGCACACATTCCCCTTCATTCCCACAAATGTCCATCAATATCTGCATTATCTGATGGGATTCACTTTATCTCAAAGATACTAATGTGGAAATCAGAGCCAGCATGGGCTTTTGTCTCCAGCACTGCTATAATTCTATAACACAGAAGGCAGGAAGTCAGAGAATTTATATCAAAACCAAAGAAAACCCTGGCTCTTTAAGAAATCATCCAGAGCATATTAAATCACCTAGAATATATGGAAAACCAATGGCAGCCAGTAGGAATTCATGCAACTGAGACATCCCAGTTTTCTTTGCTGTCTAAAGTAAGTTTACAAAATCTGGAAGCAGGTAAAAGCGTTGAAAGAGGCAGAAACAAGAGGAGTGAGAGGGAGCACTATGGGATTAAATTAAGCTGATTCAAACAGGGTAAAGTAAATGGCCAAAAAGTGGCAAGAAATAATGAGACTGGTATTGAAGCCAGCCTGACAGTAGGAAGCTACCTGGAAAAACCACGTTAATTAACTGTAATGACACTAATTTAATGGATATATCTCAAGTAGAGAAAGGGAAACAAATGGACAAACAGAGAGAGATACAAATCAACTACCTCTATAACAATCATAACTTCAGTTTCAGCCACATGACAATACAGGAAAACATCTTGTTATAAAACCTTTAGTGGAAACCATGCATATATGAGCTGGGAGAAACATTAGCTCAACATGTATTTAATGTTTTTACAGAAGTGCTTTCCACTGCCTTCCTTCTACATCTGGATGGGGAAAAAACTCTTCTCCAAATGAGTTTGGTACCAATCAACCCTACACAAAATTATACCCAACTTCCTTGCTAGAAACAGACCCTGATTCTCTGAGTCTCACAGAGATATTTGCACAGCAAGCACAGTCTTGAACATTCAGACCTTTGAGAGCAGCTTACAGTCATGGAGAGATCAGCTGCCACTGCTTGTCACCTGTATTTCTGGAAAACATCTTACATGCAGTCTGTCCATGTACTGTAAATTGTTTTCAAGGAATTAGTCTCCTGCAGGTTGAAGCAAATTATTCCAAACTCTTTTGTAGCAAACTGACTTGACATTGCAAGAGTCAATTTTTTTAACTATTTGCTTCTACAAAGGTATCATTTTTGTGTGTCCAAGCACAAGGAAAGAAAGTGTCCATACCACACCTGCAGTGTTTCCTAAATCGAAAAACCTGGAAACATGATTGTAAATACCACATAAGATTATTCTCACTTTTATATTCAAGCTTGGCATGTTCCTAAAGGGATAGAAAAATCATTTATCCCACTCTTAATTCCAGATTTAATAAAAAGAAAGAGAATCTGGTCCACTCTGTCCAGAGATCTTTCTTTGTCCCTCTTTCCCAAGGTTTCTCCAAGAGTGGGGTGGGTGCTGCTCACCCAAGGGGCTGGGAGGGGTGAGTGAGTATATGTCACTGTACACAGAGAATAGTAGCTTCTTCAGACTTAGATATAGATCAGTAGATAGGAAGTTTTGGTTTCATTAACATTTTGCAAGTGTCCAGTATTTCAGTTTGCTTATTCTATTGCTGCTACAGATCCTGAATTTATAGTTCTCCAATTGCCAGATGACTGCTAGCCGTTAATAAATTCAGAAAACATTTTGAATCTTGATTTTGGTTTAACTATTTGAAGCAAGTGTTTTTTCTTACACACTCTGCCTGTTCCAAGGTCCTGGTTCAACTGAAAATCTTTGTCTAACCACTTTGGGCTGGTTTTTCAGGGTAGAAGTTACAAAAAATTTGGCTGACTTAATGCAACACGTTCAAAACAGAATTTTACATTTCATTTCACAATAGAATGATCATGCTATAGACACAATTTATTAATCCAAACCTGCAGATAGCATCAAGTTCTCTTGACTGGACATCATTTCATCGCATTTCAGATGCAGATATAACCTCAGATATTACAACACTGCCAGTTTAATCTTCATTCTATTTTTTTTTTCCCTTCTTGCAACCTTCAAACAATATTTCTGGTTTTCATTAAAAATACATTCTCTGCCTCCCATCATTTAACGTTGAAATAAAAGGCTGTACAATAAAAACTCATCATCTATTGCTGAAATAAGACTTCTCTTACCTCTCACGCTTTATTTTAGAGAATTGACGGTTACATGTATACATTTTTACTCATAGACCAAAACTCACTATTACAAAACTAGAAACACTTGACAGCAGAACATTATGGTTGCCAGAAATGTGACAAACTGCAGAAGTCTGAAGCAACTCTGAATGTTTCTTCACAGTCATGGATGGCATCTTGTCACCTTGTAACACAGGAGCTGCCTCTGTTACAATGACATTTCAGTACACACTTTTCCCAGGAAAGGATTTAAGCTTGTCCTTTTTCTCCCTTTCATCCATCTTATGCTATTTCTTCGAACATTCCCTAAATTCTTAGAGTGGTCGTAACGTATTTTAGGATTTTATTTTGTACTTGGGGTGGATAAAAAAAGGAGCAATTCCAGACAATCCTAAATGAAGACAAAATTGTTGTTCTTGCCAAAACTAGTGCAAGGAAAGTCATGTGGGGACAAACAATATCAGGCATTTAATTTAGAGGAACTTGTTACAAGTGGTGGAAGACCTGAGCTAGATTTGCAGCATGACACACTGGATAGGAAAGTCCCCTCGTGAAAAAAGTGAGATCGAGTTTCTTCCATCCTATTTCAGTTTTTTTTCAGTGTCTGGTCAATTAGGTAGAATATCTACAGCACAAATCCCACCACTTCTAACAGGTACACTAATTCAAACATATGCTTCTTTGAGGGTTGCTATGTGTCTAAAAAAAAGTTTGAGCTTGCAGGTTTCTTCCTCCAAAGAAGGAAAGAAACTTCTCTAACTTTTCAAAGTTTGTCTTTTGAGCTTGCTCAAAAAATATTGTCACATCGCCTTGCTAAAACTAGATTTTCATTCAAATAGCCATCCATATGGTTTGTCAGTTTTTGCAATATTTGTATTTAATTTATTGAAAGTGGTTTACATTTTTGACTATCAGTCATGCATATAGGGCTGCCACAAATCAGATCAGGAGTTTTCTACCTAATTTTCTTTAGGAGAAGTTAGCAAAGTTAATTTGGCACATGATCCATTCCATTGACAGAAAAGTGTGACCTTTTCTACCTAAAGAGCAAAACTTGAAGAGGATTTCTGGTCAAAGCCTAAAAAAAAAAAAGTTGTATCTTTCATGACTGGGATATTTAGATGTTACAAATAAAGGCTCCCATACTTCCACTAGGTATATAATTGGACCACTGTAAAATTTGGACCAACATGAAAGACAACTCTTATTTAATTTGAGGCTTTCAACTTAGAGTTTTTCTTAAAAAAAAAAAATAAAAAAATTCAACTCATCAAACAAAAAAAATAAAATAAATACATCACCAAAAAAACCTCTTTCTTTTCCCACCAACAAAAATATAACTATTTTTATATTAAAAAAAACAAGAATAATTTTTTTTTTGTTAAGAAGGATTAAAGAGATATATGTGCCTGAAAGTAGAAATCTTCTATACTCATCATTCTCCTGTATAGGAATAAGTATTTGCTCCAAGCAGCTTGTAGAGATTTATTGTTTGTTTCTCTTGGAAAGCTAACATTTCCAGAGAATTACATTCTGGATTGGACTAACAGAGAACAGGTTGTGAGAAGAAAATTATTAATTGAAAATGCTATTCCTAGATGGACTGAGAATGCACACACAATCTCTCTGCCAGTTTTTTTTTTTTTCCTGCAGCAAAGACAGGCTTGGTTCAACTATTTAGTGACTTCTTTTAAAACAGATCAAACCAAGTTTTTAGGAAAGAAGAGAATTATATGTTTTTACATGCTCCAAAAGGAACAATTTTTCTCACAGAACTAGCAAGTTTAGAATGAAAAAAAGAGGAAAAAAAACCTTGAAAAGAATCACAAAATCATCAGTGTGCATACAGCCTATTTCAGCAGCAGCTTGTGAAATGACCCTTTATATCCAATTAAATGATTTTTCCAGGGATATTTCCCGTGTTGATTTGCCTTTCTTATACATCATCCAAGGTGTCCAGGTAGAGACCTCCACTATCCACTGCCAATGTAGACCCATCCTTGCTCACCCTCAACACACACACTGCCTCTCTCTTCTGGTTCTAAGGCACCTTAGATATTGCTTTGATGCAGACTGAATGATTTTGGATCTATGTTAATGTCAGAGACAGCAATAAATAGGAGGAGAGGAAGAAAATCTTCAGCTTTCTACTGACTGCAAACCCATGAGCCACAAACTTCTCCTAAATCAAGGCCAGTTGTGTTTTGAAAGGCACTAGTGGCTCCACCACAGCCCTGGGGAGGGTTGAGAGGCATGACAGTCTTTGTGTATTTGTGCTCTCTACCTGCATTACTTGGGGGAATACAATAGAGATTGCAGCCATAATTAAACCCTTATTCTGAATAGATTAAATATACAACTGTTGTCCAAAGAGGTACATAGATAATGCTTTGACACACCAGAAATTAAGTTTTACATTAAGAAAAGCAAATTACACCAAGAATCCATTGTGCTTCTTATTGCAGTTTGTCATTAGATGTAGACAAACAGTTCCTTTTCCTCTAGAGATAACTATGAGAGAGGTTATAATGTTTAATATTAAGGTTAATCAGATCAGCTGACAGTAAATAACCAGCAGCCATCCAGAAAATTAACATCTGTCTATTACTTCTAAAAGTAAAATTGGGTCAAGTATTTCCTAACTATGTGAACACAGATGATTCACTTTACCTGCTTTACCTCTGTCTTCTCTGCCATGAAAACTAAGAAAAAGACAATTTATTTCCTCTGTAAAGAACCAGGATACCTGAAAAATTAAGGTTCCTTCTTCAGTGGTATGTAGTTTCAGAGACTTTAATACATTTACTGTTCTTTCACAGAAAAGTAAAACCTTCCTATATGTTTACTGGGGAAAAAGAAGTTAAAAAAAAGTAAAGTAAAATCATTTGATGCCTGCAATCAAACATGTGGTAACAAAAACTGAGGTATCAAATTTTGTTTAGATCTTTGGATCTACTTGGTGGCAGGGAGATGCATGTCCTTCAACCAACAACACGCTATCATTTTCTGTTTTGGAGGGAGGGGGAACCTCACTTGTATTAAAGTATTTTATGGCCTTAAAAAGAAATAAATCAACCAACCAACTTAAAAAAAACCCCACAAACCAAAACAAAACAAAACACAACAACAAAAAAATAAACCTCAAAACTTCCACAAACACATTAAAAAAACAACCAGGAATACTTCAAGAATCTTTGCCCTATTACCTTAGTTTTCTTCCCTTGGGGAAAATCAAGATTTCTGTCATCCTTTCTAAATACAAATAGTTATTATCTCAATGGGACCATATGTGGGCCTTCTGCATATAATTACTGAAGTTTACTGATATGGCTTGGGTATTTTTTCAAAGAAGAAAAACTATTTATTTGTATTCTCAGTGGAAAAAAGCCACATAAAAATATGTCCGGAAAAACTTATTTGTCATGCCTTCTCTGATATTTTGGAAATAAAATAGTATGGTCTTCACTGTAAAATTAATTAACCAGAGATAATAAAGACTCTCTGGTTGCACTTCAATATTCTTTTCATTAGGCAAAAGGGAAAGAAAGGAAAATAGCAAAGCACCTTTCAGCAAGATTGCAGCAGAATGTCTGCCAGAGAAATGAACTCCAGCAGCAATTGTCTTCAAGATGGTGAGATCCCAGCTGTTCACCCATTTGGATCAAACTGATGAGCACATAGAAAATCGTGCAACAGAGCTGCCAAACATTTCTCACTGCTCCAAGCAGAGCCAACAGAGCTGCTAAAACCATAAGGTGATGCTCAAAATGAGCTCGTTCTCAATGTGCTTCTCTCTCCTCGGTGTGTGTGAGAGAGAGGATATATTTCAGCACTCAGAGACTTTGAGACACGCTGAAACAGAGATAAAGAAAAACTAATTAAGCTCTCTGTGTGCTTGCAAGCCTTGCTAGTCATTGTAAACAGCAAAATATCTTTCCCACCAGCCACATTTCAAAGAATCCCAGAGGGCTTCTGCTATTGCCCAGGTAGAAGAAAAGAAGGGAGATTGGAAGTGTGACCAGCTGCATTCCCTAGCTGCAGTGGAGAGATGGGATGGAAGGAGCAAGGAGATGAAGGGAAACATTGCATTAGGTTTCACAGTAGAAGGACTTTTGGAACAAACAAACTGTTCATAACAAGAGTTTACTTAGTGCTGTGACCACAAGTGATGCTAATAGACATAATTTTCTATAACCTTCATGTGATCTTCTCTAATTTTCTGCCCTTTAGCGTTACTTAAAACAGTTATTTAAACATCTTCTTGTAATTTCTGGATTTCTGATTGTATGTATTTCCCTCAATAGGAAAAAGCTATAATTTTACTTGACTGTAGGCATCATCTTTTCATTATTTCCTAACCTTTGAACCCGTGCCTTTATGTATATTTCAGAGGCCATCTGTGCAGCTGGTTAGAGTGGTAATGAGTGCAGAAAATCACCTCCAGACCATAGCTGAGACTCACCATTTAACTCAGACAAGGCCTTATGTCTTTTGTCCTTTCCTTGTTTCCTTTGCCTCAAATTCTTTTGTGCTTCTACTTTTCTAGCACTGAGAAAGTGCAGGAGAACGAGTTTTTGGGTTCCTTATTTTAAATTGTACTTGAATGATAGGCGTGTTCTGCTTATATGTCAGAGAAAACTGACGATTATTTAACACTGCTTATAAGGGAGACAAAACAAATCCCTTAGACCTTTGCCAGAGAAGGTCAGAGAATCCAGTCCATTATAAAGGAATTTTGGATGTTACAAAAATGTACATGAAGCTGCATCTATCTTACAGAATTGCATGTAAAAGAGATACAGATATGTATATGTGGGCACATGTAGGTACCAAAACCGTCCTCATAGCCTGAGAAAAAAAGCCCTATGGAAAAAAAACTTTTGCTTGGAAATTTCTTCAGCAGCAGTTGACAGTGGATGGTAGTGAATGCCTTTAAATCCCTTGTTTTGGCTTTGTTCATCCCTCTCTTTTTAAATTTTCTTTTTAATTACAATTTATTATCATATTATTTTACTGCAATTATTAAACTGTCCTTATCTCAACCTGTAAGTTTTCTCAATTTTATCCTTCTATCCTCCCACCAGGGATGAGTGAGCAAATGACTGCGTGGGGTTTGGATGGGGTTAAACCACAACATCAGTGAAGAAGAGCTACAACAATTTCTCAAGTAAATAAAGAATGGATGGAAGGACAGAAGAATTTGAGATGTGTACACGAGATGACAACCTGCTCAAACTCAAAATAAGTAGTTGGTAATGAAGGCAAAGTAATGACAAATTAGACTACATGAAGAAAAAAATGCTGAAAAAGATAAACATATATAGACGTAAGAAAAATACTTATTTCACTGAAGACTAGAGTATTAGTTTCTAAAACCTCTTGAGATTTAGCAATGGGAATGCTTGAAAACAGGTTTCTATTACTGAAAAATCCTGCTTCCGTTACTGAAACTGCCACTGCTGGAAGTGAGGTTGCATGGTCACATCCTCAGGAACTGAAATAAACAGCCCTTAATGTTTCAGATTTTTTATTTTTTTCACTTCCTTGTTTTAATCTAAATCTAAATCTTACTTCTATGCCACAAAGAAACAGGAATAGGCGTTGTCTCACCATGTTTTTCAGCATCAATGCAAATTTCTGACATATTGTGAAAATTAAAGACAGGAAATTTTCTCTAATTTCAGAGTAATAAAAACGTTAAGCATTCTTTTCCAATATGAATATTGGTATGGAAGAACAATATAGAAACAAAAGAGAAAACAGGGAAATGCACAATTAACATGATACAATTCAAAGACTACGTAATATAGATGAAAAAACTTACCATGAAAACTTTCTTGTCTAACATATGGAATTAAATTTATCACACCTGAAAATTTGGTTAATTGAAACATTTGAATTTTATGACTGCTGAATTTATTCTTTCAATATTTAATCATTTCCCCTCTAATCATTTAATTTCTTTCTTATAAAATAAATATTTCAAAGTTTCTGTTAAGGAGCTTTCATGACATCTTCCATTGTCATAATGTTTTTCCCTTTTGGTATCCTGTGTATCTTAGCCTGCAAATCAATTTATTCTTTTCTATAATCGAGTGCCTCACCATCAGATTTAATTCACCTGAAAGGAAACTGTCTTTGCACTAAGATCATAATCCTATTTGACTGCTACAGTACATTTCAGCTGATGTTTTATTTGCATAGAAAGGAAATCTCTTTTTATAATCAAGGAGCCTTCCTCTCTCTCCTTCCTATATAGCAGCTGCTCTCCAGTAATTTATATGCATAAATATATGGATATTTTGCAATGCAACATCCTGCAGTTACATGAGAAATGTTGTCATCACAATATTATGGAGTATAACATGAGAGCTGAACCTCTTATTCTCATTTTTCTGAGGAGAAATAATTTATTTATTCTGCTTCCTATGCCCCAGTAAAATAACAGATTATTTAATTTAATAAAATTTCTACTCATCTGATTTCATTATGTACATATTATTTAGAAAGATAAACTATATGGTCCCAGACAATTTTGCTATTCAGCTTGCTTTCTTTTGTCTTTCCCTTCCAATTTTAGCACCAACAGCATACTAAACTCAGCTGTCCTGAAAGCACAGAAATATTAAAGAACAGGAGGTGAACTTCTTTTTACATCCATAAAACAGAAAAATATGAGGGAACAGTGGTAATACTCCTTGAAGCAGACTCAAGTGAAATTTCCTTTCAGAGTGGGTTAACCATGTATTTCAATTTGTCATCACTACTGCAAAATTTTGAGAAAATAACTGCTCAGAATCCACAAAAGTGCTCTACAGGGGACATTCTGAGAATCACCAACCCAGATGGAAAAATCCATACAATATGAGTGTTCTATATCCTTAGAAGTCTCTGCTTTCTCTTAATTTCTTTAATTTGTGTTTTTACCCCTAAACCTCCTGTTTTTACACCTATAGCACAGCATATTCTTACTTTTTTAGGCATCCATTTCCAAACAGATCTGAGTAAAAACATGCCAGAAATTTTCGCACACATAAAGCTTTTTTATATATGGCGGAACTTTAATCAAGAATTTAAGTTTTCTAATTCCTTTTTATTGTAGAGCAAATCTGAAGACATCAGTAGGACATCAGTGGAGTGATAGACTAAGAAAAATAGAAAAAAGGCATTTGGAATGTAGTGTCACCAAATTCAAATAAGAAAATTAAGTAAAAGAGTCCAATCAAAATCATGTCAATAAATTTGGAAATATCAGTGTAGATTTTTTTCCAGTCTTCTAACTCCTAGATAGAAAAAAGAGAGGGAAAAAAAAAAAAGAAAAAAATTCAAACTCTGGAAATATTCAACTCTCATCATGCATCTCACAGCCCTGGTCAAAAACACAAACTGTAGTCCTGTTGGTCGCACAGTGAGAATTTATTCTGATCATCTAAAAAGTTTTTTCTCCTATGGAACTTTTATAATGATAAGAGGAATGAAGTGACATCTTGTTTCCATCTCTTTGTACTCCACTGCCCCTCAAAAATCCAAAAGAAAACAAAAAATAATACACACACACAAAAAAAAAAAAAATCTAAAAACATTAAACAGTCACAGAGTCAGGGATTATACCTTTCTTAATCCCATAATCTACAGATAAAGTGATGGAATAACTTCATCAAATGAATGGAGCAGTTTTGCTGTTATTGAATGCAATTCAAGGAAGGTCCATGTTCATATCTCTCTAGAAGTGCTGAAATTAAATAAATAACCAATCCTAAATCTCTAACCTTCCTATATTTATCTTTGTATTTATGTTTGCTTCATTTAAAAGTCCAAAAAGTGACTATCCTCTTCTTAAGTTTTGAGAATTTGAAAGAAAAAAATGCACAAAATAATCTTCACTGTATAAACAGTAAAATATCAACTATGGTTGCATCCCGTTACTTTTGCAAGTACTACTTCTCAAGGTCTATATTCCTGGTGGCATTTAAGCTGTAGTAGCTGCACAGTGAAACAGACTGGAATATTTGCAGATGACTTGGAACCAGTTGTTTGGAACACAACGAATGAAATGACATATTTTCTTTGTTATTTTAGTTCTGTCACTACCATTATATTTATTTTCTACCTTTTTTTTTCCAAACAAGAACACAATGTCAATCTGTTTCAAAATCTTTCAGTCAGCGATCGCATACAAATCTAATCTAAAACCAAGACTATACAGACCTAAATTACACTGATCACCTCAAAGTTAAAAGCAGTATTTCCTAATCTTCAAAACTATTGTCCTAATGTTACAATAACAGAAACTGCAAAAGAAAAAAAAAAGGTGATAGTCAAGAATGCAGGAAATGGCTTGGCTTTTTTTTTCCAATAAAAATCACAGCAAGAAGTGGTCTCCTGAAAAATAGAAGTGTGGAAAATGAAAGTGTAAGAGAAGATAATTATAGAAAAAAAGGCACAAAAAACATTAGAGATGATATTTGCTTACAGGGAGTATATTTCATGGAGACCAAAATAGCTAAAAGTATCTACATAGGTGTCACACCTCCTTTAATCTTATTCCAAAAGGGTTAAAAAAAAAAAAAAAAAAGCGGGGGGTGCATCTTAAAGAAGAGAATTCTTGAACTCTCTGTTGAGGTCAGGTTTTCTCCTTTGGTATGAAATGTTATATTCTGAACTGTCAGTTTGGGTGGGAATAGATAAAACAGAGTACTCAGAGCAGACTAGCAGTTCAGTGTGACAATAGTAAAAGTATCCATTACCTTCTTGCTGTGCATTTTGATAGATTAAAACAAAAAAAAAATCAGAAACTAGATACCTTCAGGGGAGTAAAATTTGGTAATGACAGGTGTCCAGAATATATTTTTATATATATCTAAAATTTATTTCCTCCTCTTGATCAGCACTGATAAAGAATAACAAAGATTCATAGCTTTTGTTGGAAGGCACGTAATTTCCAGCGACATTTAGAAATACATGGCTTCATGCTTTTAAAAAATGCATTAGACCTTTCAAGAAGTAATTTTACTACAAAATATCACTCTCAGACTCTTTGTAGGACAGTACAGCCATTAATAATGTTTTGTTATTGCATATGATATGATTTACACTCTACCCTAATGACTTAGAATCTTTTTCTTTTTTCCAGTATGAACAAATTAGCTCTGTTTTCATGGCACAATTAGTTGCAAGTCCTTCATTTTCTTTCTGCTGAAAACTGAAGGACAAATCAGTGATAACAGAATCACAGGGTAGCACTTGGGTAGTCAGCTAAGATTGTTGTCTTGGAGCAATTTATCATGTAAATGGTGTCCGCTTTGTTTTATGGAAATCTGAAAACAGCTTTCTGCATGATTGAAGCCTTTGTCAATGAAAACCCCTTCAAAAATGTGACAAATGTTTCTTATCTCTGGAAGATGCTCAAAGGACTTAAGTGATAAAAACTATATATGCACTTACTATTTTTATCCAGGTCATACACATCTATAGCATTCTGAGGATTTTTATCAGAACTGCCAGAAATATAAGATTTTTCTCTTTATTGACTCAATACTATTTTAGGGGGGAAATAAATCCCATTTCAGAAGAATCAAAAAAGATTGTTTTACCCATGTTATGTATGAATATCAATTACCCTAACCATAAATAAACAAAACATAGAATGAAGTGGTTTCTCAGAGAAATATGAAACATGCTACAGATGATACCCAAGCATTTTTGGAACGTGAGCTGTGTGCTTATTAATTGTCACATGCCTCTCTGTGTCAAAAGCCCCTTCAGGGTCTCATTATGTCATAATGCTCCTCCTTCCCACTCTGCCAATCCACAGGCATTTTCCACTGCATGTCATGGCTACATTTCAACTCTCACAGGCAAATTAATACATATATTCCACTGTGAATAAATGTCACAATTAGGGGACTTTACGTATCTTATAACACAAACTTATGGGGTTTTTAAAATGAAATTAAAAAGTCTGCTTCACAAAGTCTCCTCAAACACACTTAGATGATTGCTCATTTAAAGAAATGTTGTTAAACCATCTGGGATTAAAAAAAAAAAAAGCTACCCATAAGCTGACTATGAGTGCAACATGAAAAACAGTTTCCAAGAACAGAGGCGTCCAACAACACAAATCTGAACTCAGTAAATGATGCTCTGGAATTAAGAGGAATTTCCCACCTTCCACAACACAGAAGATGCAAAGCATTGATTTTTAACACAAGTCATAGTATTTTAAAACATGAATGAATTTCACCAGTAAATGAAATATGGCTTTAAGTCTCCCATTCACATTTTCTTTGCTTGAGGAATCAAAAGATTCATAAAAAGACCTATTTCTTATTTTATGTATTTACTCAACCCATGTAAAAGTCTTTTTCAACTGACGAAGGAGAATAAATCTCAAAATATATCTGAATTCATCTTTGTTTTACTCAAATTTTATGATTTTTTTCTTTCTATCTGTTTTATTTTATAAGATTCTGGAATAGGAGAAGGGGGTTTTGTTTTGTTTTAGAATGTATACTGTGTATACATACAGAGATATCAATACTTTCACCCTTGGGGAGAGAAGGGGACAGCAATCATATATTATTCATATTTTAACAGATGAAACTTTATATTCTTTGTGGCACAATGAGCAAAGAATTCTGGTAGCTTATAGCTGTTACTGTCATTGTTTACTTCCTAAATCAATCTATTTCCTTGAAAAAATATAACTTTTCTTCAAAACCTTTTGTTGCAGGGTGAGTGGGCTGTGGCAGGGATAGTCATGGAGGGCTTTTTGTACAAAACCAAAAATTGTTAGAACAGCAAGGAAAATATCCATTATTTCTTTCCATTATTATAAAAACAGGAGCCAAGAAAGATTAGAGAAAATTTTTATAGGGGCATGGAGTGACAGGACAAGAAGGAAGGAATTCAAAGAGAGTAGGTTCAGATAAGATGTCGTGAATAAATTCTTTGCTGTGAAGGTGGAGAGGCACTGGAACAATTTACCAAGAGAAGTTGTAGCTACCCCATACCTGGAAACATTCAATGCCAGGTTGGATGGGGCTTTGTGCATTATATGAGCCAAAGCAAGTGAAAACAACCACACTGAGGAGTTATTCCTGATGGGAAATACATTTTCCTTTGCTTCCAATTCTGTTACCGCACCCTTGAGGAAGAGCAATAAAGGTAGCAGATTTCAATAATGTGAATTCATTTAATTTCAAATCTCACCATCTTTAACATTTAATAATTTTCCTTCAAATAGTTTTCAAACCTTAAGCCATTTTTTATTTGGTTCTAGAACACACAACATTTGTACAGATTCATCTTGGCTACCATTTTTTGCACATTATCTCAGTGTTAGGCTTCATTTTAAAATTCATTTTTTCTTCAGCTTCCAATATATTCAAGTTTGATAAAACCTAATGAGCTCAAAGGCAGACAGATTAAAGTGCATATTTTTGACATAAGCAATCTTCTTTAATAGAAGGCACTTTTATTATCAACTTTGCATTCACTTTCTGTGCAAGAAGGAAAAGTAATTTTCATTTCAATGGATATGGAATTTAATGGTACTCTCTAAAGCTTTACCAAATCTCCATCAGCCTGATAAATTTGGTCAAAAGGTTCATAGCAATGAAGTTCCAGCAGAGTGAGAAAATTTTCCTGGACTACATACCAGTCAAAAAGAATATTTTTGTATTTTCTTTAACCTTTCAGCAGAGATTTGATTTCTACCCTCAGGTCAGTATAACTGGAGAGACTGGGTGATGGGTTATGAGTTATCAGGGACAGGGTTTCTAGCTCAAATTGAAAATAATGGTGGAAAAAGGCTGCTCAGGTAATTGAGTGTTTATGCCTGCAGCTGTATTCTGTTCAGCCTTCATCAAACTGATAGTAGCTCCAGATAAAGCCTCTTAGTAAACTATTTTCATAATTTGAACACATCTGTGTTAAGAGGAGACTGGCAAACAATTGAAATATTTTTCATTCACCTGAATGCTCTTTTCCTGGCAAAATTTTGAGGTATGAGAGAAGGAAAAATACTTCAGAGAAATTTAGTTATAAAATATTTCTGAATAATGCCAAAGAACAGACTTATGTTATCAAGCAGATGTTGGGAAAAATTACCACAATTCCTTCCTAGTTTCAAAGAAAATCAGAGTTAGCTAAACCTTTAAGGATCAAATATAACTGGATTTGACCAAAACCTGTACTTTCTTGAGTTTTTGTTATTCTTCCATCTAAATTTTTCCCAAACATTATTTATCTGATAGAAGCTCCAGGGGAAGCTGAAGGTAAATAGGTAGAGATCCATGTAGCTGAAACCCTTCTGTATGGAACCCTACAGCAGCACTTCTTGTTTGAAATACTCTGTTGTTCTTTACACGAGCAGACAAACTCACAGACACTGCCTGAAGCAAATTTTAAGTGAACATTAAATACTTCCACACATTTAAGCAGTAAAAATCAAGCTTGGAAAGCCTGATTTATTAAAAGAAAAAGACAAATGGGTGCTGCTACAGCCCCCTGTTTACAAATTTAGAGTAAACTACACCTAATAAAAGTATCTCAGGGACATGTAGCCTGTTTAAAATGCTATTTTCCTTTTCCAAAACAAACCACCAAGCCACCCCCAAACCCTAACACATCCCACTACAACTAAGAGGAAAAATAACATTGAAAAAACCTATATCTTTCCCCCAATATTTTTTGTTGCATAGTTGAGGCAAGAAGACAAAACTTAAGAAGTAAAAAGAAAATACCATTACACTATTTCATAATATCACAAAGGTTCCACTTGATAAATTTTAGTTGAAACCACACAAAAGAAGAATGAATCCCAAATGTTCCACTGGAAACTGATATCTTTGCATTGCAATCATACTGGAGAAAAGGGAACAAAAAAAAAAAAAAAACTACTCTTAAAGTTTTCTGTATTTTAAGTGCACTAGAAACCTTTCAATAACTGTATTTCAAAAGCAATGGATCATAAAGTGATGTTTCTTTGAGCATGAAAGAAGATAAAATTAGCTTGATTACTCAGATTTTAAAATCAGAATAAAACGATGTTACAACCTAGTCTAACCTCCATTATAATGTTCCTGGTTAGATTTCAGCCCCAAAATTTCTTCATCATACACGTGAATTCTGTTTTCTTTACCATGAAACACCTCTATCTTCAGTGGGTAGACCTCAGAAAAAACAATTGCAATCTGATCATGGGGTTACTTTCAAAGAACAAAGCAGCAGGAATTGTGGGGTGACTGGCTTTCCACAGCATAAAATTACCATTTTTAATCATGAACAGAAACATGTGGTGGTAGATATTCAACTGCCAGCAAATGCAATTTTTATTGCTCATTGATTAATTTTTGTTCATGAGTCTTAGAGACAGTTTAAATTGCGTTGTCAGAAACCAAAATTTCATGTGCAGGATATATCCCTCTTTCTCATGATCTCTGCAAAATATTTATACTGCAGAGAGTAAACTTTAAGGGTATAAAATCTGGGGCTAAAGAAAAGAGAAGTATCATGAATACATAGTGAAGAGATACCAGTATCTTATTTATATACAAATTGATATTTCTACATATTTTTTTTTCTTGTATTTCTAAAAGGTTGTCAAGATCTGGACCCCAAGGTGGTTGAGATTTTATAAAGAGGTTGAAAGGACAACAACTGTAGAGGTCATTGAAACTACAGAAAATACTCAAAATAAAATGAGGATTAGAAATCAATGTAGATCATGTTAGAGAATAGTGAAAATGTGCCAAAATTGGACTCCAGATATTCTAAATCACAGTCCTCTGCCCTTCTCACTGAACCTGCTGAAATTTAAAACTATTTATCTTTCTTAATATCAAATAATTTTTCTACTGCTTAAAACACACAGAAATATGGAGAAGTGAGCACCATTAAAATGCTCTAAACTCATTAGAATTAAAATATTAGCCTTTAGTCTTAGTTCTAAGACAATTAATGCTCTGCAGCTTTAGAATTTCATCACAGTGTATTAATCAAGCCATAAAAATACAAATTATCTCTTTAGTATAGAAAAACGCTTTCTAAAATTATTTTAATAGAAATAAATTTTCTGTCTGTGGTGTTTTAATTACATATCTTAAATTACATTAATCTGTCTTATTCAGCCTTCATGGTTGTGTTTATTTCTATTTAATTCTTAAATAAAGGCCCTGCACACATAGAAATAGCAGACGTGGAATAACAGTACTCTTCATTGTCCTGCTAGGACAATGCTTTATATTTATTGTGATGAATAGGACAACATATTTATCATTACAAAGGTCACGGTTTTTGCCAAGCCATCTTAATCCCTCATCCTGATAGATTGGCCAGTGAAGACTATAACTTTAGACAGCATTGCAGTTTCCAAATGATGTTAATGCTGAGACAATAAAGTGGTATGTGAGCAGAGCACAGACGGGTCTGAGAGGCAGGAGCAGGGCAAAAGGCAGCCCAGAAAAATCCAAACAGGCTGTGGAGACAGTAGAAGATAATCAGAAAAGGTGAGAGTATTGGAAGAGGTGCAAAAAGTAGAGACAGGACAGTCAGCATTAGCACATTTCCCCAGACAGATGTTGGCTAGTGCAGAATTAGGAGCTGCAGCTGAGGGAATTGCTTCCTATGAGGGCAATAATTGCAGTCAGCATGGAGAAAAATTTTTGGAGAAAAAGATATTTATCCAGATCCTGAGGAAATATTCAGAAAAGATCTGTAATAACATCTCTGTCATGGAGTAACCCTTACCTGCATATTTTCATTCAAATGTCACTTATAACAAGAATTACTAAGGTATTTCAAATGGTAACACATCATCAAAATAGCCATAAAATATGAGGTATTAAACTATTAACCTCTTAAGTGTATTGCACACATACAATGAAGTAGAGAAAGGATTAAGCTGAGCAAGCATTAATTTGCTGAAATAAAAAAGCACTTCAGTTAAACCTCCCCTCAGCTACATCATAAGTGAATGTCTAAATGACTTACCCCAAGACAGAAGATAATAACCAACAGCAAGTACTCCTAACCTATCTTATAAAAGGTAAAAATAGCCTTGTACAAAACTTGCCAGCCCTACATTAATTTAACAGAGTTCTCACACAGTTATCACACTTCAGTCAAGGAGCAGTATTTCATAGTTGAGATTCAGCAGCTACCTAAAATCTTATATATTTTAGGAACCCAACTGCTATATTTTTAATGTTGTGATAAGGAATGGTTTGGTTTCTTTCCTCAGTTTCACTGCCTCTTTCCTCTCAGGTTACTGCAGCCTCTGAACAGTACTCTTCAATAGCAGGTACCCTAATCACCTTAATGGTACAGGATAAGCCTGAAATACCACCATGCAGCAGGTACAAGAGGAAAGGGATTTTTGGGGGATTAGCTAGGATAATGCTACAGGATCCACTACTGGGAGAAATCCACTCTTTCCAAACACAATGCTCAAACTGTGCCCAGTTAGATTTCTGCTTCCTAATGGACAGAAGATGGAGCCTGATGAAAATCCTTGAAAAAACCCAAAACCCCCAAAGTCTAAAAAAGCCTCATTGTAATGGATAGAGTAGGAGATACCTTATTTATTACCAAACATAAGCACAGCACTGTCCTTCAAATAAAGCTGGTTTGTTTTTAGTTTTGTTTTTTTTTTGTTTGTTTGTTTGGTTGGTTTTTTTTGTTTATTTTTACATTGAGTTTGGTCAGGTTATGTGTTCAAGTGAATTTCTAGCCCTTCACACACCCCCTTCAACATTCTGTTCAGCATGCACATATCAGGCACCGCTCCTGGCAAGAGCTCCAGCTCAGCTGGAAAGGCACCATTATCATACAAACTTGAAAAATATTTATTCACAGACACACCCCACATAAGTAGCACTCTCAGGCACAGACAATTCCCTGGTTAAATAAAACTGCTTCATGGCTTGCTGAGCCTGCCACTGCATCAGTCATGCGTGTCTATCAATCAAAGCAGGTCAAGGACCCCAGCGCATTTTGGGGATCTGCCTTTCCACTTCACTTGGGCTTACAATTGATTTGCAAGGTACATTTTGCTTCTCCTGCATATCAAGATTACGAGTTACATTACAGAATAAGTGGAATCGATTTATGGGTTGGACACTACAAAGAAAAAAAAAAAAAAAAAAAGCAAAGACTGTAAGATGAGCACAATTATGACTGTTGTCTCAGTTCCACTAATATCCTGGGGTGCATCAGAGGAAGATGTGTCCAGCAGGTCAAGACAGGTGATCCTGCCTCTCTGCTAGGTCCTGGTGAGGGTACATCCATCCTTCAGTTCAGGTATTCACAGTTCCAAAAGGATAAGGAGCTACAGCAGAGGGTCCAGATGATGAGGGGTCTGGAGTATCTCTCTTATGAGGAAAGACTGTGGGAGATGGACCTGTTTAGCCTGGAGAAAAGACAGTGAGGATGTCCATAACACATATAAATCCCTCTAAAACAGGTGACAAGAGAATGGTGCTCTGCTCTTTTCATTGGTGCCTACCAAGGGCAAAAACTACAGGATGAGGAGCAACAACCATAAACTAAAACACAAGAAATTCCACCTCAGCATGAGGAAAAACTTTGCACTGGGGGTACCAGGGCACTGGAACAGGTTGCACAGAGAGGTGTCATTCTCTGGAGACATTCAAATCCCACCTGGACACATTCCTGCATAACCCGACCCTAGGTGATCTTGCCTTGGCAGTAGGGTCGGACTGGGTGATCTCCAGAGGTCCCTTACAACCCTGACACTTCAGTGATTTGCAAGGAAGGATTATCCCAGGATATTTAAAAGGAAAAAAACCATAAATTTATTAGAAAGGGCTGTTTTATACAAAGTCTTTATAGAATTATGTCATTAGAAGTATATAAGATACTTTATGTTGCAATGATAAAAAAGATGTAGAATTTTGTGTTAAAAGAATCCTTGTTAGACAAATTAGTTCAGCAGCAGTTTTGATTGTAGATTTCAGTCATCTAGGAATTTCTCTGTAAACAGTGCCCATTTACCAAATAAATTTAAATAATTGGCTAAAGGCAGGCTCAATCTAAACTCAGATTAAACAGCTACCAAGTGTCAGAAGATAGTCCTGATTTCCACACTTAGCTAGAAACTCCCTCCCTGTCTGGAGAAAAACACTTTCCATTTTTATACTTGTTTACTCTCACCTGTCAGCATGACTCAGACAGAGCCTTGCAGGTTCTAACACTTCAGATTAGTGTTTCTCCTGAAAACCTCAAGCCTTTCATACAAACAAACAAAAAATGGAAAGGAACTGCTGAATTTATACCAAGGTTCTACCTTGCATCAAATGTCAGGGTGAAAAAACCTCCCTTTCTGCTGTAATTTATGTAGTTCTTTATTTCATAACAGAACTGATGTAAAAGAAGACCGTTCTGATTTGATAGAATTTTACATGTCTTTCCACTCATTTTGTACAAGCTAAATGAAGGTTTAAGGCAATGACAGGCAGCCCCACTGGGCACTGATGAATTTGTATAATCTGAGAAGAAGGATTAAGCAATTGACCTTGCAGAGAAAGAAAGATATGTTCTTTTTGGTTTATTTATACTTTTTTTTCTAAATACTTTTTATTTAGATACAGTCTGGTCCACCTGGAGGTTCTTTTGCTTCTCAGAAACAAACACAGAACAAATTTAGCCAGCATAAAATAGCAGGATCTCCCATATAAATTCAACCTCAAGCAAAAAAAGAAAAAACAAAACTGAATCCAGTCAAGCAACCAACATCATTGTATTATCCTCAGAATTTAACCAGTTTCTTCTAAAGCGATGTAAGAGAACAAAAGAAACTATTTTATTTATTCAGAAAAAACAGACATCAATTTATGAAATTTCTCCTATATTTCACAATGTTCCTTTGTCGAAAGACTTCATTTCATGTAAGATTTATTCTAATGAATGATGGACTATTTCAGATCAGATTGCAAATACACCGTATTTATATAAACACAAACAAACTGTGCAAACAAAGCAAATGACAGTTTGTCCACAAGATAAATCAGTGAGGGCTTCTGTGCTGGTTTTGGCTGGGGTAGAGTTGATTTCCTTCCCAGTGGCTGCTGTGGGGCTGTTTTGAATTTGTGCTGAATACAGGGTTGATAACACAGAGATGTTTTTGTTATTGCAGAGCCAAGGCCTTCTCTGCTTTCCATACCAGCCCTGCTGCTGAGGAATTTGGGGGTGCCTGGGAGGGTGGGAGGGACACAGCCAGGACAGGTGACCCCAGTTGACCAAAGGGATATTCCAGACCATATTATATCATTATATATCATTATATAAAACAGGGGGAAGAAAGAGGAAAGGGGGACATTTGAAGTGATGGTTTGTCTGCCCAAGTCACCGTGATGGGACCCTGCTCTCCTGGAAATGTCTGAAAACCTGCCTGCCATGGGAAACACTGAATTAATGCCTTGATTTGCTTTGTTTGTCTGCATGGCTTTTGCTTTCCCTATTGAACTGCCTTTATCTCAACCCATGAGTTCTCCAGCTTTTACCCTACCCATTCTCTCCCTTTTTCTTCTGGTGGAAGAGTGAGTGGCTGTGGAGTTTCTAACCAGGGCTACACCGTGGCAAATTAATTGAAAATAAATATAGAATTTGACAAGGAAGCAATTATTTTTGTCTTTTCTTAAAAAATTCACACCTGAAGTGTGTTCCTTGAGATACTTGTAAAGTTTTACAAGCCATATGACTCAGAATTTTTTGTAGCATAGTTTTGACATGTTTTACGATAGCAAAGAGCCATGCCTTACCTAAGTGTTAGCTAGCTATCAATGGACATCTAGAAAAAATAAGAATAAGAGAGAATATGGCTCACTCACACACAATAATAATTTCTTCCTTTCTTATCTACTCCAACTCCCTTCAAACCTTGATAAAAAGGAAAATGAAATGAATAAATAAATCCAGCAAAATGCTTAATACAAAAAGATTAAAAATACAAAAACAAGTAAAAAAGATAGCACCTCAAAAAAAACCAAAACAAACCCACAAATCAAACAAAAACCACCAAAAAAACCAAAACCAAAAATAAACAGAAAAGAAAAAGAAAGGAAGCTTATAGAGCATGTGAATTGGTGCCAGCAGCGTTAAAACACACTGCATATTTGCCAGTAACTCCCAATCTGAAGAACGCCAAATAATTACAGGAGGCAAAAATTACAAATCTCCTAAGAGCATAGAAATAATTTTTTAACCTAATCCCTCAGTTATGGTTCTTTTTTTGTGAATATTAATTATATTAAAGTAACTTCATTTGATCAAACCACCTTTGACTGCATGGTTCTGAGCATAGAAGGTAGGCTTATTATTTATAATCTAGGTTTAAATAATTTTAAAATGCATTACCTGGAATGACTGCTTAAAATTCTTTCATGGAGCACACACTCAAAATCCCCAAATAAAGAAACAAAATCCCCAATCCCCAAAAAAACAAACAACAACAATAAACAACAGCCTAATACCCTCCAAAAACCAAGAATCATAAGAACTTTGAGATTTCCTAAAACTCATAAAGTATTTTTATAAATATCCATTTACCTAAATGATTTGGCTTCATATGCCCTCATCTCCTTTCTCAAAAACAACAAAGATACAAGAATAAAGGACGAATGTAAAGTACGAATGTACTCATCACAGACTGTCTGTGCAACAGAATTATGGACAGGAAAGTGGAAGACACAAAGTAGGGACATCTCTCTATCTATCTATTTATTAAGTTTAGAAACTTAAATGGTAGTGCCTCAAATCCTCATATTTTCTGTGTCTCTTTCAGAAGCCTGAATAAGAAGGAAGCAACATTTACATTCAGATAAAACATCTGAGTCCTAGCAAAGGGGAAAGAATTCAGAGAGAAAACAAACCCAGACAACAGCATACAAACTTTCAAGAAAACAACACTGGCATCCCAGAGAAGTCAACCATACACCTAACCATCTGCAAAAATTAACATATCTCCTCTATCCCATTGGTTCACATCTCACTTCTTTATCACAGAACTGACAAATTATTATTTTCACACACTGGAGGCAAGGCATGACACTGATAACATACAGCAGCCACAAAGAAACAGATCCACCAGCAAGCTACAATCTCACCCTCATCCCAAAATTGACTGTAAAATGAAAAAATGAGACCCACTGCTTCACCTTTTCACAACTGCAGTTGCTCTCCATTCCCACCCAGTGCTCAGCTGTCCTTTTAAAGCCTGCTCTTCCTATCTTCTGTACACTTCAAGCCTTACAGGCACTTTTATTTGAGGGGTTTTGAGCATCCCTCTTCTATGTTGGTGTCTATTCTCTAAGAAATACAAATGTTGTCTGCATTGTTTTACTGTCCCTGAGGAATTAAATCTTAGAAACTCATTGTTCCAGTGCTAGGTAAGAAGGCCTCATTGAATGTAATACTTGAAAGTTAAACACTCTAGTGTTACTCACTAATGAACCAAATTAATGTTGGCCACTCCTGATAATGACATTGGTAGGTGCCTCGGTTATTGAGTTCATTATTAAAACTCTTATTTGCCACAGATGCCAGGAGCAGCATGTTAACCTTCAAGTTAATAAGGATTTATCTGCTCCATCTCTAAACTATTACCCAAAGTATTCAGTTCCCTCCCTCTCTCATCTACTATGTCTTTTGAGTACCTTTTTTTCAGACAGACTCAATGATTTGCAAACTCCATGCACTTCATGAAACCGTTAGAGGACTTGCTGGATATGCTTCATACTTTCACAAAAAATTAAAACTATATTTACCCTAAACCTGCTAATCATAGTAGTCAGTATCTTCTCTAAAAGTATTCTAGTAAGTGTATTACATTAGTAGTTCCCTTTACTTGATCTAAGTAGAACTGGGAAGGAGGGAAGGGGTGGGGGGGAAGAGCAGTAGCGTTCATAAGTTTTTATTTTACTTCTTATTACCCTGCTCTGATTTTGCTAGCAATAAGTTCAGTTAATGTCTCTAATTTGAGCCTGTTTTGCCTGTGACAATAATCAGTGAGTGATCTCTCCCAGTCCTTGTTTCAGCTCATGAACCCTTTGTTCTATTTTCTCTCATCTCTCCACATGCAGAGGAGTGAGTGAGAGGTGCCTGCACCCTTTTATGGGTGCCTGGAGTCCAGCCAGGGTCAACCCACTCCAGAGAGCTTCCAGGAGCCATAACAACACAAGAAAGATGTTCTGAGTAGTTTACAACTCCTGCATCTTCAGCACCATCTCGCAGCTGAAAAACATTCCTAGAATTTACAGAGGAGATAAAATTTAATGTTACGAGTTCTAATGTGATGGTAAACCAGGGTGGGAGATAAAATATCAACTGGACTTTTTAAATCTACTATTTTAACACTATTAAAATAATTCACTTTCTACTTCACAGTGGTGATGTGAACTATTTAAATTAAGAGCAAGAAAACCAAACAAAACATGATGAACAAATGGACTATTAATTCACTATCAGTGTTATCTTTGCCAGAGGGATGGAAATCATTAAGTGAGTGCCAGGTTATTTTCTTTTATGTTTTCCTTTGAAATAACTAAAAATAGATTTTTATAGTAGTTTAGGAATCTAAATCTAAGAGTATATCTTGGAAAATTCACCTAAGAAATTCACCTAAAAATCTGTGTCTGCCTTCAGAGGACTCCCAGGAAATAGAGATTTTTTGTAATGTCCTGAGCAATGTTTTATTGGTGTTCAATCTTAAACATAATGATACACTTTTTCTTAATTGTGATAGGAAACAACAATCAACGATTCTAAATCAAATATCTTCACTAATAATTACAAGTTAAGAATCTAGGCTACAAAAGTACAACAAACATGGAAGCATAATTTATTTTTCTGCAAACATATGTTGTTCTAATCATACCATTTTATTAACACTGTAGAGCTTTGTATGAGAGTGGAAGATAAAATCTTTACAAGAATGTTAAAATGAATTCACTTTAGGAGAAGAACCGCTTGAAAATGGAGATTTTTAGATTTTTAATTTTTTTTTTAAGTTATGCTATATTGTGATTGTCTGTATAAGATGAATTCACTTCCCAGAATCACAGTCCTGATGCTCTCATGTCTGATGCAAATGTAAACACTTTGATATAATGCCAAATTAAGCAACAATAGACTGAGTTTCTTCCCACCTTTTTAAGTTGGTATCAGTCTTTAAACCTCATTTCAAAGGCTCTATACAAATTTACAAGATATTCAAAAGGTTTCTGGTTACAACACAGTATCTCAGCTTGTGTTACGATTGCGCTAAATGAAAATTTAAATTTCTGAAAAAGAATTATTTAGATAACATTTTAAAATATTCCCATATTCTCCCCCTTAGTAACACACTACAAATCCATAGAGCAGATAGATGGACAAACATGAAATCACCATTTTCCATCCCATTTGTTTCACTTTCTACATCTGAACTCTTCTTCACAAGTCTGCTGCCTGCTGCACTGATTTATTGAGTCACAATTGACAATATTGTCCAGGTTACAGCTGATGTAACAGAAAAAACAATAAATCCAGGAGATAGCCAGAAGATAAAACACATGAGGAAGCAGCAGTCTGAGACCCCTTCTGGACAACTTGCCTAATGAGAGCAAACATTAAATGTAAGATAAAGTTTACACACGTGGTGTATTTTTTGCTTCTGCATATGTGAATGATTAAGCCTTGTCTATATAACAAGGTTTGTCAAATCAGAATAACTGTGTTTCTAATTTCTATTTTAAGAATCTGCAAGTCACATGTGGTTTTGACACAACCAAAGCAAATGAATGAATTTTTAGGAGGTTTGCAGCATTATTGACCCTGTAACTCTCTTCTTAATTAGAAGAGAATTTCATGTGCCTGTAGGAACTACTTTTTTTAATGGTGACTTGAATGTTAAAACAACCAGAAAAGTAACTCAGAAATTTAGTTATAAATTTCCTCCAAGTTTTTAGATGATGACACATGCAGAATGTAGACTGCAAGTAATCTAAACTAAAAGAAAACTAAATTACCTAAATATATTATTATGTTAGTTGAAAACTTAAGACAGTTATTTGAAAGACCTGTTTTTCATTCCTGTTATTTCCAGTAATGTCTGGAAGGAACACAGAAAATAAAATTTAATATTTTTTTTGCTTTATTTTATTTTCTGGCTACACTTTAAATCCGTAAAGCACCGTAAATCTTGTCTTTGAGGTTTGGCTGTGTTTGGTGAGAAATCCAGGTAAGTTCATGATCAGTTTATATTTTCTGTTGTTTTTTGAAAAGAAATTAAGGTCATTGGTCTGTTTTAAAGAGGGAGAGAAGTGAAAACTACTTAGGCAAAGCACAAAACATGGCCATTGTATGTAGTCCATTCCCCCTGTACCTGGGAACTCACACTGAGTCAGGGACAGAAAAGTTACATGTTTGCCTGCTCCTGCAAGTACCTCTCCAAGCCTAACTCTGCTTTGAATCTACTGATAGAGTTTTCTCTTCAACATGCTCTGGCCACAAATTGCAGAAGTTTGTTGCCAACTGAGGGGAAAAAAAACAAAAAACAAAAAAACAAAAACAAACAAAAAAAAAGTTGGTTGTTGTTTTTAGTTCTGTGAAATTCAGCAAACAGCGGTTCTGCCTTTACCCCAATTTTGTAAGTCTTGATGGTATCCTCTCTCAGCTTTTTCTTTCTCAGCTAAAGATTCCCCCTGAATACTTTAACTCAATCAGTCCAAAAGAATGTTGAACTATGACACTTCTGCATAAAAATATTGATAAATGTTAGGAATAGGGATTTTTAAAAAAGAAAGTTGAGAATATAGTTTTTCTAATACATGCATGGAGTGTCTGAAAGATTTTTAAATGACAGTTTAATTCAACATTTACAAACTCAAATCTTCTAAAATTACAGAAAGGAAGGAAATTAACAAAGACTGTTGAAAGGTTGGTTCTGTTTGCTGTAATTTGATTTCACTTAATTCAAGGCTAGACATTTCTTCTGACTCATAGGACTGCAGAAACTTCCCAGTGAGGTTTCCATTGTTGAAGCTGTAGTGTTTTGCAATGCTCCTCGCAATCCCAGTTCCAGGACTAAACATGTGTTGATGAGCCATTCTGACTTTTAGTTTTGCACTGCATTAGATTTGCCCTCTGAATTTTCTTTGGTTAGTTTTCTTGTATTTGATTTTCTCTTCCTTTCCCCTTTCATTTCGGTTTTCTTTATTCCTCCGAATAAATCCTTAAACTGAATTTTCCTTTTATATCAGAATGCATCTGAAATTTAACAGGACTGGTAGTTAAAAAAATTAGTAGTGCACAAGAAAGTGATGACAATTCCATGTACATACATCTATTGTAGGTCATTGAGTTTCATTTGGAGCTCTAGCAGATAGGAATAGCAGATAGGTACATTCTCTCTGGAAAGAAAAAAAAAAAGAAAGAAAGAAACTACAGAGGACTAAAACCCTGTGACATCAGATAAGAAAAGAAGTCTCAAAGGCATTCAGCTGGTTTGCCACAGAATTTGTAAGAGAATGGAATAATGGAATGGAATGGAATATGCTATGCCTTTGTGGAATAGATCTCTATCCCTCCTGTTTGGCTGGGACATGTTGCTCTCACTTTGGTTTAGATACTCCTCTGCCACATGAGAGTTTTAGGGTGCTTGTGAGAAATTAATCACGACTTAGGAGAGAATCCCAACAATGCACCATTGAGAGAAACAATAAAAGCAATTGGAACAAGCCTAAGGACAGAAAGGAAAATCAAGACAAAGAGGCAAGGAAGGATCAAGAGAAAATCTTCTTTATCCTCTCCTCTGGCCTGCTTCTATGATCCAGCTGCTGGATGAGCAGCAACAAAATGGCTGAAATCAGCCCCCAGGGTTATTTTTTAGCCAAGGACCAAAATATAGACTATACATTTCTGGCAGCTTTCAGCCTTATTTTCTTCAATACAGATACAGAAACTCTATGTATTTTGTTCTAAGACTGAATTGAACACTTTTGGTTTGGATTCAGTTTTTTTTCCTTTCCAATCCAAAACTTAATTAATTGTAAAAGACTAATAATCACCTATTAAAATTGTTCCTCAAAGCCTGAACTAGAATATAACTTGCTGCATTTTTTTTTTTATTTCATAACAAAAAAATTGACTTCCTCTAAAAGATCTTCTTGCAACATAAAAACATAAGAAGGAATCTTATGGTCCATGATGTTCAAAGCTCTAATTTAATCATTGTGACTACACCAGTTTCATAATTTATGACTCTGATTTATACATTGTCCCTTAATTACAATGTCCCCTACCATTCAACAAGAAAATCTATAAAACCTAATAGTTTCATATTATCTCCTACATCTGAACAGACTCTTCTAACTCTAAACAGAATATATACATGATTTCATGAGAAAAGGGTAAATTGTCCTTATATTGTTCAATAAATGAAACTATTAGGAAAAACTTAGTCTTCTCTGTTGCTTGTTATTTTATTTTTTCATTTCTTACTTTATGTTTGGGGTTTTTTTCTAAAACTAGATGTATCTTCTCTCATACACTTATTAAATATTTGATGTTGGCCCTGTGGCTTTTCCTTATTTTAATCTATGAGTCCAAATGGTGGCTGCCAGTGATCTCATTTTTACAGTTTATGTTTATGACTTCTGTTTTTTCTCTGTAGACACCATTTTAAGCAAAAATCCATTTGTTATTTTTATAGAGAGATAGTAAACTCCAGCTTTAAAGTAAGTCTTCTCTGTATGGAGTGATAGTTTAGTCTTCATGCCGGTTAACTTTTGCCTGGAACTGCCAAAACCCATGACAATTAATACCAGTTTTGATGATATTTCTGGTACAGATACTATTTTGGGGGGAGTTGGAGTGAGTCCATTATAATCATTTAATATAAAAAAAAATAAACAGGTGGTGGAAAGTTTTAACCATGCCAATTTGCATTGGTCTTTAACCAAGAAGTTAATTACCTTTTAATCTATTACCATTCACTTAAGCTATCTTTAGGGAAAAGATTTTGTTGCTGCCTCTAGAATGAAGAATCACTAGCTAAGAAGGTGGAAGATATTTTTCCTATGGGAAGTAGGAATATTTTCTATTTAGGGAATAAATGTTACCTAGGTGTATTCTAGCAGTAAGAATATCAGCTATATGAAGCATAATATTTATTATGAAACTTTTTTTTTCTCTATAATGTGTCAGCGTTGGAATTTTAGATTTGCCTACTCACCTTTAATTATACTTTATGGAACTTAAATTTGATCACATTTGGTTTTGGGGTGGATTGTATTGGAAGCATATTAGTTTTTCTCAAGAGCACAAGTGTGTTATATTTATTAAAATGATGCAAATAGCTGACATAATGCAAAACTAGCCATATCATAATATAAAGTAGGTAAGACATGGAATTTTTAAAGAAGGACAATAAGAAATAAGGTTACATTTTATAACAGTAAAATATTTTTTTGTTTTTAAATCAAAATGTCATTTCTTTGTCACTTTTAATGTTTGCATTTAGTATAGTTGCAAAAAAAAAATCTTCTTTATTTTTTCCAGATATAAGAAGAATGAAAAAAATCTATACATTTGACATTTTTAATAGGAGAGGATGAAATAAATAGAAATAAAAATGATAATTTGTGCAGTACAGCACAAGTTATTGCATCAATAAAATAGCATGTCTTTATATATGGCCATCATTTTACTTTATTAAATCTACATCCATGATCTAAATCTCTATTGAATAGTTGTGTTGGTCATGCATATTTCAGATGTTTGAAAATGAAATTCAACTTCACCATGTCCCAACCAATCATCCCCACTGCTAATATAATTGCAAACTTTATTTGCTTGCATGTCACTTACAGAGCACTTACACAAGAAGAGAGGAAAAATGTAAGGACCATGTGGAAGCCTTCTTCTTTAAACTACTAATAGGAAGAATCAGTATATTTCTAAGAGCAACAAATATTGATATATTGTAACAGAACAGAAAATTAATGTTATGATTTCTCTTTTTATAAATCAGACCGGTTCCAGACTGAAGAGGAGCGAGGGAGAAGTCAAAGAAATAACATATTGTCATCTTAAACGTGCAGCACTACATGTAATACTTTAAGTTCTGATAATCTACAACACTTATCATACACAGGGAACATTTATAGCTGACTCAACATTAAGTTAATTAAGGTAATTTGTTCGGCTCTCTTCCTACCATCAGTACGAGAACTTATCATGGTAACAAAGCTACCACAATATTAAAATGAAGCAATTAATGTAGGATATTTTATAATGATTAATAGTACTTTTAGTAACATCTGTAGTGGGGAAATATTTGCTAGAAGAGTAGAAGAGTAATGTAAGGTTTGCTCCCTGGAGTACAAGATTAGTAATGAAAAATTCAATTGTATATAATCTATTTCCCAATGTAACAGTTTGTTAAATGCCTGCAAAACTCCCTCTCTTCATTCTTATTCTATTCCATTTTGAAAGCAAACTTTTTTTGTTTGTTTGTTTGTTTGTTTCAACAATTTTTTTTTTTACAAGTTACATTATAGCATTGTACATTATTTCAACACAAGAAGAAAAAAGTGTGGGAAAGGAGTGTGTTAGTAGTGAGAATCATAACTGCAGAATACTTATTCTGCAACACTCCTCTCAGGGGTCTTCTTTAGACAACATGTTCTGCTGTGAATTGACTTCCTCAGAGCTCAAAAAATTATGCAAGTACAATTCAGGTTCTCATAAGTACCTACGAAGTATTTAATCTATAATTTACATTTGAAGTATCTCCCTCACTAATTTTTTTTGCCTCTTCCATCTCCTTCATCTCCTTTTTTTTAACAAGCTCTTAAAAAGCCACAAAAGAGAAGACTGATGAATTCAGCCTCCTTGTCCTTCCCTTCTGCTCCAACCTTTTGTTGTGTGTGCACACATAATAGGCATTGCAGATCTTAAAAGGCTGATTCAATAGGGAAGAGCAGGCTTGGCTCTCTCTGCTCTTTGAAATGCTTTCCTGATTTCAGCGCAATGGGACATCCTCACACTGCAGAGATGCTGCTGCCTGATGAGGGCTCACCTGGGACATTCAGGTACCTCTGGCACTGGAAGGAGGCAGGCAATTGAATTCCTGTCAAATGGCATATGCATCACAGTGACAGGTTTAATATCTATGGATTCTTAATTCCGACATTCATATTTACGTGTTCCACACTTCAGACAATGGTCTGTTGGTGTTATGGTCTACAGCCCTTCTCCATGCCTTAACAAAACTCTTTTCACTTTTTTTTCTTTAAACTACCACTTTAGAATTGGTATTCAGATTTTATTCTTTCCTCACTTCCCTCATGCTGTGGATATAAATATCTCATGCTAAGAAACCTGGTGTTTGTAAATAAATTAAAAAAAAAAAAAACCCTCAAAAACAAAACAAAAAAACCAAACAAACAAAAAAACCCCAAAACCAGAATAAAATTTATTTTAAATTATGTTAGGATCTGGATATATTATTACCCATTGTGTCTCAGTGTCTCTCTGAACAAATATACATAATTACTGTTACAAAAGTGAAATTTACTTTACAAGAACAACAAGAGAGGGCTCCTCACTCTTGGTCAGACTATGTAGCCAGACTATCAAGAAGAGTCTCAAGATTTCAGAGTGAATTAAATTCCACATCTCATATAAACTCTGCCTTGCTATTGTACAGCAAAGATGAGGCAGCAGAATTTCTTTCAGAAATGAAAAAATGTTGTTAAATACTAAAATAATGAGCTACATGTCCTTCTTGATGAATATTTATTCAATTTCCGCTACCTACAGCTTTTGCCACATGGACTATAATTAAAAATGTAGAATTCAGGTAAACAACTTTTCCATCAGATTTCAGATATTTTCTTAATGTGGATTAATTGAGTCTATTAAAAAAAATTACATCTGTCATAAGTAGGATATTCATACTCTGACATGTGTTGAACAAGTTTCTACTACATAAAGAGGTAGTTTCATGTGGTTAAATAGTTTTAAGTATGTACATAATTCAGTATAATAACTCCTGAACAAAAGAAGGATGAAAAATCTCATTGAAATAAGTAATACAGGGCAAGAAGTTTTGTTCTCAGACCTCGCCCTCCATGAGTAAGAAAGGTGAACAGAGTGATGGCCTTGCAGATTAGCAAAGTTAATGCCCTTTCTTAAACTTTCTATTTCACATTTCAGACACATTAAGTCAAGTTTTGCCCTCATATGCATCACTGAGCTCAACAGGAGATCTCCTTATGCTTCCAGGGTCAAAATTTGTCCTATACTACCTTGAAACCCTTTTTAATATAAAATTTCATCTCTATTTGCTTCACTTTCTTTAAAAGAGATTTTTCATTTAGTTTTGAATACTCAACTTCTTTTACCATCATCATTCATGGTTTATTTTGGTCCCCTAAATTCATATTCTTATCAGTTTTCTCAAAAGACCCACAATTAACAGATTTTCTTTAGCAACAAGTGCAAATAAAAGTGAAATAAAAAACTTAAACGTCTTTTTAATGAATAAATTTTTGCCTTATTTTCTCCATAGAAGAGTATTTTCGTATGCAAAACAAAACTTGCTTACAGTTCTTGAATGATCTCTTACATTGCTATATGAAAGGACAACTAAATCAAAATAAATAAATATGTCATTTTGATCAAATGAAGCAAGATGTTTCCAGAAATAAAAGCTAAGAAATTATTTTCTTTGAACTGAAAATGGCATTAAAAAGATTTTTTAAGGAGGGAAGTGCAATAAACATCAAACTTACATGTTTCTAAACAGGCAGTGGTATCTATTCTCTCTGGAACAAATATGTAACAGAATATGCCTTTAAAATACAATCAACATTTTTGTGTTTAAATGCCTTGACACATACAATTGATACAGGTAGCTTTACTAAAGTAAATAAAATTCACTCTTAACTGTTTATGATAAACACACAGCATACTAATTTGCTACTATTTTCTGTTTGTAGGTTATGAAGTTTAACATTGAATAATTAATTTTGAGAAAA
The DNA here is from genome assembly GCF_009819885.2 of Catharus ustulatus. Lineage (NCBI taxonomy): Eukaryota > Metazoa > Chordata > Aves > Passeriformes > Turdidae > Catharus > Catharus ustulatus. Next base: position 8,621,460 of record NC_046225.1, read on the forward strand.
GCACGCTGAAACAATTGCACCCAGAAATGCTCTCATTTGCTGCCTTTAACTTCTTATTTGAAAAAACTGTGAAATACACACAGTGATAACAGATTTTTAAATGCTTTTTAAAACCTTTGGTGTTCTTTACTATGTTGTGTGGTTCGATGTCTCTCTTTTAGTCATGTGAGTGATTATAAATTGTATTGGTTTTGTCAAAAGTGGGAATTGAGACTTGCAATGAGCACCTCTAGTAAGGTCCAGACAGGCACTGAATGTTCAGTTCAGAACACCAAGATACTTTAGGAAGATTGGATTGCCTTATTTTGCTTTGAACACTACCTCGCCAAAAGCAGTTTAGCTTAAAAAATATCTGTGCCATTCTGCACCTGTTCCACAGAGTCACTATGTGAATTTCTTGGTGAAAGCTGAGTTCTATATTCATTACAATAGCAAAATACAGTAAATAAGATTGATCCTATGGGTTTTTTTTAAAATAAAAATCTATCTCACTCTTGCAATGAATAGTGATCTATTGTGAACTGTGGAACAGACAGAAGATTTTGGGTAAATAATAGTAGAAGAAGAAAAAAAAAGCCACACTACTTTTCAATTTCTATTGTTTTATAGCCTTCTATTTAAAAGCTTAAAAGGGAAATTACCAGGTGTTTCTTTCTTTTCAAATTTCCATGTGTTTCCTGATGTTTTGGTACAAAGACTACTCAGGGAAATAATACAAATATCTCTCAGGAAGATCATTGCATGCTTGCTTGGCCGCATGTAGGATACTGAGGATCTTCTTCCCTCCCAAAAAATGAGGCAGGTAGTGAAAAGCCTTTCACCAGCTCGTTGAACATTTTGCAAGCATCAAAAATGCAATTTGCACCACCTAGCATAGTGCAAAAAACCCCCACTTGTCCCAAAGACTGTCCAGATGTAAAAATATTTTTACTAGAAAGATTCTGGTGCCAACAGAAAAATTATTACTCTCATTTTCATATGCATTGTGATTGTGGACATTTGCATGTAGTTGTAAGATATCACTTGTAAGGATTAATTAGAATAATAGAAAAATTAGAATAAATATAAATAAAAATAATAGAAAAAGAAAGCAGTGTTTGGTTACAGAAGCAGTTTATTTAATATTTTTCTAAGTATTTCACAGGGTCAAGAAGAGATAGGCAAATGCATCAGCTGCAGGAGAAACCTTGATGTCATTTATTTCAATAGGAAAGAAGTGATATATGCTGGAGACAGGGCACACAAACTGCCATCTGGCTGGGGTGTTCTGAGGAACTTTAGGACTCTGAAGTCACGTTCAGGTCTGATAGTATTGGGAATAACAGCTGGAGATGAGAATATTTTCTTTGCTGTGTCTTTACAGACAATAAACAACTAGGCTGCCACAAGCATGCAGGATGACTGTGGTTGCCAACACTTAGTTTCAGAGTCAAACACTTGCAGGAAGCATATTAAGGAACTAAGTTATCCTAGCCCACGTTCAGGATTCCTCAGGAGTTAGTTCTCCTGTAGTACTTGTTTTCCATGACTTGTTTCTATAAGCTGCAATGTTGTGGGGGAAGAAAAACTACAAAAACAATGTACAATGCTTTAAATGAGGGTAGGAAATACTAAGGTAAGACACTTGCTAAGTTTAGTAATAAAAAACCAGAGTATTTCCACTTGGTAATAAAAAAATAGAGTATTCCCAAAAGCTTGTGTAAGAGTTGAGATGTAGCATATATTTCAATTCTTTAGATTGTGAGATCCATTTTCCTGCAAGTATTATCAAATATTCTACTAGAATTAATGCAAATACTGTATTAGACACGTACAGTAACACTATATTATAAGCTCTTAATCTTTCTCAATTAGAAATATGTTTACACAGGAACTCACTGTTGACTTGGTTCTGATCCCATGAAAGTCAGTATAAATCTCCCCATTGTTAAACCAACACAACCAATTAGAAAGCTCATCCTTAATTATTTATCATCATTATTATTATTATCATCACCATCATCTTCACCATCATCATTATACAGCAAGACTCAATACCTGAATATTGACTCTGATGAGATAGGAATCTTCTTTGTAATAGCCTAGTACTTTTCTGGGATTGGGAACTAGCTTTTCTCTCTTTCTTTTCTTTCTTTTCTTTCTTTCTTCTTTCTTTCTTTCTTTCTTTCTTTCTTTCTTTCTTTCTTTCTTTCTTTCTTTCTTTCTTTCTTTCTTTCTTTCTTTCTTTCTTTCTTTCTTTCTTTCTTTCTTCTCCTTCTCCTTCTCTCTTTTCTGCATCTTCCTTTCCTCATTTCTCCAGTTTGTTTTTCATCTCTGTCTTTCCCCTTTTCTTTCTTTCCTTTCAGTGCTTAACTATTCCACAGTCAAAGCAGAACACTTGTGAATTGAATAATATGAATGATCAAATATCCTGAAAACCATGTCATTTTTCTCTTAGAATTGAATGTCTTCCTGAAAGAGGCAAATGGGGAAACATAACTTTTAAGATTATGTTTTCACAGAAACATCACACTCTACAGCAAAGTATAAATGATAGATGATCACTTTACTGATTATTTTCATAATGTTTTATTGAAAGTTACTCATGTAAATTGTGAGACTGACACCGTGTCATTTTAAAATATTATTTTTGTATGTTTAATAAAAGTATAGACCATTTCACTGCTCTTCTGATCAAAGAAAACATGAGCAGTCTGTGAGGCAAGAAGAAATGAATTCTGCAGTGCCTCATTCAGGAGGCATCAGAGATTTTACCTTTGCATGAGAGCAGAGAGAAAACTAAAAGCAATGAAATTGCATCAAATTCGGAGGATGGTGGGCACATAACTATTAGATACTAAGCCAGGCAAATATAACTGAGTGTAAAAATCAATTTTTTGGATTACAATAGAAAGGGATTACATTTGTATGAAAATCCCATTTATATAACTACTAAGTAAATCAGTAAGGAATCAAAATAACTGGGTCAGCCTGACACAACTATTTGACAATAAAAGCCTTTTTATATGATTTATTTTTCAAAGGGCAAGTTGTGATCATCATATCTGTGGGAAAACATTAAACCAATAAAATATTATTGCAAGTTAATTATTGATGACTAAGATGCTGTACAACAAACTCTTCTCAGGAGAAGTTTGAAGTGGAAGACGACTGGCACTTTGATAGCATTAATTGCGTGCCTCCTATGAGTTGAGATTTACAACCCCTCTTTGTTCAGCAGATGTTTTAATTACAGCTTGGGGCTCTCTGATGCTTTTGTGCAGTCAGGGAGAAAAATCCTCCATGATGTCACAGAGTCACAGGAGTAAGGCTGGAACTGATTTGAAAGCTGAGACAGTCTATCGTCCACTGAAGTGTGGTTAGACAGGTTCAGACCACCTCTGACAGATGTTCGACAGATGTTTGTTTCAAAAAGACTTTATTAAAGACAAGATTTCATAACTTCCCAAGGGAAGCTATTTTCTCATGCTTAATTACCCCTTCTCACAAAAAAGGTTTTCCCTGACATATAATGTAAATCATCTTGCCTACAAATCAAACCTATTTTGTCATACCCTAAGTCTCTTGGAGCCAGAAGTAAACATTTGAGTATGAGAATACTCATCTATCCCTTCTTTCTCTTTTAAAGTGCTCTAAATTCCCCTAACAGCTCAAGCTTTCTGAGCCTGCAGACAGTTTTGACATGTGCTAGACAGCTTCCTCCAACACCAGTAGTGCCCACTTTAGGTACAAGAAGGAAAATATTTATTATGGGAACAAATCTCACCAGTGCCCAGGTGCAATCTAATGTGGAGAGATAATTAAAGAATTCTGGGAGAAAAGTAAGAATACCTAAGCATAGGCAGTATGGTTATCTTCTTTGTCCTTCTCTTTCCTAAAACTGAGGTACTCAAAAGACAATCTTCCATCCAAATTGTTGCAGAGAAGGAAAAGATTGCAGTGATACTGCCAGTGTATTAATCTATCACTTCTGTCAAATATAACAGAATTATACATCTCATAATAAAATCTTGGGCTACTTCCTTAAATACTTTAAGCTTAATTAAGGAACTTGTCTTACTGTACTTTTTAAATTCATTCAACCTGCCTTTCAGGGCTCCTGTTTCTCTTGTTATCTACATTGTTTCATATTAAGCAGCAAAAATGCATCGCTTTGGTCTTCCTTTAGTTTCTCATGTATCTGTGTGACCTCTCCTGGTTGTTTTTAATTTTTTTTTTGCTCATTTTCCTTTGCATTGTTTCATAGACTTCTGGTTATCCTCACATAGGTATGTTAGCTTTAATTTTCATACTCAAATATATTTCATTTGTGCCAACTTTTACATGATTCCTTGGGTTTCCTTGTCAGGTTCTGAAAGAGATCTTAGTGCTTCCCTTGGTCTGTTAAGCCTTCTCCTGTAACCACCATTTCCTCTTCACTTTCCACGCCAATTCCTCTAAAAGGCCACAATTTTAACAAGTGATTATTGTGCTGATGGGTATTAGGAAGAGAACACTTCTGTGGAAGTGTAGGTCTGAGAGGGTGCTACCCCAGTTTAAATTCTCAAGACAGTGTTGAAATATTTTTAAGTGAATTTTCCCCATCCTACTTTTCTTGCTTCTTTTTCACTTCCTGAAACTGTGGCCTGCATCATTCAACAACTTTTTCTTGCCAATTGCCTTTCAGCTTTCACATGCTCAATCTGCTCCCCCTTACGTGTGCAGTGAGCATTAGACCACTGAGCACCTAAGTTGCCTCCTGAGATGAGTAACTGGTCTCCACAATTTCAAGAACTTGTTCATATCTAATATGCTAAAAATAAATATCAAAGCAATTAAAGGCATCCCTGTCATCTTCTGTGCTTGGCTGGACGTCAAGTGCCCACCAAAGCTTCTTTATCTCTTTCCTCCTCAACTGAACAGGGGAGATAAAATACAACAAAAGGGTTGAAATAAGGGCAGGGAGAGATCACTCACCAAAAGCTGCCAGGGGTGAAATACACTTCAGGTGGGGAAATTAGATTCATTCCTTAACAACAAAATCCCAGTAGGATAATTAGAAAATACTAATAAAATATATTAGAATGATGACTTTTAGCTTTCATATTTTACAGATTATGTACTGAGCTTCATATAACGTTCTCTTCACAGTTTAGTTAGACAAAACAATCCTTTTCCAGCCCAAGAATCAAGGACAGCATTGCAGCTTCAGACCCAAAAAGTGCAAACAGCAGGGAATTAAGGAGAGCAATCTGGGAGGATGGGACTTCATAACCTGAAGATGTAATTGGACAATTAACCCCAAAATGTCAATGGACCAAAACTTGTAAAAGTGTGAAAAGTCATGACTCAGAGTTCATCTTGGATGTAGTCTTGGCTGGACTCTTTTACTGTTCAAGGTGTATCCTTTGAAGGTTTTTTAATAAATACCAGTTTTATTCCTTTAATACTGTCTAGCCTCTGTTCTAGATAGCCCCTCAAGGCAGCAAAAACATCTTCCTCCTCCCCACTGCCTTTTTCCTCGACTTAACCTCATTCCCCATTTTCTCTTCTTTCTCCCCAGTGGCACAGAGGCAGGGAACGGGGGCAGTAGTTAATTCCAGGGTGTTCCATCCTAGACTGGCACTGGCTCCATCAGACACAGGAGAAGCTTCTGGCAGCTTCTTACAGAAGCCATCCCTGTAGCCACCCTGCTTCCAAACCCTGGCCACACACAGCCAATACATTCTCATTCATTAGAACAGGCTCTGCTCTTTGAATGCTGACCACAATTTCTCAAAAGCCTATTCACCACTCTAATTCTGTGATCTGTAGTCGGTGCAGAATTCTGGGGCTTTTCCTTCTGTTGTCTTAACCCTGACTCTATTCTACCTCAAGTAAGCAAACTATTTCACCTCTCTGAGAATTTACTTTAGTATTCTGGCTAGCATTAAAGGATTGACTTACTGACACACAGTATACTCATAGAGATTACAACTCAGAAGAGTGTTTCAAGCCTGTTCCTCAGTCACCCCTGCTCAATGAACTGCTAAAAAAAGGATTAGATGGTTTGAGCCTGTGAAAAGCTTATTGTTATGATCACATTAGCAGCAATAAAACACCAAGCAGCGTCCAAGGCCTAGGAATGGGCAAAGCCCATTATCAGGGAACCCTGAACCAAAAAGGTTTAATCAAATTTCTCAAGATGTCACCAAAAGAATCCATTTTGCAATAATTATTTTTCACCTTTTCCCTCAGTATAGTTTAGTCCCCTTTAGTCTAGTCCTCTTAATTTATTCCCTAGTATATTTAGCTATTCCATTGGAATATTCTGTTTTCCAACACAAAAGAATTTCTCTACATGAGCTGACAATCTGATCCACTGTTGTTCCCAACCCTGCTGCTTACAACTCCAACTCCCTAACCTTTGGTACTTTCTCACAGTGAGCTCTCTAAATAGGTCACAAAGTGAATTAATTTTCATTTGTTGCACAAAAAGTGTCATCTACTCAGATCTTATCTACTAACTGTATCTCCACATTTCACTTCAGATGTCTTTAAGCAGGGACCACCAGCAGCAATTTATTCTTTTCAGGTTGAATACAGAATCTTGATTATTGCTTAGAAAGAAGCAAAAAGAAATATTTATCACATTATTATTAGTACTAGTAAATTTATCTGGAAGACAGATTTAATCCTATGAAGTGTTAAGAGGCTCAATAAAGGATCTGTCAAGTATTTTCACATGCTTTGATAAATGCCATTATGTGCATGCCAAATGAAGACTATTAATATGGATGATTAAAAAATTAAGAACTTACTTGTTCATCCTTCATCATCAAGCAATGAATTTGCATTTTTTCTTTTTTTGCATTTCTGTAAGAAGTCTTTTACTGAGCTACAAAATCTCTAAACCAAAATGAAATGAAGCAGAACCACAAGTCTGACCTTCAGATAGAGAAACACTTGATAGCCTTTTGATTCTTTGTGGATTTCCAACATAGCCTTTGACTATTGAAATTTCAGTGATAAAAATCTGCATAGAGAAATGGGGCTGACTCCTATGAAAATCAATGAGATAGTAGCATCAAGTTTCTCTCATATTTTTTTTTGCAGAATATGTGCAATCTTGATTCTAGCTTCTTTTGACTGAACAAAACCCCAAACTTGAACAAACAAACCAACTGAATCTGTAGAAATTCTGTCAAGGTGAATATTTTCAGCAAGAAATCTTAGCTATAACTAAGTACCAAATAGAGAAAGGCTTTTCCATTTTATATTCCAGTTATTCCTGTAAACAGCCAATACCAAAACATCTCAGATTGGGTAAAAATTAACACTTAAATCAGATTATGTCCATGAGAACACCATAAAACATAGCAAATAACTATTGCAAAAATAGTTTCTGGATTATATCTCCCATATACTTTGTTTTAGCCAACTGTATAGATTACAGGTGTTAAACATAACTTGATGCACACCTTTTATCCATAGATAAAGAAAAAAAGTTTGTTCTACATTTTGAATTTGTTCCTTTGCAGACAAAGAAAGATGTTTATTTGACAGCCAGAATGACTGCGAACAGTACTGATAGCTCAATTATTATTGGGGGATTTCTAATTTGTTCTCATTATAAAAGTGCAATGCTTGGCTTTAATTTTATGGTTTCTTAATTCACCAGGAGACAGTCAGAATTTCAAAACCAATAAAAATTTACTTCTCTGAGAAGAAAATAACCAAATCTCTTTATCTTTCCTTCTTCAATAGAAATGGCCTTTCTATAGACCTTCAAAGTTAGGTGAATAGTGTTTTAAATATTTGAGGAATTTTCTGTCATATTGCTGACTATCTTGGCCTATTACCAGGTAAAATATTGTTCCAGTTATTGCTTTGTTTTCCTTAAACAAAAATTAGAATGGCCTCAAAAATGCACTTAAACATTTTGATGTTTAAACTATGAAATACATATGAGAAACTGTATTTAAACAAATGGTAAATAGATCTTTATAAAAGTTTTCCTTCCTAAGAAATTTTCTCTGAACTTCTAGGTTCTCTAAAATGTTAGGATAAAGACCTTATCATTATAATCCAAGTAACTGCAATTCTAAATCCATATGCATACATAATCCACATGTTTTCAGGCAGCTAGTTTATCATTAGATGAATAGTATAACACATAAAAATTTTGCTTTGTGTATGGATAAAAACATTAGAAACAAATTAATTTGACTGAGAAAGAATAGATGACAAACTTATTTTAATTTTCATTGGTAAATACCTCCACAATACACTTTCTTCTTAGTCAGAAAGCAAAACATTTTTTGTTGATATTAAAAAAGTAATGAAAAGAGGCATCTCCAGTTGCAAAATTATAGTTTCTTCTATGGAAAAAGGTGTCTCTGAGAATTTATAATTACTTTACAGGGAAGATTAATTTTGTTACTGAACACAGTCTAGTATTTCTCTTGACTTGTTGACTTGAGATAAACATTGGAAAATAGTATTTCCTAATAATTTTACTGTAAAATAATTTTTACTCAGATGCCAAGCGTTTCTGAAGGAATTATTTTTAAGATGTTGATTTCAAAACATCAAAGAAACTCAATTAAATTCCTCATTAAGTCCTTTGGAGTGGATAAAAGGAATCCCAGCATAGCCAACTAAAATTTGTGGTACTCACAGTGTTTTCTTGCCTTGACAGCAGCAGACACCAGTGCCTATGCCACCAGCAGCCTTACAAAGTGCCTGGTGACACTGAGGTCAGAGCTCCAAGATCTTTTCCAGTTGTATCTGCAAGAGCTCTTCTGCAATCATCATGGCTTCCTCAGTGCTCACCATCACCCAGTTTCTCAAATAAGATAATTCTAAGTCTCTCATCTTTGTGCTGCTCAGATCATTTGCAACAGCTGATAAACAAGAGAAATGAAGAGGTAATATATGGCATAACTACCTCCTGCTCCAGATTTGCACATGAATCCCTCTTGCAAATTGCATTTAAAAGCAAATCAAAGATGGTACTGGCAAGGAAAAGGATTTCTCTCTTCTGGCAATTCTGAAAGCACACAGAATAATTAAATCACAAATATATCACCTTTTCTTTATTGCTTATTGTTAGAACAAAAGTATATTGATACTCCCAATGAGTGGGAGGTTTGAAAACAAAAGATGACTCATCATATTTTGTGGTCTGGTAGCAAGCAACCTCTACCAGGGTGAGAACAAATGTATTGCCACTGCTGCAACATTCACATAATAATTTTTCCCTTTTCCCTGATAAATCCTTATTTGTCTCTCTTAGTTTTTACTGTTGTTTGTTTTGCACTTTTTTCCATTTTTGTTTTGTTTGGGGTTTTTTTGTTTGTTTGTTTTTTATTTTTGGGGGTTTGGGGTTTTTTTGTTTTGTTTTGGTTTGGTTTGTTTTGGTTTGGTTTGTTTTGGTTTGTAGTTATTTTTTAGTTATCTGGTTTCACCAGATAGGATTGAAATTCTGGGTTTTTTTGGATACAACTGTGAATACACAGATATGGAAGCAGTGATGGAAGAAACAACTTAAGCAAAAAACAAGCCCTGGCACCTCTACAACTATATCATGCGCTGGTTTGCCTTAGGTGTCTTCCCTCAGTATTAGAAAGGTCAGATTATGAGTCTGCAAGAGACAAAGAAGCAACTTTCTAAGTCTTCATAGTGTTTTTTTCTCCCTATGGTCTCTCACTTTCATCTTTAGGGAACCAGCGTTGTTCCTCAAAGGTAAAGAATATTATCTCAATGCTACCTCTACTAAAGTTTTGTTTAGTTAAAATATGCCTGACTAATCCTCAGTTGAAATCATAGTCTGCATTCTCCAAAAAATTCCATTAAAAAAACGGTTACCCAGACAGGAAAATTAAAACTGATATTAATTCCTGTTCAATTCAGAATTATTTTGTTATTCCATTTAATATATTTTTGGAGGGGTGGTTATTCCAAAGAGTTGGGATTTTTCCACTGCTTTTCTCACCATGCAGTTATACAAATATTGCCGTTGAAGACATTAACCCACATCAAAATAAAATTCCTTTTGTTGAGAGGATTATGGATCTTTCTGAATGTGTTGTCTTTAAGTTGCACCTTTGTATTCAAATGTGTCACAGTATTTATTTATTCAAAATTCCAGTCCTAAGTACTTTCCTTAACTCGATCTGTCCTAATTTTTAGAGTATGATTATCCCAATGGATTTTTTTTCTTATAAATGCAAAAGAAATTTTAGCATAGGAAATTAATTCTGTATAAAATGAACATTCAGTGTTCAATGTAGTAATGTTCCCAAGAAAATTTTTAGAAAAAAAGTATGACACTTTGGATTGCAAATCTTCTTAGTTATGCAGATGTGTTAAAAATTATCAGTAGTTTCCTGGTTCTCTTCTTTCCACCTGATAAGAGTTACATAAATATGTAATATAAAATGTCACCTTCATCCTGAAAGCTTGTGCAGGTTATCACAACCAGGCTCCCTATTTTCAGAACTATCATCGAATTGCTTAATTAAATACAGTGTGTTGAATCCATCATCTTAAACCATGATAAGAAAGAGAAGTCAATAGAAAATATTTTTCTGGGTGATACATCCACTATCAGTTTCCTTCTTATTTGCCAAGTACACAAACAAACAACATGCTAATTTCTTCTGCTCCTGCCTTGTAACAAAAATACTGGACACTCTTCTAGAATTTGATCATCTTTCGTTAATTTTTTCTTTCCTGAGTTGTCCTTTTTGCCTGTTTTCATTGCTTGTTCATGTCCCCAATTCCCAAGGTTCAGCATTAGTTCAAAATCCCCACTTAAATCTATTTTTCCACAGTACTGTAAATGTTATCCAGCTGTAATAAGTCCCTGGAGTGTTACAATATTTTTTCAACTTATGCTTGTAGCATCATATACAGATAAATTTAGATACTATCAAGGTGTTGATTAATATTTTGGGCTTTGGAGTTGCTCTACTTGTTCTTAATTTTATCTTCATGATTGACCTTAATTAATACAATTCATCTCCATACATTGCATGAACTGTAGATAGGCACAGAATCATGATATTATACTTCATATAAAGATTTGCATGTTCTAGTCCTCATAGGGGTGATTAAATTAAATATTGAGTTACTTCACAGTGGATGTAAAATAAACATTGCATCAAATTTTTGATTGAATTTACAACCTCTAGAAAGATACACTTTCCAAATTAGAATTCTGCTTAGTGGGGAATTAGCTTTGTGATCTATTACCACCACTGGAAAAAATCTTTAATAATACTTCCAGTTTAACCAGAGAATTGTTGGTTGTCAGTCCCTTGATTTTGCTATGACCTTTTTCTTCAGAATAAACATTTATCTGTACTCAAAAGTCTTTTTCTCTCTTTTTTTTTTCTCTCTTTTTTTTTTTTCTCTCTTTTTCTCCCCATCTCTGAATAGATAACTTTCCAAAATAACTGTGGATGGATGAAGCAGAGCAAAAGAATTACTCTGCAAACTTTTGCCATCAAATTTTCTGATTGTCTGATCTTTCTCCCCACCATCCCTTCAAAATGATTTCTAATTTGTAAACTTTCTTCCTGTATTATTGGTTCTATAGTCTAGTAAATGTCTCATAGATTTGTTTGTCACTTCAGCAGAATATCATACCCACTTAATTTGACTTAATATTTCCTTCTCTTCCATTTCAGGTTGACCTTTGCCTTCTCAAAACAGTATTTCAACATCAATATCTGTAACTAGGACCTTTAAGATATTTGCTAAATCAGTATACAAGATAACAGACAGTGTCCCTTCCTGAAATTCCATTACATATTTGTTTATGCAACTGTAACTACAGCACTAAGAAAGTCTGAAAGGAGCAGGATAAATTCAGAGCTGACCTTCAAAAATGACTCAATAGTTACACTTCCTAGGCAAGCTTCCAAAATCTTTCTTTAGGCAAAATATATTTGCCTAAAATTTGCAGTATTCTTAAAGTTCAAGTCTTTCCACAATACCTGCATGCAAGAAAATGGAGAATGAGAAAGAGCAGGAAATTTCTCAAATGCATGTCATGCTTTGAAGGGGTGAAAAAAAAAATTTAAAAAAAAGTGAGCCTTTTTGATACTGCTAGACTTTGCTTGATGTAGAGACCAGGTCTGCTTCTTCAGAATTATCTTTGTATCTTGGATGGAATGTACTTTGAAGACTATTTGGTAGCAGTTAAAGAGTCCCTTGTTTTTAATACCGAGGAATTGTAAAGATAAGGAAAAAATAAAGAATGTAAGAAAAAAATGCCGGTTTCAAGTTATTTGAATAATTAAAAATTAGGTAAAGTTATTCTTTCACCTAATTTCTTTTTCTCATTGCAATGTTCTTTGAGAATTCCACTTTTAGATTACCTGCATGCACTCGTGAGGTGGTGCATAATGGCAGGAGATTCCCACCTAGGAAGGACAAATCAATTATGAACAACTCCTTAGAAAGTGAAACTAAAGGTTATTTATCAGTCTGGAGACAAGACTTTTTCTTAACTCTAAAAGAAAAAAAATAAACCACACCCACACAAGAAAGTTGGGGTGTGAAGTGGGAGATGTCGCCTTTTTTTCTGCTTTTTATCACATCTTTTCCTCTTAATTGTTATATTTAATTGACACACTTATTCATCAGATAGAAGAAAAAATTCTTTATGTTGCAGCATTGTTTCACATCCTTTCTCCCTATGCATGTAATGTAAATCTTTTTCATTTAATCTCTTTGAAGCAAGCCCCGAAGAAATATTGTATCTTAATGCTATTTCTTACTAATAATTATTTTAGAAACTGATGCTTCATTCTAGAAGAATGAGTTTAATTCCCTTTGTACTGACAGTGATGCAAGCAATAAGGTCTCACTTTCAGCAAAATCAAATATATCTCTTAGGAACATACTCTGTGAGTGTCTATCATGATTAATGTGTTACTGTTTAATCTAGGGGGTTTTTTCCCCCTTTAAACAATCCACCATCCTCCCTATCTTCAAACACACAAGACCCTTAGAATGTTGAGCTCCTCAGGATATTGGGTTAATCACAATTATAATGAATTATATGGGGGGGAAATGTACTTCTGCTAAACAATAAATATCTACCTTTCCCCCCCCCCCCCCACTCTCTCATAAACATGAAATAAGGAATTAAACAAGGATGAACACACAATCAGACTAATGAAGGTATCATTTTTCTCAAATTAAATTACAGACTTTTATATGAGTGAAGGCTGATTTGAGATGGATGAAGTGCAGCAGGAAGAGCTCAACAGTGTGGCATAAAATTACTCTACTTTAATTTGACCAATGAAAGTGGGAGTAAAAATCTGTTATTTATTGTCCATTTTTCAAACTGTTAAATTATATACCTGCCACTATTTTTTTATGCCTCCATCACAATGCAAGAAAGGTATTGTAGACCTGGGATGTATAGAATGGATGTCAGAGATACCCTTACAACACAGGGGTAAGAAATTTTTTGCAATGAGAAGAATGTTTTACAAAGATGTTCATGCAAACACTGTCTCTTTGCTCACTTCAATGCAAAAATAACATATTACAGATATCTTTTCCTTTACCTGCCCACATCAGAGTTATTTTTAATCTTGAAAGCACAGACCATAATTTTAAAAGCTCAATTTAGTCTCCTATATCCATACTTAGCTTTCATATTTATAAATTTATAGATGTTATGTGTGTATAAGTTTGCACACATATGAATTTTATACATCTAAAAGTTTGTCTATACAAAAATATGGAAACTAAGGAAGTTGCACCTTTGTTTCAAACAGAATTCAAAGTAAATAAAAAATAACCAATAGAAGAGGGAGAAACAATTCATATTTTGAAACTGAATATTTAGTTTGAGTTCATATAATCAAGAAATATCCAGTACATTTGATTAGTTAATTTACCTTGACTGACTCAGATGCAATGTCCAAAGAGCAGATTTCCATACTGTGCTGAGACAAAGCATCCCTCCTCCTCCTCCCTTTTGTTAGCCATGGATGTAACTAACCCAGATACTTTTAAATTAAAAAGAACTGTAATTTAATTTGCATTGATTGAAATTTCTTGTTTAGAAACTCACAGAGGCAGGTTTTCTTTGCCTGAGCTGCTTACTCTGAAAACCCCCACAAATTTTATAACACACAGTACCATGAACAGTATAAGTTTAATAATATTTTTGCATTTCTTAAGATTCTTCTTTGCAGTTCAGTCATTTCATTCCCTTTCAATTTCACAAAGATTCTGAGACTGTATTAGAACAATCTGGGATTTTTTTCAGGTGGTATTTTAAAAAATAAATATATGGTGCAACTTATTAAAAAATAAATATATGGTGCAACTTTTCAGTTTCTAGTACTTGTGGTTGTTCAGAGATGATGTAAATTCTCACTGTTTGTGTGAAATAAAATATTAAAACTACATTGTTACCTTTACATCTTCACAGCCACCAATACCTAGGCTCCATTAAGCATAGGATTCTATTATACTAACTGCACTACAGACATATCATCTCTGCCATAAAGAAATATCTAACAAAAATTTGCTAAAGAAAAGCTGCAGGGGTAGGAGGAGTTTAGGAATATGATCAAAAAACCCACAAAATGCTTACCTTACATGACTTTTAAGGCAAACTCCATTTCAAAGAACAGAAGTTTGATATTCAAACTGCTCTTTTTCACCAGGTAAATGGTAATCCTTTGTGATTTAATTTGTACAGTAAGACAGAAGAGACTATGTTTTGTTTGCATTTGTGCAATAACAGGCTAATCAAATGTTTCTTGTCAGAGATCTCTCAAGCTGCAAGACAAAATTAAATTCCAACTCTATACAGCAAATAAAATTACAGTAATTTCACGAATACAAGCCACACCAATTTGACCAAAATTTTGGTGGAAACCCGGAAGTGCGGCTAATATTCCGGGGCGGCTAATCTATTAACAAAATTCTAAAAGCTGCCAACACGGAAGTGAGAGCCCGCGGCAGCCCCAAGCCAAGCTGGAGCCCGGCCGGCCCCGGCAGAGGTGGGAAAGCCTGGCAGAGGCGGGGCCTGCAGTGTGGGGGGCGGGCGGCAGAGCCTGAGCCAGCAGGGCGGGGCAGGGAGGGCGGCAGAGCCTGAGCCAGCATGGCGGGGGAGCCCGGGAGAACTGGGGCTAGCAGTGCAGGGGAGCATGGCAGAAGCAGGAAGGCCGGCGGGTGGGGCTGCCTGGCAGCGGGGGAAGCCCAGCATAATCGGGGCCAGCAGCGTGGGGGAGCCCGGCGGTGCGGGGGCCTGCAGTGCCGGCCAGGGCGAGGAAACGCGGCGGCGGTGCAGACGGGAGGGGGCGGCCGGCGAGCCTGGTGGCGGCGGCGGCAGCCCTGCCGGCGGGGCGAGCGAAAGCGGCGCTCGCGAAAGCGGCGCTCGCGAAAGCGCCGCTCGGTGAGCGAAAGCACCGCTCGCGAAAGCGCCGCTCGCGAAAGCGCCGCTCGGCGAGCGAAAGCGTCGCGAGCGAAAGCGTCGCTCGCGAAAGCGGCGCGGCGCGGGGCGGGCGCGGCGCGGGGTGGGCGCGGCGCTCGCGAGGCGCGGCGCAGGGCGAGCGAAAGCGGCAGCGGGGCGAGCGAAAGCGGCAGCGGGGCGGGCGGCGAGCAGCAACACCACCCGGCCAGCCCCGCCGAGCCGTGGCGCTGAGCTGGGCCACCCGGCCCCGTCGGCAACCATGAGCGGGCCGAGCCTGCCTGGCCCCGCCCCGAGCCAGTAAAGCCCGCTATGCCGCGATCCTGTTACTAATTGGCCAATTTGTGAAAGCTGCGCACGGATTCTCGCGACGAACGAAAGTGCGGCTAATATTCGGGGTGCGGCTTATCTATTGACAAAGACAGCAACATTGTCGAGGCACCGGGGGTGCGGCTTATAATCCGTGCGGCTTGTATTCGTGAAACTACTGTACTCACTAAGGGACCCAGGCCTCCTCTCCTTTCTTAATCCTAGAAAAAAGTGGTTTAGTAAAGAAATCTATTTGATAACAGCATAAGTAAGAAAGTACACAAGTAAAATTTCTAAGAATTATATAGTTGAATTTTTTTTTTTACATTTTGTGAGCAATTGCTTTGTTTTCAATTCATTATAGCGTGAAAAAAAAAATCTCATCTAAGTGTCATTTGCAACAGAGACCGTAATTCTCACCTTATCTTAATAATAATTAAAAATCCCTATTCATCTAATTTGATAGTTGACTGGATACATTAAAAGTGTAGATTGCAGATGGCAATTGAGAAAAAAAAAGATATCTTGCTGAAGTGTAAAATTCAGAGACCTGTGGCTCTTCTTCTCACAGAGTTGCCCACATCAACTTTCACTAGATGCTTTCAAAAACCTCATAACCTTAGTTTATTCAGACCATAAATCTGTTGTAAGAGGTATAAATCCCTGTCACCACTAATTCCTTATTTTCTCTTGAAAATATGAGTTGTACAAGATAGGATTCAGTTCAACCTACTCAGAGAAGTTTTCAAACATTAACTGTACAGTGGGCAAGTTTTGTTTTTGAAGTAATGTTCTTCTGTAGTGATTTTATAGTGGCAGAGGTGTTTCATACAATATAAGAGAGCATCACAACTTGCTTTTCTAATTTTCTTCCCTGTCCCACTACCCCATTATTACCCTCCATAAAGGTATGACCAGTCATCATGGTGCTTTCAAATGCAACAAAAAGTTTGCAGTTCTGTTTTCTTTGCCTTTCCTGCCTTGTCCTCCTGTCATCTTTGACTCTGTTACTACAGGGTGGTTCAATATTAATCCTCTGATCCTCTCCTCCCCAAATTTCATCACCTACTACAGGCAGCCTTTGGTCATGAAGGTGCTCATCTGGTTTTTGTAGGTGAGTATGGGCCAAGTGCTATGCCTAAGGAGTCTGTGGTAGGAGAAACAAATTTATTACAAATTGTGTTACTACGTGAGATTTAAATTTTATTATTTAATGCCAACCACATCTGAAATACATAAATAAGTAACCTCGTTTGGTTTGTTTCTCTTTAAATACAAAATATAAATTAGTCCCATTTTAAAAAAATAAATAGTTATTGCTAAAATATCAAGTTTTATAAATACTCAGGGGTACCCCAAATGCTCTGTATCCTCAGAAGACATCAATTTTCAGGTATTTCCCTTTTCCTAGAGCAACTGCCTCTCCTTTTAAGTTAAGCATTCAAATGGAGTGATGGATGATTAATTTCTGCCCAACTCTTCAGGTAACAATGTCTGTGAAGAGACCAGGGCTCTGAGAAATCATATATGACAACAGTAATGTGAGTAATGTGGAACTTATCAAACGATCACATTACAATTTGAAATTCTCCAAATGCCAGCTGTGGAAAAACAATTATTTCACAGGTTTACACAGTTTTATTCACTTGTCATTGAAATCCAGTAGAACCACAGAAAACAGATGGAGAAAAAAATAAGGAACCCAAGAAAACATAAATATGAAATTTCATACAATTTAAAATGTTTGGCAGATTTACCAAAAGAATACTTTGCTATATTTTGAACTGTTAGAAGAACATCTAATTTAGGATTGCAAATTAAATGCCTTATTTGCACAGTGTGGTTTCAATGACTGCTGGTTATTCTTTAAATAGGTTTGGAAAGCCACATCACAGAACTTGATTTAGAAACACAGGAAAATATTTCTTTACAGGGGTTTCTGTGAGATTCATCTTTCAAGAAAAAAAGGGGTTTTTTCCACCTCATGAGACAAAAATTTGTAAAATGGGTGGTAACACTCCAAGAATCCAAGTAAAGAAATACTGATATTCCTGTTCACATCAGTATTTTTCTTATTTAGTAATAGCATAGGGAAAAGAAAATGTAATGTAAGCATAATTGAGATTTAACATTAATGTTTTCTTGTCCCCTTAATCAAAAGCATTCTGACACTCATTTCCATTGGAAGCACAAGTTCCATGGATAACAGGAATAAAACAGCAGCCTCAAAACTACCAATATGAAATGAAAACTATTGTAAGAATGCTATGCAGAAGTTAGATTGTGGAAAAAACACAAAGTTTACTCCATCCCTGCTAATTTGTTCTAAATAGATAACAATTTCCTTTAGCAAGTGTGATTTTTCAAAAGTTGTTTTGCCCATGTAAAAAGAATTACTTCTACTTTTCTAGTTTTAAAACATCCCCTTTCTAAGAATAGTGTATTTCAGAGTACATTTAATTGTTGTCAGTTGTTCATGTGAGAATCATTTCTTATCTGCTATGTACTCTTTTTATGAGCCACATAAATGTTTTCTTGATGTTTAAGTGTTCAAGACTTTAAATCTGAGAATCTTCTGATTTCCAGGTTCAGAAGGGCTCAGGACATACACAGGCCAGAGATAAAATTACATGCTTCCTAACTGGGGGTTGGATGGGGTGGTGGTGTAGTTATTTGTGTTCTTTTTTAGAAGAGCTGTTCATTGTATTTGGTGTGTAAGACCAACATTTGCATTATTTCCATCAACCTCATTTAGATGCAGAAGTTATGCCACAGTCCTTTCTACATTTAATTCATCTGAGATATCCTTAGGATATGAGCCCTCATGACTTGTATTCTTGGCACTGATATGCAAAGAAACAACGCTTATTTCTTGTTAATATATGCCATCACTACAGACAGCCCTCTGCATCTTTCTTTCTAATTTTTTTTTTGTTTGGTTTGGTCTATAAATTTGATTAACTTTTTTTTTACAACATTGCCCATGGGTTTGGACACATCAGTTGCTTTCTTGCAATTTTATTCTTATGTCTGTCATTCTTCTTGATCTAATTTAATCAGTAAGACAGTGCATTTAAGCATTTAAGCATTCTTGGTTTAATATTCTGACTTTAATGCTATTATAAGCATAAGAGAAAAGCTCACATAATAGATTCTTCTGTCATTTCAACACTGTTTTTGTGTTTATCTGTGTGAAGGTGTATGTTAAAATATTTCCAGTCTCTGCTCTTAAGTCAATTTATTGATCTTTGGGCAAAATTTTCAGTATCCTTTTAGTCCATTATGAACCTTTTGAGTACAGTTCTAAATTACATTTCATCTTCTCCTGCTCTCTTGCCCCATGTTCAATGATACCTTGGGTACTGATGTAATAATAATAATGTTGAACACCTTAAAAACACCCTGCTCTCCTTTTATATGGTAAATGCATATGATTCCCACATTTTATATATATATTTCATATATAATGTTGAAATGACTGCACAGATTTCATATTACAGAGGGATTTTCCTGAAATAAGGGGTTTACTGGTGATAAAGATGAAGAAACATAAGATTTTTTTTATTTTTTTTAATTGGGAATTCAGGAGTCCTGGTGGTATCAGCATCAACGTGTTTTCAATTTTAAAAAAGTAGAATTCGATGGTTTTCAAACTTAACATTTTCTGTTTCATGATTTTGGAGCCAATTTGGCAATGATTTTGCTAGTTACATTGCACTGACAACATCAAATGCACACACCAGTCAAATTTCACTAAGGCCTTCTAACAGCTAACTTCAGTTTTGTCAACTCAGGAAAAGATAAGAACAAAAAGTATCAAACAATGCAAGGAATGTTTTGAGCACCAGATTTCTACTGAGTAAATACATATCACTTTAATCTCCTTCCCCCAACATGCTAATTTCAATTCTGTAGTTTTCTAGTCATGATAACTCACTGTTTGATACATTCTGATGCTGAAAAACCTTGTCCACATGCCTTGAAGAAAAGTTTATTTGTGTGTTGAAGTTTTGAGAGTGTGTGTTGCTGAGCCAATGGCCTAACTCATAAACTTCATATAAAGAATGAGACATTTTGAATTTTTTCCTGGGTTGCTTTGAGAAGCTTTTCAAAGGTGTAATTTATTTTTTTTTTAAGAAACTTTGGATGTAAACTTTTAAAATGCTTGAGTACTTTCATTGTAAGATTTTGTGTTCCACAAAATTCAGCAGAAGCTCTAACCCAGTAGTCCCAACATGAACCTGGATATGCTGAGTTCCTGAGGAGGGCTTTGAACAGGAATATAGTTGCCAAAAGAGACTCAATGAGGGACCCAGTACTTGTCAGGTGCTGTGCAGCAGACCAAATCCAACTCTGTAGCAGTGAGACAGACAGGAGCTATCACTCACCCTGCTGCAGCTTTTCCTCAGTGCCCTTTCCCCCTAGCAATTCAGACAGATTTTAGTCTATCCAGCTGATGCAGGACCCTCAGCTTCACATACCCATCATCACCTTTTTGTCACCACAAGTGCCGCTGTGAGTGTAGGATGACAGCTTGAGGAGTTATTTCTGGATGAAAGCCGTCACTTCACCCCACCAACGCAGACACCTCACCACTGCACCCCCAACCTCCCCATGTCTTCAACTGAGTTGCTTTCCCAAGCAGTCACAAAAACAGAATTGCTAAGACATGCTGCAGGATGGAGATGGCCAGATGAGAAGTCCCTTAGAAGCCCTCAGCTAAATATTCTTCTGTTCTGGAAGACTTTATTTTCAAATGTGCTTTTGTTGCATCTATGAGGAGTTAATCCCTGCACTTCCCCTTGGGGAATTTCATTCTTGTATCTCCCAGCTCCCTTCCAACCCTGAATTCTTATATCCAGTTCTAGGACTTTACACTGCCTTGGAAAATTGTTTCCTCACTGTTAAACTCGGGGTGGAGGTTAACTCATTCACCCTTACAGCAAGGAGCACAGAAGAACAAAAGCATCTTGAGCAGAAATGGATTCTTGGAGTTATTTGGTCACATCAGATGCACATGTCACAAAATTGCCTTCGTAAAACTATTGACCCCTGTTTTACAAACCTCTTATTATTTGCCTTTTACTTCCTGTGCTACCAGAGAAAGATTCCAGCTTCTTGTGTTTCCTGCAAATTCCTGTATTTACAGCTTTAAATTCCTAAGGACTTTTAGCAAGATATTAAAGGCATTCTAATTTTTTTTTTTTTTTTATTCATGAACTGTTTATAACTATCATGGAATCATGGAATCCATTTAATATCCATCAAATCTGTCTCTTTCCAATTTAGAGAGAAGGATGATGTTGTGGGACACTTTACAGAAGTCCAGGTCAATGACATCTGCATCACTTCCTTTGTCCTTTGATGGACTGACCCCAACATGCAAGACCACTGAGTTGGTCAGGCAGGATTTGTCCTTGATGAATCTGTGATGGCTGTCCCAAAACACCTCCCTGCCACCTCCTATATATCTTCTTATTTTATTTAAAATTTATTTAATTCTTTCCCTTTCTCAGTGAGTAACCACATTTGCATTTACACACAGCAATCAATCCTCCTTGCTATGTCAACCAGGCCAAGGTTTTAATACCTTTCTCTCCTTCAAAATTTTGACAAGAACTTCCACTTTTCTGAGGTATCAAGACTCTCTACTCATCCAAACTACTACATTGTATGTTTTGATGGGATCAGATGGATAAATCAACCACAAGCCCCTAATCTTGGTGCTTGGACACCTCAATTAAGAACCATGAGCACGTTGCTCTTGATCCAACAGCTCTCATTGCACTAGCATTAGCAAGCATACCTGTGTCAAATTTAGCCAAACTGAGCTTGTAAAATTATGTCAGATTTTATAGAAGTTCTGTTGGTCTAAAACAATTACATTTTTAGTACACCTGGAATTTTAAAAAACCCAAACAAATGCAAATGTATTTCTTTCTTGCTCAGAAAAGTACAACATACTTCAGAACATGCTTCAGAACATGCTTATTTGTATTCAAAACAGAGAAATTTAGTTTTAATAGCTCTAACCAGAAGTAGGTCATGATTAGTATTTTGTTTTTTCAATACTTTTTCAATGGAGTTCCTTATGAAAAAAAAAAACCAACCAAACAACCCTTTTTCTTAAAAAAAATTTTCCACAATTATGATGATAGAATATTTTGTATTTTTTGTGATTATAAATCCACAATAAACAAGCTTTGATGCATTTCAGGTCTCCAGGGGCATAAGTGCATTACTGAGAATAAATATTGTCCTGTTGCTACAACATGAATAATTCATCATAACTAAGATCTCTTCATCTTTATTTTCTACTATGCCTCTTTCAAAATGCAGTCTTGGAAACATAATTTATAGAAAATGTATATTTCTTAAGTACTTTATCTTACTCCCTGCAATGTCACTATCTAAACACTGAAAATGGCATGCCCATTAAATTTAATTATAAGGTATCCATTTCAATAAATATACTCAGAACCTGTATGTTTGTCAATGTGTTATTTGTCATTATCAGCTGGAGCAGTAAGCTATTTCTATACAGGACCATTATGTTTTGTACCCTTTCTTTACTGGCACGGTCTATGACAAGAACAAAATCATATGCAATGCAGTAAGTAAAATAATAAACATGAATTTATTCACCATCTAATATATACCTTTCTAAAAGAAAAACTACTATTATCTTACGCTAAAGGCAGATTTTTAATAGCCCAACAATGGAAAATACAGTGAGTTTTTACCTGTGCCATTAGTTTAAATTCTAAACACATTTTCTGGAAAGTCAATTGTTTTCTTTGCTTAGTGAGCTGTTTATCAGAGACTCAATTTGTTCACCTCTCCAAAACAAGGAATTTTTTTTTATTGAATGTGTGATTGGTATTGTTATTCTTTAATTTAAAGATCAAAGTCTTTTTTTCTTATACAACACAATCTGTGTTTGACCAGAGGCCTATTACTAAAATGCAATTTTGTTTTATGGAAAGTATTTGCAATCATATATAAGGTCAAACCTATTTAACAGTAAAAAATTTGATCTGAATTTATTATTATTTTTTTAATATGGCAGATAATCAACTTTTCTGAGCTGAATTAAGAATACCTGAGTTCCTCGTGAACAGAGAAAGAGGACATTGAT
Source organism: Catharus ustulatus (assembly GCF_009819885.2). Lineage (NCBI taxonomy): Eukaryota > Metazoa > Chordata > Aves > Passeriformes > Turdidae > Catharus > Catharus ustulatus. The sequence goes on from NC_046225.1 coordinate 8,644,319, forward strand.
GATTATTTAAAATAAACTTTCAACCCAATATTGAGTCAATTTCTTTGGGGTAGCCTATTAATTGTTCAAGCTGCATATCCTTATTTCAGATTTTATGACTCACTGAATAAAAGAACAGGGTTGATGATAATTACTCAATAGCCTTTTCCATTTTAGGTTTAAGTATTTAAGCTCATGCTTAAAATTTGGATAAAAACATAAAGAAAACCTTACTGTAGACTTCAACACAGGACAATGGCTTGTATGTGTTTACTTAGGAGAGAATAATGCAAATTTGGAAATTGATGATTGTTAGCAAGTGTATATAATAGAAATAAATGGGATAAACAAGTGGTTTTTGGTAGAAACAGTAGGTTAGTGATTTATCTGCATAGTTTAGGAGTGTTACCATATGCTCAAATTTGCCTTTGGTCCTTAGCAGAATGTGCTGATCTCAAAGCTATCCCAAGGAAGAGAATAAGCAGGAAAGAATTCGAGAGTGTAACATTTGAAAGTCAAAGCGGTTTATTCAGTGCAGCTTGTGAACCAAAACAAAAACCAAAAACTAAACTACACTTTAAAAAAATCCCAAAAACAAACAAAAAACCCTAACCAAACAAAAGAAACCAAACTAAAATGAATAACCAGACCAGAATGGAGAAGGAGAAAAGAAATTTCTGTGTGAAAAGTAAGTGCCAGGAAAAAGTAAACGGAGATATTTTAAGATGACACCGACTACTGATCATAACATTATTGAATGTGTGAAAAGAAAAAATTGCATTTAAATTCGAATGAAAAACAAAATTAAATCTGGGAATAGAAAATAAAGAATGAAAAAAAGAAAATATGAGAAATAAAAATGTATTTTATTGTCTAATGACTAGGGAAAATCAAAAAAAGAAAAGTCTTCAAAATCTTTCTTTCTAGAGTGACTAGATGTGAATTTTAAAGATCCAAGGTGATGAGCAGTGCTTTTTTCACTTTGTTTGTTTGCACCAAATGTCAGAAAATCAGGTTTGCACTAGCAAATGATAATTTGTTGTTGTTTCTGATGCATTTTAAAGTATTGCTTAGTAAAAATTTCTAAAGTATTTTTTTACAGCGCTTTGAAGTTATCTTACACTTGCCAGCCACAAGTTTTATTGCAATAAAAAAGGACAGGATATAAGTCTACAATATGCTCATGCATACTTTTCCCAGGGTTATCACAATTGTTACATATTAAATCTGAATATGACATTTTATTTGTGTAGCTGGAGAGATTCCTGATAATTATCATCTCTTTGCTTTCAACAACTATGTTATCATGAATTATTGTATGGGACCATTGCTTGCAGCTGTGTGTTTGATAAAACAGAAATCTGCACTTTCACCAATACAAGCAACAGTTTTACTGCCCACAGAGCAATGATATTTATCATGATTTGCTCATCTGAGCCAATCAAAGTCTCATCTGTGCCATCAGAAAAGCAAAACAACAATAATCAATTATCAGACCCCATTAAAAGTGAAAATGAGGATTAATCTCATGTTACAGCAGGCTCTCTGGCTCTCATATTGTTAATCATATTTTATAAACAACCATCAAATTTATGGTCCAGTATGGATGTGGAAACCTCCTCACAAAATATTCAGTGTGCTCATTAATTCCTTTCCTTCTGCTCTGAACATAGGGACATGTTCATATTCCATGTTTAAATTATTTGAATATAGAAATCTGGAAAATCCTGGGATAAAATACTAATTTGAGTTAATGAACCAATAAACTGTTTATTCCTCCACAACTTAAAAGGGTGGGTGGCAGAATTGTGCTTCTGTAGAGAGAAATGTTTTGGGTTTTTTTAACTGAAAATTCTAAAAGGGATCATAACACTACTCTTCTTGTGTCTTTTCACCTCATGAGGCTGTTTGAATCCTTGATATAACCACCTGTGACTCAAATGGCCTCTTCCCAATCTCTTCATGCTTAAATCATCAAGAAGTCATCCTACAGAATGGTGATGTTAGCAAATTGCTAATTCCAGGTTGGAAGAACTATTACACACAGAAACAACTGTGTCACTAGTACCAGACAAAACGTAGAGATAGTGAAGGGAAGAAATGTCTCAAAAAACTATTTTTACATGCTCTTTTCAACTTATCAGGAATAAACCCAGGAAAGAATTTTTGATCTTATAGAATTACAACTTAATTCGAATTTAAAGCCTTCTTCTTGTCCCCCTGTTTTTCCATTGTATATATTTGAGATCTTCAAGTTCCAGGTCAGCACATGTCCTTTGGCGATGACTTTTCCAAAGACAGCCTTCCAAAACCTACATGAAAGAGAATGGAATGCAGATGAGAGTCACTCATGAAATTAATGCAGGGTTTTTACTTCAAAGCCAAAAAAAAAAAAAAAAAAAATTTTTGGTGTACATCTTGATGCAGCCATTCCTGTCCAGCTGGATGCCATTTAGAATCACAACCAGATTGCCACAGGGCATTCTGACAACGGGTATTTAAAAACCCATTATGATAAACCTTTAGCACAACTGAGTTTATGGAATTAAATTAAGAAGGAAAAGGCTCACTTCCAAATTAAAATAGCAGAAAAAAAAGCTTACTTTTAAATTGTTCCAAAGAAGTTTATACAAGGCCATTTGAGTATTTTTCTTTATTATTATTATTATTTTTATTATTGTTTTACAGTTGTGGTCAATAGGTGTTGGGAAACAAAGAGAAGCAAAGGAAAGAGGAAATAAACAAAAGTAGTGATGTGATGGTAAAATGGACATGTTTGTGAGATAGAAATAACATTGGAATTCAAAAAAAATATGCTCAAAGTTGGTTATTTCATTTTTAATAAAAAAATCAAATCTATAATGATTATTTAAGTCACAAAACACTCAGAAATTGATAATTAATTACTAAGTATTTATTTAAATAAAATAGTAATATTCAATTATTCTATTCATGAAACAATTGCAGAAGCCATGTTAATATACTGCTTTATAAGCTTCCTTATAGACAAGGTATTTTAGATAGTTATTGTATAAAAGGCAAGTCAATAACAAACAGAAAGGTGTGGTGAGTCACAAAATCAAATTTTATTCATGTATGATGTGAATTTCTAGTACTAGAAATTTGATCACATTTTATCCTGTAATATTTTTGGACTGTGGATAAAAGAACATTCTACAGGCTCATCTGTGGAAGTCAGACAACACAAACAAAACTTTATATGTAAAATAAGCAAAGCAGATGTAAACATACAGATTTATAAAGCTGGCATGGCTGCACTTTGTTATCAGGAGTTTCCCTCATGCCACATTTGAACCACAGTAAGAGATCTCTTTGCAATATCTTCTTCAGCCTCACTCTTCTTGATTTAATATTTCATGTTAGTTGATAACATTCATCACAAAGGTTTCTACTCAGTAACAGATAGTCTATAACCTCTGGGGTTTTTTTTAAAAAAACAAAGAAATGCACAGGAAGAAGCTTGTGAGGATCAGAGTTCATTACCACAGGCTGCATATGGAGAAATAGGAGTATGAGATGTAATATTTTCTATGATACATCAGGGGGAAATAATATCTTCAGTTTATGCTCTAGAACTTTGAACGACTCTGCGAAGTACTAAGGGAAGCTATGAGGCCAATAAAAATTAAAACAAAACAAAACAAAACAAAACAAAAAAAACCATTAAAAACACGAAAGAATAAAACACCAACAACCCACTGAGCTTTACAGTGTAATCAAACAAAACCATACCATTTTATTTGGTCTTCATGTTTAGTGTTTCACACTAAATCCTCCACACTTACTTGAAAATTACAAATTTATTCTAAAGTATATGTAAAAGTTTAGAATATCCACCATTATTTGCCAGAAAATATTAAATTAATTTGTGATGATAGCCAAAAAACAGCCAATAATATAAAACTGAACTGGCACTGTTTGAAAATTTTGTTAGCTATGTCATTGAAATATATTTCAATTAAACATAACAGGTTGAATCTCATTCACGAGATGAAATTTCGTTGCTTCCATTATGACTCTCTGTGTGAAAGCAAGTGTGTCTAGGCCTACTAATTTCAGAAACTGCATAACTGGTTTTTAATTTCATTCAACTCATTAAGTACAGGAAAAACACTTATTCATTTCTTAGTTTCTAAAACTAAAGTGTGGAAACTCTTGGTTAAACTAGTCTATGTCGTGTCACAGACACAAACTTCAGTTCTGTTGGTTAGAGCTTAAAAGAGGATGTGGAAAATACAAAATATCAAGCACCCTTTTTACATTTTCAGACACATTTTTGAGTATTCTCTTTCATTATTTTCAAAGTGAAACTTAGCTCTTTATCTCAAAGACCCCTTCTTCCAGATCCTGACTTCATATGAACAGCAATACAACATGCAAACAAATTTTAAAAAAAAAAAATTATTGGTCAAATACAACCTCAGATTAAATTCCTTCCTTTCCTTTTTTCCAGTAGAACTATCTTTCTCTTCTTTAGAAATCATCTCTACATCTCCTTCCAAAAATATTTCCTAACCTTTCATGCCCCCTATTTTTACTATCATCTCAAGCCTAGACAATTCTTCACCTACTCAGCTCTCCAACATGTTTGGCATTATACACAAAGAAATTAAATGAAGATGAGCATAAGTAAAATTTTCTTTTGTAATGACATGTAGATTTTTTAATACTGTGTCTTACAGCATTCTAATAAATGCCTAATTTTAATGCCTTTTATACTGCCTCCATCTCAAAAAAATGAAGAAAAAAAGCAGTACTTGTCTATATATGATAAAAAAAATAAATATATCACATCTAACCCTATGCTTTATGAAATTAAGTTTTCAAACTTGCTGATTGTTTCCATATATTCATTTAAGAGTTTATCTTTTATTACTTGAGCACGCTGCTCTGGGTGTTCAAAGGCTGTGTCTACCTTTCAGAGATGGAGACAGGAAGCAGTGAAGCGTAGAGAGAAGGCAGGAGAGATTCTCACATGACTAACTCTGCTTCTCATTTCATGTGAAACATCCCACGATAACCAAGAGCTGCAGAACATGCACACCCATATTTCACTTTTGACAACATCAGGATTTTGATCAGGCAACAGAATATTTAAATACATTCAAGAAACTGGATCCCAGGTGACCTGTGGTGAGGTGTCAGCATGCCTGCTGTTTACTGGCATAAGAAACTCAGCTGAGTAAATACAAGCTGCTGTTTGCAGAAGAGGAAAAAAGCAGGACAGACAAGTATATTTGGCACTAGGGACATATATGAGATCTAAACCAGGTAGGCTTTTCTCATATGTTTAAAGGGTATAAAATGAGATATTGGTATTAATGATGGTAGAGATAAATAACTAAGGAATAGCTAACTTGATTCGAATGGTGAGATTTTATTGCATGTCTCACTCCAAATAGAGTAGAAGACATGAAATTCCTTTTATTTTGACTGAAATGAGTTCCCCCATACACTATTTTAGACAGTGAAACACCTGCATCAAATGCGAGATGAAGTCATTACTTCCAACTATTTCAGGGGTCACAATTCATCTTTTCTTAGAGTGTTAGCAACATCTGGTTGAGACCAAAGCACGACTTGCTTCATCACAGAGAGCATTCAGCAAATAATGCTACTGCCCCTAAGAGACTGTCCTCTAATTTATCAAAAGATACAGCGAGTGGGAAGGAAAAACAGTAATAGCAACAATAGAAATGAAAATGAGAAATAAAGATAAGCACAGGTAAAAATTAGAGTCAATGACAATATTATGAATTATATCTAAGGCAATAAATTACTATGTACTAGAATATGCCACAGCTACAAATAGAAAAATAATGTCAAGCACAGTTTTTCATCTGTGTAACATCATTGTACATCTCTTTTTCTTCTTATGGACCACAGCCTGAGCATTGAAGCAGCAACCTCATCTTCTACCAAAATGACTTTACACAGTCAAGTAAAAAAACTAATTTTCAGGGATAGTGAAGTAATAATGCAAGTCTTCCTGCATTTTTGCAATCAGATATGACAAAGTCCACTGTCTTTGTTGGAAATTATTTTTATCATCCTTTGCCAGACTTCTGAAAAGGAAACCTTACATAGTTAGAGACATATTCTATCTCATTTGAAGGAATCCCTCAACCATTTCTCATCTCTGGTGATCAGTCTTTCATGCTATCTGCATCCTCAGATCCTCTCCAATACAAAGGGAGTTTCTTGAATTTGACCATTTTGCTTTTTCCATATCACTCACATATATTATTGTCTCATTATTTTACAGCGTAGCTGAATGACAAACAGTAGAAGAGTTAAATCAACTTGGAAAAGGAAATTTTGACCATCAAGGAGTTCATCAAATGAAACCCCACCAGTTTTTATAGCTGGATTGCATGACATAAAAGCTTCCCAGTTGGCCTTGAATAGGTACAGATATCTGCATCTTTTTCACCATCTTATTTAGACTGGCAGTGGAAAACCAGTGCTGCAGTCCTTCACAATTTCTGTTCATCAGGAGATTCTCCCTGTTCTCTGAAAATCAGTGATCAGTTAATTAGACTGAAACATGAAAAGCACTTTGGCATCACCAAGTAAGAGTCTGATCCTGATGCTTTCATAGTTTCTTCAGAAAAGACAGCAGGGGATGAGCACAAATGACAGTGATTATCTGCCCTCACAGGACAATGCCTTGATGGGTGCAAGCCAGATCCAAGTCTCCACTGAATTTCAGCTGGAATTCCTTAGATGCAAAGCATTTCAGGGAGTGGAGCTATAGTAAAATTAATAGGAAGGCATTTAAGAAAAATTAGTAGGAAAATATCTAAGCTGACCAGATCCATCAACTAAGGCAGAAAAACTCAGAGACTCTAAGAATATGAAACAAGTTTATTGGAAATTTCTAGTGCATGATGAAATGGAGTACTGTCATCAATTGCCAAGTTAATACCATATTTCAGGTGAAGACAATGATGGAATTTGGAATGATGACCACAATGGATAATTCTTCGTTATTCATTCATTCATGAGTCCCCTAATTCTAGCACATTTTCAGAGGCTCCAGTAATTAATGTATTTCTCAGTCTTACTAATGATAAAAAATTGCACTGACTTCAATACAGAAAATAATTACAACCATATGTTGGAAAAATTGTTCAAATAGTTCATAAACAGCACACATATATAGATCAAAGAGAAGTGAGGTGAACAGTAATTATAGCACTATGCAGTCAACAGCAGAGTAAAATTGTTCTATGACTAAACCAGGTACAAAATTGTGGTCTAAATTAGTGAGTTAAAATGCAAATGTATCTTTTCTAGTGTATTTGTTTGTTTTGTCTTCTTAACATGGAGCATGCATAAATAGAGTTTTCTGGAAAAATAGATAAACTAAGGTCTACTATTGCAGTTTCAATTAAGTATTTTCAAAAGTCTTACATTTTTTTCTGCCTGCAAATGAGTCCAGCTCACCTGGTACAGACAAAAATTTCACATAGCTGATAAGAAAAAAGTTTATTTTGCTAAATGGTGACTAAACAGCATCTACTTGCTTATTCAGTAAGTCTTTTTCATGATGGCGATAGTCATTCCAGAATTTCTTTAATTCTGACTTTCATATAAGAACTTTAGGAGTCAGAAATGAAAAATGAACTTACTGTAGCAAAGATAATCCTTCTTATCCAGTCTGTGATGAAGAAGTTGTAAAATTCTCTGCTACACAAGTTTCTCCTGATTCCTGAAGGCTCAGCCTTTTCCCTGATGTTCATCTGTTTAATTTAATAAAGCACTGAAGTCTTAGAATCACAATATTTTTATTATCAATCATTCAGACTCAAAAATATCCCTTTTTACTCTATCTCCTCAACATCCCCAGCCCCTTTTATGTTCCACTGTTTTGCTTCAGTTGCTGTTTTTTTTCTGGATTCCTTCACATTTCTGACGATCTGCTCTTACCTTCGGTCCAGCTCCAGTCACCTGCTGAACCGCATTGATGGATTGGAATGAGCACAGGTCATCAACTTGGAACCTCTCCTCTTCTGAGCTGATTTCAAGCACATTTCTTCCACGTGGCCTGTAGTCTAATGTTTTTCAAGTCTAATTTCTGCTGCTATGGTATTGCTCAAGAAAAAAACAAACTCAAAGCGTTCTGAAAGGGAATAAGAAACAGATCTGTAGAAATTGCGGAAGGTAGAACAATACTTTAACAGCTCAGGATTGATTCAACTTTGGTTTGTAATATGTCTCTGCAGGAAATCTGAGAAAATAACCTGGTTTAGCCTGACTTAATAGCTTCTTTTCTGTTTTATTTTGATTTGGGGTTTTGTTTGGGTTTTTTGTTTGTTTTTTGTTTTGTTTTGGGGGCATTTTGGTTTTGTTTTTTCTTTTTTCCAGAGAGGTTTTGATTTTCCTATCCTACCTGGCAAAACGAGAAAGGATAGCTGTAGGATAGAAGTAAACACATTGTTCAAGACAGGAAAAGCATAATGGAGTCCTGTTCTGGCAAAAGAACTGCTGTTTTGTCAATAGCAAGTATTACCCTGTTTGAAGACACTGACTTGCAAGATAACAAAAATAAAATTCTTTGGGCTGCATCCTATTTAGATGCTGTGTGCCACTTTTTTCTAACCTTTTCACAGGAAATCCCAGACTTTCCTGCACGGGAAGGAATGTCTATCTTCTTTCACCTATACTTGGTTTCCTGAGCTTTTTGACCCTGCAGTTCACCACTGCATCCTGCAGCACAGCAGCTCCTGTTTTGCACATTCAGGCATCTCACTGCCACCTTGTTTTTTAGGCTTGGTTCTGCACGGGCTGGAATGAGTAAGGAGTAAGAGCAAAGAAGTAATTATGAAAAAAGATTGTAGGTAAATTGAAACCTTATGGAATTAGCACATTGACATGTGCTCTTTAAGAGGTTGCAGAAAAAAGAAACATCGAGCATTTGGGTGGAGATGGGAGAACTACTCACCGAGCAGGGATAAAATATCTGGTGCTCTGAAGGGACTGAGGAAAGTTTCAGCAGAGGAGATGGGTGTGGAAGGTTACAAGGATTCCCTGAAAAAGTGGCAATGGAAAGTTTGTATGCAAAGGGTTTGAAGAGGGAGAAGTGCAGAGGGAGTGATCATTGGTGTGTGCAGACAACCTGGTAAAAGGATGTAAAAAGCCTTTCAATAGGTCATTTATTTTTACCAAAAGGCTGTGACCCTCAACCACTTTCTATATGAATATGCCAGTGACATAATTGGTTTATTTTTTCAAAATGAATATATAATTACATATAGGCTCTATATTCCCAAGAGGTGGGATTTTTTGATTCTAAAGTGTAATTATATCCATCCAATATTCAGGTATAAATCCATTTTAATATTTGTGCATTCATTTGTGGAATCAGTGGATACAGCAGGATTTTATCCAAAGGCAAAGTAACATTATTAAAAAGACTAAGCTTCCATAGGCTGGAAAGACTGTTTGAAACCACATAAAACTAAATAAGCTTCACTGTTTATTCATTGGGTCAAACCTGCAGGCGTGAAAACTGTATTAAATTGTATCCTTAATTTTTAATTTCTTTACTATCTTTCAATATATTAAAAATCACACTATCTTTTTCTGGAACAGCAATCATATACATATATAATAAAATAGTATACTTGAATGTTTAAACATTTAAAGCTTAAAAAAATATTGACCAAGAAAGCAATTTTGAAAAAGCAAACAGACAAACAAGACTTTTATGACAAAACAGAATCTGTGTAAACCAGTTTTGGCTTACATCTCATGAAGAGATTTGTATACCTTAAAGTGCAAAACTATGAACAAAGCAATAAAGTTTAGTTCTGAAAATGTCCATTCTTTTGTGACTTGCTCTAACAGTGAAAGAGGGTTAAAATTTCTTTTTACCTTTTAGACTAGCCCTTGTCACCTGCACTCCATCTTCTATGAAGAAAAGAAAATGACTGGAATGCAGCAGGCAGAAAAGCAACTGCTTTTTGTGTTTTCACTGCAGTGTACTGTGCAAAATTTCTGGGGTGTCTTTCATTGCTAAAAGAGTTGACTTAGAGATTGTGACAACACTGCAGCCTTTTTTCTCCCACCGTGCACATCAGAGTTATCAAACAAAAGCTTTGAGATTATAGCTTTCTGAAGAAGAAAATTAAACCCTCACAGAGAAGCAGATGCTACGACATTATATATTCTGGGTGTGCACTGTGCTGTGCATGGCCAGCTGTAACAGGAAAATGCTTATTTTAACGTTACACACTGGTCTTCAGCGCAGTGCCATTGCATAACAACATCTGCCTTTCCTCCTCTCTCTGCACTGTTTGCCACAGCCACCTCATGTGCCTCCTTTCTGACATTCTCTACTCTCTGTAAGTGGCTTTTGCTCGGGGAATATGCATAGTTTTCTGTTTGTTTACATGCACTAAACACTTCATAAGCACAGTTGCCCCTGAGCACAATTCAATTTTCTCAAACAACCTTGGTACTTGAGCTACCAGTTACTATAGAGATCATTTTCACTGCTTATTGGACAAAAAAAGCAAGCCCCAAAAACAAAGATCCAAGCAACAAATTTATACTAAACCATAATATTTTGAGCAAGTGTTACAATGGGGAAAACTCTACACATGAAATCATGTGGGAGGGAGAAAGTTTTCAATAGTCTTAAGGAAATTATTCAGCTATCTTTTTCTGCTGTAGTGATATACAGCAAATAACATTATTCATAACCCAGTACAGCCTTGAAACAACTCATATTTATAAATTCTAATTTCATTCATGCCTGGATAAGTGCAACAGAAATTTTCTGCCATGTTATGATCTTAAATAGGAGTTTGAGCCAAGCCTTATTTCAATAAGATGAAGAATGCCACATATTCGTTTTGTCTCAAAATTTCACATCATTTTATTCATGATCATACTTTTTAAAACATATTATCATGTGTAGAGATTGTAACCTAGGAAATAGATATTACAAAATGCTTCACTATTGAAAATGGGCATATTAGCCCTGCACATTTAAAGAAAGACCCTTTTCATTATATTTGCATCAAGCATCAGGCTGGATTATGATTACAATGTTTGAAAATTATATACTGCCCAATTTAATCTTTGGAATTATTTCTGTCAAATGATGATCAGCACAGGGGGCTTAGTCCATTCATATGGGACCACTCCTTTTACCCCACTTTTCCTCTTTGTTTCTCGCCATTTCCTTCCCTTGCCTTTTCCCTCATCAGTTTGTCTATCCTGCTGAGCTCCTCTCCTCCCTGCTTTGTTCCTTCAGGTTTCCATCCTCGTTGGCTGCAATACCCTGCAGGCACTTTCATGTTAACCTATCTAGTCTGCTTCTTGGTTTTGTCTCTACCTTAGTCCAGCAGGTTTGTGTCACTTTGCCTATGGCTTAACTGTTTTTCCTGGTTATCCCATTTGACAAGATCCTCAATAAGATAATCTCATTGAAATAAACATTTCCACATACCACACTTAGCAAAGGAACAAAAGGTCTGGTATGGGCTGATGCTGACACTGTCTGCTGGCATCCAAACACACCATGGAAGATGTTGTTCACTTCTACTGAAAAGAATCAAAAATTTGATCCTGGAAAGGGACGCGAAGATAAATGGTATGGATGTGAAGAAATTCTATAAAAGAGAAAGGAAAGGAGCAGGGAATTGATGGGTGAGAACTGAGGTGGGCTGTAGAGAAACAAAGCTGATGTTCAGACTAAGGAGAAGCAGGGGAAATGATGGAGTCAGTATGAAATAAGATGCAATCTCATTACAGTGAGAATCCCTCCAGATTCCCAAGTGAAACCTGTTACTCCAATGTCCATCAGAAGGGAAGACATGTGAATTCAGCCAAAATCTGCTGTTTATGGCTGCCAAAGTATTGTTACCCTCCGAGGATGAAGTCGGCAGCTCAACATCTGTTCTGATGGTCCAAACTTCAGAGGCCTGGTTTAGGGATTTAAAGACTCCAGTAGTGTTGATGAGATGGTTGTGAGATATGAGGGAATACTTTTATGTTCCTTGTTTGAATATATGTCCAAAATATATATATTATACATTATTATATTTGATATTAATATAGCCAATAAGCATAAATATAATAAAGGTTTATTTCCCAATCATGCATATTAGCTTATTCAAAGATCTGCAGAAAATTAATTTTTAAGTGACAATAAAACTGAGATAATGTCACCAACTAAAATTTAATCTCATTGCCTATACCTGCTATTAAACTACTTGCTGTTGTCAACTGATATCCCATTCTTCATTTCAGAGAATCACTCTTCTTTCTACTATCTTATTCCACTTTCTATATTCATATATATATCTTGATACCATTTATTTACTTTTTTTTTAACATGCTTGAAAGAAAAAATGAGCTTCAGAAGTCAAAAAAGGCAGCTGTATCTGCAGATTGATGTTAGCCTTTTCCATGGTAGCCCTGAGAAAAAGTTTTATTACAAAAATTTTAATAAAGAAATAATTGAATTTTTAAATTCTACTTTTTAAATATTTGTTTTGGAGGTTTTTCCACTACAGATCACAAACCAGATTCATAACTATTTAGGAGAAATGGAGAATTCAGAAGGATCTGTGTCCTGAGTTTGTTCTGAATTACACTGTGCCAAGCACACTGAAGAATTAGAGGTTGCACACACCCCAAACTGGACACCCAAACCTACTGAATACACTTAAGCTTAATTTCCCTGCATGGCCATTACCCATCTGCAAAATGAAGATAATAAAATCCCTTAACCTTATTGAGGATTTTGAGAATATAAAGTAATGTCTGACATTATATTAATGAGTTCCATTTAGAAAATAACACCAAAAAAAATCAATAATTTCTGCTTAAAGAGTGCAGTCTGAACAGTTTGAAGCCAATAAGGCATGTCCACACAGTGAACAAGGACAAGAGAACAAAATACTGAATACTTCTGATTAAGGAAGTACCATCTCTGACTGATGGAGCCAGGGATTCCATATAAAAAATATATTCTATGTGATGTAATTAAAGACCATTATAATGTAGATGTCCAAGCGAGCCAAATGAAGGCTGCATGGGGAATTTTAATTTCAATTTTAATGTTTTCTAATTTGAATGCTTGACTTTTTGACCTTAATTTCTTTTTAATATAATTTTCTGGATATAATAATAATAACTAATTGAGATATTACAGAGTAATGCAATATTTTCATCTGTGACCTGAGAGGCAAGGGGCCCTGGACAAGAAAACAGAGAGTCTTGAAGTTGGTTGACATTTCAGAGACACTGATGAGGCAGTATTACTTCTGTGAGAAGACATGCAAAGGGACAAGTGTAACACAAAGAGATTTTCAGTCTTCTGATTTTTTAACTGTATATGACAATGACACATGAAATACATACTATTTTTTCTTCCCAACCACATCGCATTTGGTCAGACTCCTGATGCTCCATTTGAAAGTAAACAAAGTTTACTCACACCCCCCCAGCCACCCATAAACAACATATTTTTCAACAAGGATTTTCCCGAGCAGGAAAAATTGTAGCTCATCACCAGTTTTTGTTACCTTTTTAAATAATGGGACATAGCTTTTCCTTGTGTCTTAGAATGTTCCTCAAGAGTTGATCATTGGCTCTTACAGAGGAACTTTCAAGAATTCTAGTATCAGAACTTACATTGTAGATTTTTTTTTGTATCACAACAAAAATGAGATGATAAAAAAAAAAATAGGAGGTAAAAGGGGATCAGATCACTTTTTAGTGGTTGTTATACTTCCAGTAACACAGAAAGTGAAAACATATTTTTTTTAAATTTCTTATACATTCCAAGATAACAAATTATTACTTTTTGGGACAAAAACATGAAATCCAGAGTTATTTTACTGTGTGGTGCTTAAAATTTGGATGGCGTTTTAAACAGAAGCAGATATTTAACAGAGGAGTCTCAAAAGCATTTCTCAAAGGTGCTGGGTATTTACAATACCATCTATATTTCTAGCACCTTCATATGCCAACAGCATATTGTTTTTTCCACTTGTTTCAGAGCAGTACTTCATATATTAACTAAGGATCAAGCCTGGTGCTGGCTCCTGGCACACCACTGCTCCGGACAAACTGAGTAGATCATAGAGTTTAGAAAACAAAAGGTTGTGGCAACTTGTTCTCCAAGCATAGCCAGCACACGACTGACTGTGTGAAGAGTTGTCAAGACTAACACTGTGGTACTGCACATTACATGGAAAGAAGCCTGCAGCTCTTTTTGAGGTACAAAACATACTCAAAACTTCTTTATTCCCTGTCCTGCAACCCCCACTCACCTGCTGTTCCAATAACCAGTATGGTTCATCCTTTATGAATTCTCCACACTAAAATACACACAGATTCTTCCACACTGAGTCCACACTATCAGCAAAACAGGAGGATTTGGGCAAGCCTTACAGAATGAAAGCTGCCCACCTGTTTGATCTGGCAGGAGAACCCAGATTTGGATTGGGGCGGACTCAGTGTAGCCAGGAACAAATCCAACTCCAAGAAGCACCTAAAATATCATGTCCACACCTGAATTAATTTCACAACATGTGTCCTCTGACAGTTCTGTGCCCCAAGATTAGTTCTTACATTAACAGACACTGCTGACAGCATATGATGAAGAGAATATTATATTTTAACATCCACATCTCTCCTGGTTCTAGAGAAAATAAAGGACTTGGGGAATATCCTAAATACTACAGAAATTATACAGAGGACATAAAGACCCCTGTACAGCTTTGGACAAAATTAATATCCCAAAGACATCTTGAATCTCCTCCAAGTAGTTAAATATTACTAAGATGTTTAATGTTTCTCTTCCAGGAAAAGAGCAGATGCAGCCTCCAAACTTCAACAGTTGTGAGCAGTTTAGAAAGTTCCTGTAAAATCAGTGAAATCCTTGAGAGTCGTGTCCTCAAGTAAAACCACCACATCAAACTTGTTATTTTGGCTCCTGCTAAACAAATTCCATGCTGATCCACATGAAATACATAGAGAAGAAGATAATGGAGGAATTGCTAAGGAGGAATTGCTAAGGATAGCTGAACTGCAATTAGATTCAGTACGATGCAGTAGATCACATTGAGTGATTTTGACTTTATACTGCATGGAAGGAAATAACAGAAGACCTAAGATGCTGTTAATTAATCTCTTAAACTAATCTGATTCTGTTCATAAGTAGTGTGAACAAGGTGGGAAAAGGCTAGACTAAAAGCCAGAGCATTTAGAGATAATCCTGGTTTTGTTAATAATTCCTGAATAGCCTTAAGCCCTTCTCTTAATCTTTTTACAACTCAGCCTCCCTATCACTTAAAAGATACCAGAATACTTATTCATCTGCTTTTTACACCTGCAATATGGTTTTGAGAACACAATGTTACAGTATAAGTACTGCATATTTCTTTTCAAATTTCTGTTCTCTTTCCTGTTCAGGAAGGACTTGGGTTTTTTTTTCTGTGATGATAAAAATTATGTGACAACAGAAGTTTTACTCTATGAATAACTGAAGACTCTAGAACACTTGGTTTTATTTAAGTGAAATCAAGAAGCAGTTCATGTCAAAGTCATTTAATATAGTTTTTAAGTTAAATATTAATGCAATTAAAACTATCAAGAAAGTCAGTTGAATACAGTTTTCAGAGGTTTTTATAACCACAATCACACAATATACTGCAGCCAGTTTTAAATCTTGGGGTGACTTGGCAATGTGAAATGCTACCCAGTCTTCAAACACAGACTTTGCATCTGCACATTTATTTCTTGTAGTCTTCTCTATAAGAGGAAGATTTCTTTATAATGATGTGATGCAGTAATTTTGCAATGACTGATGATTAATTCAAGTTCTATTAATTAGGAACACAATCATGCAGTTTGAAAACCAGCTAAAAAGATGAAGTGCTAAAACCTGAAAAAAAGGGAAAAAGGCCTTGTCATTTGTGTGAGGCTTTCAAAATTTGTTTAATTATTTAAAACCCTGTAATAAGAAATGAATAGCATATTTGTGACATTTATAATTGATATCAGGCTACAAAGCTCTGTAATCAATACTGAAGATTTTGAAAAACTGTGTAAAAAGAGATCTAGTCACATTGGAAACCTGGGCAGATAGAGAAATGAGAATTTCTTGTGAGATGGTGTACCTACAGAATACACCCCAATTGTAGGAAAAGATTTTCTAGAAATAGTGATTTGTTAAATGTCAGATGTGATTTCAACAAGATTGGATCCAAATACCAGTTGCTTCAATTTGCTTTTTCTCCCGTTTATCACTTTGACACATTCACAAGGTTTATTTGAGTGGAAACCAATAGATAAAGCTATCTTTATAGAAAAATAAAAACAAACAATCAACAATACAAAATATAAAACAAGCCCAACCGATAATCTCCTCAAAAACTCTCTTGTTATGGTTCCAGCATTCAAACTTGGTTTTGGAAGATGATAGATAAGGATAGCAAAATCACCTTAATTATGCCTTTCACACCTATGATCACCATCTTCTCCAGGAATGACAGATACCTAACTCTCACTGCTTACACAATCCACTCAATTATACTTATGTCAAAATTCATCAACAAACATGATGAAGTGGTTACATTATTAGCATTTAATTTTGCACTCATTGGCCACAATTAATTATAGCAATAAAGTTACATACTACCTTATGAAAAGTATAATTCCTCCTTTTCCCTCTTCCAATAAAGGTACTATATATTTTTAAAATCATATAAGTTATTCAATTAATTTATTTGTGGTCAACTATTTGGATATCTATTTCCTTTACTAAAAATAATAAAATTTTACAGGATCACTAAGTAAATTAATATTAATCTCTAAAAACAGCAGCGGGATCCAAATTAGAAATCCAAATGATCAAAAGTACCTAGATGAAGGCTGTATATTTTCTAAGGTCTCTTATGTGCACCATAAAATCAGATTGTGTATATTGTGCTGATAAACCTCAATGGAGTTGTTCAGAGTCTTGCTCTAAATGTGTCTTTTCCATCCTGTGGGTGTCTGCATCTTAAATAATGGTATAAAACACTTTTAACAGTATAATACAGGGTGTTGTGTTGGTCTTTCCACTCAATTGTGTGATTTAATTCTGGTTCCCATTTTGAAGCCCTTTTAAAGATCATTTCATTTTCAAAACGCTAGCTGAGCAACAATCAATTACATATTTTGTGTTTATTTTTGACCAGAGTTTTGGACTTTATTGACAGAATTTTGTTTTCTCTTTAGCAAAGCAGGTAATCAATTAAAGCATTTGTTGCTTAACAGCAACAAAACTGATTGTTTTCCAGCCTAATTTTTAAAATGTCAGAGAAACATTTGAAAGACATTATCTGAATTACTATTTTATACAGGGTGCTGGGAGATTAATGCAATGTCAAGGCAAAGCAATAAGCTACATGCTGTTGATTGGTTTTCTCAGTAGCATAGGAGAATTTGGAATTTTCCAAACCTACCGCTTAGAAGAATTATTGCATCATTTTTATCAATTTATTAAATCAAAAAGAAACGTTTTTCTATTAGGTATAGTTTGTTTTGATACAACAAACATCAAGAAGCAAGGAACAATTGACTTAATTTTCATGAAACTAATTTCAAAATCTATACCAGATTTCTTTAAGATCCTTTCACATTATGTACCCATAAGATGGAAGGTTTGTTTCAAAGGAGTTTTTTCTTCAGTATTTTTTTGCTTTTTAGCAGAAAGATTTTTCCTTATTTATCCCTTTTCCAGTGATAGAAATATATCCTCAAATTACTATTTCATTCACTGCCGTAAAATTATCTCTTCACCTACTGTTTCATCAGATGTTACTTATCTCAAGATAGACAATTTGTTAGGAAAGAATAATCAGGAACAGAATAATACTAGCACAGCACTGTTATATATCCCCACCTGAAGAGCTGTGAAATTTATTATAAAAGTAGGCAGACTACAAAAAGAAATCTTCAGTTTTTTCCCAACACCTTTAATTTATATGCAAAATATTTGCTACTTTTCATAGTCATTATGTTATCTTATGGTAACTACCAGAAATATCAGCATTTGGATACATAAGGGACTGCAGCTGATTGGAAGGGCTGGACTCATCAGAAATGGCTTTCAGAGGTTAAATTTTCAATTAATTGATATATATATTCTATATCTGATACCATGGTTGCCCACAATTGTCAAATCCCTCACTAATAAGAAGTCTTCTGTATTTATGCTGAGCTTCAGATTTGATTATTGTTTTCTATAAAATCAAATGTAAATTGCTGAATACATTGATTCAGTAGTGAAATAATATTATTTAGTTAGCTTGTAAAATGCAGATTTAATGTCTGGGTTGTACTGGATTCAATTACATTGTATGGGTTTTTTTTTTTCATCTGAATGAACATAACTACAATAAGAATGTCACTTACAAGAATATTTCCTAAAACAATTATAAAATATTTCTTTGAAATTTATTTTTTGCAATATTATTTTGTATACATTTAAATCGAAATATGTGTTGATCCATCAAAGGAGAGTTTTAAAGAAAAAAGGCTTGTTTATTACTTTTCACTAGATTAGGAGGATGACATTGAAGAAAAGCTAAGTCCCCTTTTGAAGTATTTCAGTGGCTGTTCTAAACAATTTTTGACAACTGATTTACCAAGGATTACTTTCATTAAAGTAAGCAAACCTAGAAGTTCTGTTTAAGCTCTTCCCTATACAATTTCTGCCTTTTACAGACCCAATCCGAATCTGGATAAATCCCAGTATCACAAACAGGATTGGAGTGTAGCACCTGCCTTCAAGACTGTAACACAAACTCTCACTTCATAAAGGAGATGATTTTATCTCATTTACAAAATGCCTACTACCCAGACCATCAGCGTTTAAATGGGTTTACAGGTTCTATATCCAAGGTGGTTGGTTAATAACAGTCTCTACAGATTACATTAACCAAAAAATACAGCAGTTTAGTCTCCTCTTAGTCTAGGAAGAGAAAAGAGCACTGTGATTTATAGGATTAAGGAGTGAACACAGTTAACTCAAAATCCTTTTTCTAAGTCTGTTTACAAGAAATGGTATCATATTCTTTCAAATTTTTTCCATGTGATTATAATTTTACCAAGAGGACACTTTTGAATAACCAGCCTCATGAATCCCCTTTCAACTCTGGCTTCCTGAAAAAATTGCTATGAACTTCTGGTAAAAAAAAATCAAGTAGATACCATGTAATGACACCTTCACATCATCACTCCTTAACATGTTCACCAGTACTTCCTCCTCATTGCTTTAGCCTGCTAACTGAAACCTTGATGTTCATCAAATTCTGTGGTAAAGACCTTCATGTTAGTCCAGCTACATCAAAACTCACATATCATTAAGCAACTAGACAAACTATAGAAAAATCATGAGCAATGAGGGGCTTTTTCGGAAGCCTTGGCTGTTAGAATAAGGATGTCTGTCTTGAAAAAGCTTTCAGTATTCACAGTTCTGCAGAAATATCTAAAAATTCTGAACAACTGAATCTCATGTATTTCCTAAACACTATTATAAAGCAAGTTAATAACCTTGGATGCCCAAAATCATGATTAATCTTTAATATCTGATTTCAACAGTGCTCTGCATTGATCATCTAATATTACCAAAGGCACAGCCAAATAACCACCACAAAAACTAAAGGAAGTTTTTGTTAAAGGAATTAGAGTGGGATTGTTTTAAACAGGGATTATACAGGTTCAATTCAACACTTTGTCTAGAAATTCATGGCATGTCATTTTTTGAACAGCCAACAAGACACAGTTAAAAAAAATCACTTAAGTCACTTATAAAGCATCTACCTCTCTCATCTAACTGTATAACATGGGAAGTTACCTTGACTGAAAATACAGTAAGTTATCTTGATTTCTTCTAGATATTCCTAGCTAACTCTTACTCATAACAATTTTTTTTCATCCTAGGTGCTGATAAGGAGTTAATTATTCTCATAAGTTATATCATCTTGACAGCACTATAATTTTCTTGTGGTTCCTTTAAGCAAAAAGAAGGGTTTTTTCCATTTTTCTGGAACCTCTCCTGTTATTTTTTTAGAGATAATCAGTCAGCCTCCGACACTAATTCAACCATACTTTGAAAACCTTTGAATCAATTTTATCTCATTTAGCCCATTCAAACCACAATTTGTTCAAGTATCCAAATCCATCTTTCTGTAGTCTGATAGAAAATATTTGTGGTTAATAATAATTGTGTTACTTATATTGACAATGTACAACAGCATACGCTGGAAAAGACTTGAATGAAAACATTTATTAGTTTTCTTGTCATTATTTTTCAAAGAGCCTTTCTAGACCACTTAGCAACACACAACACTTTCCTGAGTTATCCTTTTACTGCTAATGCACTCATAGCATTATTTATTATCTTTTGTGTTCCCTGGTAGTTTATTTAATTTTGTGTTTTGACCTTTCTCTGACTTAGTCCGTGCATACTCTTAAAGACAATTCCACTACCAAGAAGAGTTTTATTATTTCTACAGATTCTCCTTGAATTTAGGTGGCAATAGAGGAAATAGCTGTAGATGAGGTGGGAGAGGAAAGTTGGCATGATGTGAAAAGTGGAGACTTTCTCAATCCCTTTGTGTCTTATCAGTCTGACAGTGCCCCAGGAAAGCCAAAACCCTTGTGGGGACCCTTCATGGAATATTCCAGTGGGTTAAAGGTCAGTTGGACTGGCTGGTTGAGGGACACCTGCCAACAGCATATGGGAGATGCCCTCCCAGGTCTCTTCAAAGACTCTCCAGTGAGCTGTTTGGCTTGAATTCTCAAGTTTCCTGTGTAATGGAATGGGAGAGTATGAGCTCCAACCACACATTTTACGAAATAGCTGGGCACCTAAAATTGAATTTTGTAATGCAGTGTTTCATTGTCATTGTCTTTTGTATGCAAGTAGTCCACAGCATTAAAAACTTGATTTGCACAGATACAGGTTTATAAATGGAAAAAAGTGCACTCTTTATCTTTAAAATTGCTCTGCATCAATGGAAGCAAGACTCAGATAAAGAAAGTCACTGTAGGAAAGAAAAGAGAATTGAAGCATGTGCTCCAAGTCCATTAAGAAAGGCAGACATAAAGTTGCTAAAGGAACTTACAGTAAAAAAAAAAAAAAAAGAGAGAGACACCTCACAAACTGAGGGGAAAGAAAAAAGGATGCAAATTAGATTGAAAATGGTGTTAATTATGCCTAACATCATAAATGGCAATTTAAAAAAGCAGAAACACTAGATGCAATATAGTTGTTTAAGTTGTTAGTGTAATGGAAACTGCAGCACATCCCATCATCCAGGAACAATTACCAGCTGCTGCCATCAGGGAAATCATCCTTTCTTCACCATGCTACTGTACAAAACCTATGTCCCAAACAACCAGCTGTGATTCCAAGGGCAACTGGAAATCAGGATACATAAATTCGATATTATTTTTCTTTCTCAGTGTTCAGAATCCTATCCTGTCTTTTCCTTTCCCTCATGCCTTTCCCACACATTTCTTCCCTAAACTCATGGTTCATCCCTTCTGACTTACTGTTAGCATTATATTTTATTCTGTGTGTCATGTTTTGAACTGATTTCTAAGAATTACATATAGGGGAAATTAAACAAAGTATACATATTTTGGAAATCATTCTGGGTTTGGTTTTTTGTAAGGTTTTTTTTGTGGGTTTTTTTGGGTTGTTTTGGTTTTTTGGTTTTATTTTTTTTGGTTTGGGGGGGTTTTGTTGGGTTTTTTTTTTTTGTTGTTGTTTTTTTTTTTGTCAGAAAGAACATGTATCTAGTGACTGGAAAGATAATAAATGGAGAGGGAAGACTGTGGAAGAAGATAATTCACTTCCTGGAGCTGACATGGATCTTGACAAGAATAAAAATTGTTTTTTCATTTAGTTTCAATGAGCGAAAATTCTTTTCAGGACTATAATCTATGATGGTATTTTAACCATTACTCAGCAAGATATAGAAGAGTACAACAACATAGGGCAGGGTATCACTGATATAATCAGCAACATTAATACCGTATTGATTTGACACTAAATACAATTCGGAGGGGAGATTTTCATGAGGTTGCTTTTTTTCTTAGCTATTGTTCACTTAATAATCTCATTTTTGATAGGAATGTTTATTCCTACAGATTTTGTGTCTCTCTGCTGCTGAATGGGAATCTGGCTTTCAGACACACATCCAGCTGCTTCCATTTTGATTTAAGGCAGACAAACCTAATACAGTTAAAGAGGAGGCTGCCAGCAGCCCTTTCAGATCAATTTATGATCTCATATGACATTATCTGGAAGAAGATATATTTGTATTCTTTCATTAAGTCTACTTTATAAGACTAGTGGTTTATTTTATTTTTTTTTTTATGTCGCTCTCTCCATAAAAACGTATACAAAGTAGGTTTGTAGAGTATGACTGCCAAAGAGTTTTTATACTGGGGGGATTGCATTCCAAGACTTATTAAAAAATGTGAGATACCGTATCGGGTAGGCATAAATACAAAAGAAAAAAATCAGTAAAGAAATTCCCCCAAAAAGTCACTTGAAAGAATAAGCTTGAGAAGAATATTGTTTAACACAGACATGCTTTTTTTCTTTTTTTTTTTTAATTAATATAATTAAGCTTTGATCAAGAATTATACCTGCTGCTTGTTTACATTTCATGAGTTATAAAGGTTAAGGATGTTTATGTGCAATAATGCTATATCAAGCAACAGCCACAACAGGCAGATGAAAATAAAATAAAAAAAATATTATAAATAAATGCAAAGAGTCAAAAAAGTGAAGCACATGGGAAATTATGCAAAGTTCTTAGAAAGAAATTTGTGAGAGAGAAGAAGTGAGTTGACTAATCCAGGAACCTTTAAGTACAATGAAACTCACCAAGACATTAAACTCTGAATCTCAGATTAGGAAGACTCAGTCTGCTCCTACAAAGCAATTCAGAGTATTCTGATTGCTCTGAAATAATTTAGTCAGACAACCTGGGATTTTCAGAGCGTGGCTGTGGCTTGTGCAGTGATGTAAAGCTGGTTATATTCTGCCTGCAGACCCTTCACAGTCCCTTCTGCCAAAGAATTTCTCAACCAGCTACAAAAAACTATTCACGTGAAAAACCTACAGCCCATTTCCATTTCTACCAGAGATTTCCTCTATGACTGTGGAATGCAGGGTGAGAGTTAATGGCAGAAAATGGGAGCATTTCACAGCTGCCAGGTTCAGGAGCACCCTGGCAGGGAGGTGGGATGGTATTGACTTGCTGAACCTTTGTACTTATTATTCTGCCTGACTCTCAGAAAAACACCAAGCTTGGAGGCCATGGGTCACTATGAGGTGAGGAGGTGAGGAAACCTGAGTGTGCTGGCTCTGCAGCCTTTCCTCACCATGAAAGCCATATTTCAATGCATACTTTATGGAGCTGTTCCCAGCTGCTTGTTGGCCTTAGCCACTTCTTTTTCACAGTGCATCATATCTTCATTGCACGGACAGAGGAACAATGTAAATGGGATATGTTGACTCAAAAAGAAAAAAAAAAAACAACAGTTGGATAGAAAAAAAACCAAAATATTTTTTCCAATTTGTTTAACTTAAATCATGCTCAGGTTTAACCACACAAAACAATGTGGCAGCTCACTCCGGGTTAGAATGAGCTGTTTACAGGGTAGGATTGAAAAAAGAGCAAACCTCAGACACCTTAAGCTATCCAAAGACCCACTGATACAAAATAATCCTGAGTGCATCTCCAGTGCCTGTTTTCCTCAGATTGTCTCAGTTATGAAGTTTTACCCTCTGAAGAAAAGATCACATTAATAGGTAGATAACAAAGCAAATAAACAAAATGGGGTTGGTTTGACAGGTTGGAAATTCCTTATTACCACCAGACATCAAAAAAATTAATAGAATAGAATAGAATAGAATAGAATAGAATAGAATAGAATAGAATAGAATAGAATAGAATAGAATAGAAATTTCAGTGGGAAGGAACTTATCAGGGTGACCTGACCAATTCAGGGCTGTCCAAAAGTTAAAGCATGTCATTAAAGGCATTGTCCAAACACTGTAATGGCTATTTTCACTGTTCCAATAACATGACTCCAAAAATATTTGAAATGCAAGTATGAAACAAAGAATGGCCAAACCCCTAAGTTTTCCAGAACAATTAAGAGGATTACAAACTCCTCAGCTACACTAAGATGACATTAACATCCCCTTTGACAGGGTTGCAAGCATAATGCTGGATGGATGGAAGCATTCTGGTTGGTGCTCTGGGTAGGACTGGGTTTAGGATTAATGTTAGGGTTAGGCCCCCTCCTTCTCCTCCACCACCTCCTCCACCTGCTCCTCCTGCTGCTCCTGTTGTTCTGATGGTGTCTAAAAGAGATTTCTTTATCACATGAACTAAGCATTGGTACCAACTCTGTTGGCATCCACACTGCTTTAATAAAATCCTAATCCCAGTTTGCAGTATGGTGCTCAAACTAGAAAGACATCATTTCTTATGTCTAAGTCACCCCAGGTGATACAATACTTTTGGGGGTAATTTTTTGTTCTTTCCTTTAATTAACATTACATTTTCTCTTTCAGCCACTCCAAGACCAGTTATACCAGACAAGAAACATTACGAAAAAGTTTATTCTTTATGGTGCAGATTTTCTAAACAAACCTTGTAAATTGCAATTGAATAAAAAAGTATTTTGTTGTAAACATGCCAAATTGAAAAGATTTTTTTTTGAAAAGCTATTTTCTGAACCAGCTAACTGTACCATTTTACATGTTCCTGAAGAAAGTCACAGCTAACTTTCAATCCTCTTATGACAGAAATCCATAAAGACTGACGTTTTTCCAAAGGAAACATCTTTGTAGTTCAAGAAGTCTCTCATCCTTGTTTCAGCTGTTCTTTCTGATTATTTTGCAAGACAACACAATTCCCCTCCCCCTCCCATTTTTTTTTTCCTTTCTATCTCCATCCTTTTTTAGAGTTCTTTCAGGTAATCAATTTTTACGGGAAAGGAAGAACATTTTAGGATGTAATCACACAATTATATTCACACAGGCAAAGTCCCTTTGTAGATTATTTTTTTACCTACATGGAGGTGGAGCATTCCAATGAGCCCTGAGTTGCAGGATCTGTGTTTCTATGGCAAGGTGTGTAATCTCACACCATGAGATTCATGGTCTGGCAGGCATTGGAAATGGAATAGATATTCACCAAATATTCTCCAGGAGATGAGAAATACCTCTTGCTTTCAGGGCACATCTGTTTGCACTGTACTGTACTCAAAAAAAAAAATTGATTTCTATAGTATTTTATTTAAAATGAATATTGGCTTTATTCCAAAGTGATATATGTTTTCGTTTTATTGCATTTACTGTAAGGAAAACTTTGGAGTTCAAAAGGACAAATTCATTGGGAGTATTTTGAACTGTAAATTTTTCCAAAAATTCTAAATACCAAGAAGGGGGAACAATAATCATTGTAGAGGTATGACCAAAGCTGTATTTTAATGGATAGTTCTCTGTAAATTGAAACCCTCAGTTTGCACATATAAGGGTACAGTAATTTCACGAATACAAGCCGCACCAATTTGACCAAAATTTTGGTGGAAACCCGGACGTGCGGCCAATATTCCGGGGCGGCTAATACATTAACAAAATTCTAAAAGCTGCCAACACGGAAGTGAGAGCCCGCGGCAGCCCCAAGCCAAGCTGGAGCCCGGCCGGCCCTGGCAGAGGTGGGAAAGCCTGGCAGAGGCGGGGCCAGCAGTGTGGGGGCGGGCGGCAGAGCCTGAGCCAGCAGGGCGGGGCAGGGAGGGCGGCAGAGCCTGGGCAAGCATGGCGGGGGAGTCGGCAGAAGCGGGGCTGGCAGTGCACGGGAGCCCGACTGCATAGGGGAAGATAGCAGAAGCAGGAAGCCCAGCGGCGCGGGGCTGCCCGGTGGCGGGGAAAAGCCCCGTAGAAGCAGGGCTGGCAGTGCACGGGAGCCCAGGGGAACCGGGGCTAGTAGCGTGGGGGAGCCCGGCGGTGCGGCGGCCAGCAGTGCCGGCCAGGGCGAGCCAACATGGCAGCGGCGGTGCAGACGGGAGTGGGGAGCCAGGGAGTCTGGCAGCGGCAGCGGCAGCAGCACCGCCCGCAGGGCAAGCAAACGCAGCAGTGGCAGTGCAGACGGGAGCAGGGGGCCTGGCGGCGGCGGCGGCAGCAACACCGCCCGGCCGGCCCAGCCAAGCCGTAGCGCCGAGCCGGGCCATCCACCCCTATCGGCAACCATGAGCGGGCCGAGCCTGCCTGGCCCCGCCCCGAGCCAGTAAACCCCGCTATGCCGCGATCCTGTTGCTAATTGGCCAATTTGTGAAAGCTGCGCATGGATTCTCGCTACGAACGAAAGTGCGGCTAATATTCGGGGTGCGGCTTATCTATTGACAAAGACAGCAACATTGTCAAGGCACCGGGGGTGCGGCTTATAATCCGTGCGGCTTGTATTCATGAAACTACTGTACTCAACTATGTGTAGAATCATTATCTTCAATGAAACTTTCCCCATTGAAAATGTAATTGGGAGATCAAGGACTGCTTTGAGTAGGGTGGGGCTAGTTGGGAAATTTTTTATCCTAGAGGGCTAAAATGAGAGCTAATAATCCTTTTGCTTGCATAGTAAACAGCTATTTAGAATTTCTACTTGCTTTTCTCCAATCCACCATCCAGTTTTAAGTAATTAATTGCACATTATCTTGTTTGGTCTAATTAAAGTGAGGATGAAATTATGCTTTCACTAGAGTGGGTCATTTGAAAGGAATTTGCCAATTCCCCATTTTACTCACTTTTTTAAAAGGCAGCTGTTGTTTTCACTTTTCCTTGTTGCACAATTTTGATTATGCTGCTATTCATTAGGGTATTTTTGGAAAAGCTGACATTTTTCACGTGGTAAATAGTTCTAAGAGTTTAGGCTTCCAATTCATAACTAGACAGAGGATTGCATTTTCTCACAAATTTTTGCACTGGAATAAAAACAACTGGGTAATGTGAAAATGTTCTCTTAACTTAAAATATCTCACATTTGCTACCATATAAAAACACCCCACTACTTGTTGCTGTTGGTTGATTCTTGTTGGCTTAGTGGTTTGGACAGCTGAATATTTCCTTGGAAAAGGTGAAAAAAAAAAAAAAAAAAAAACAACAGAGATTTCTGTTGCTGCGCATCTAGACTCGTTTCACCTCCTTCAAAGCAACTGCTCAGATTTTCCACTGTCTTGAAAAAGATCCAGAGTCAGTCCAGAATGTCCTATTTCAAAAGGAAACATTTATCTGTTACTGAATGGTAAAATTGGAAGAGTTTAATTTCATCTCTGGCACAGATTAGCAACATTTTTAAAATAGACAAAAATTAGGGTGGCAGGCAAATAATTTTGCTCACAGCTCTTCCGTTTTTTGGATTTTTTTTAAACCTATGTTTAGTAATAACTGAGAGTACAAATTTCAAGGTGGGAATTTATGAGTTGTCTATGCTAGCAGAGTTCAGATCCCCAGATTACACAAAAACTTAGGAAAGGTACATATATTTACCAAATAAATGAAATTTTCTATCTCTTCTCACTTTCTCAATGGTATCTTCTGTATTGCACTTAATTTTACAGAGCTATGATACATATCAGACATGACTTTTATCCTCTTCTCTGTTTAGAATTCACTCATTTAACAGTAAAATCTCAAAGAATTTTCAAAATATGAATGGTGTTCTGAAGCTTACCTCAGCAATTAAATTAACTATTTGTCTCAGACAATTTCAGTTATACTTCACATTTCCACAAATATTTTTGTCTGATTGCTTTTAATGGTTGCCTTAGGCAGTCTCAAGTATTTTTCAGTCTTCTTTCTTTTGATTTGAAGTCTCACTAGCTTTTTTTTTTTTTTCTATGTTTTTCTTTTGGATTTATAATTTTGAGCACTGGCCACTGAGACAAATTTATTTTTCTTTGCTTTCTATGAAATGCTTTGATGGGTTCCCTGTGCTATCTCTGGTAGGCATATTATGTTAAATAGTCTTTCTGCCTTCATATTAAGAGATTATAATGTATTTCTTAATTTGGTATGATACAGAATCCACACTTTGAAGCTTGTAGAACACAGAATTTATCACCCTGATTTACCTTCTTCCAAAGGGGTACACTCCTGTTGAGGACAGTAGCAAAATGAAGTGACAAACAAAGGCATTTATTTTATTTTTTGGTTTTTTTCTATCCTCCCAAAGCCCCTTGCATATTGAGGCATGAAAACACCTGGTACCATCTTTCATCAATGTTTAACACAGTCTCTTCTGTGTAGGGCTGCCTTCCCTTCCCCTAGCTCAAGGAAACAGCACCCACTTTCTCTCTCCAGCTCCTTATTTACTGGTGCTGTCTCTTCTCCACTGCAGAGCACAATTTCTTGGAGAAGAACAGAGTTCCACCTGATCAAATATCAAAACAGAAATTTTAAGTCATGCTTACTGTTTTACAAACTATGCCATTAGCAACAGCTACATGAATTTTAGTGCATTCCATACAACCTAGAGCAACAAGATACTTTTAATTGCTGCTAAGGGACTTCATGGTTGATAGTTCTAAAATACAATTGCTTAGGAACTAGAATAGCATGCATATGACATAAAAATAGCCAAGTTTCATTCAGATATAAATGTAGAAAAAACAATTTCAATATTTTAAAAATCCTTTTAAGTTGGAAACTTTTCAGATCTTCTAATCTGAGACAATTCCACAACACAGCCTGGAACCTTTTGGATAATTCAGAAGAATTTAAGTGAGACTATAAAATATCCATATTTACAAGTGTATTATTAAAAACTACTGAGTGAAGTAATTTTTTCAGCAATATCATAATTTTTAATGAGTATAATTTGGTATTATGAGTAACATTATGATATTTATCAAATGCCAGAATTAAACAGTGAGTCAGTGTTTTACAGCCTTATATTAAACAAGGACCTTGCCTACTGCTTTCTTTTAAATCCTTCTCTCAGTACAACCATATAAAAAGACTGCACACCTTTTCAGTTAATTAAAAGGAAAAAAAAACTGAAACAAAGCAAACCATCAACTCTTGGTGATAAAATAAATGAAAATAAAATAATCAAAACATTCTTCTTACCATTTAAAGCTTATGAACACAAAGGGTTTTCTTCTACTATGTGGTTTTGGAGAAAAAAAGTGCTGCTCATAATACATAGTAACCAGTTTAAGCAATTATGTTTATATATGATTTATGCCAGTTTCAATTAAGTATTTACATACACAGATTATTGTATTGTTCCTGTATTAGGTAGACCAAACTTCTAAAATTTAATCTAATTATAATATAAATAACAGTTTTAAAACACTAAAAACAAATTTTTTAAAAAAATCTATTTTCACACTTCTAGCACATCTTCAAGAAATATTTTGTAAAAAAAAAAAATCATATTTTCTCTTCTAGGACTGTCTGATGATAGACCTCTTTCTTTAATCCCTGAGGAAAGTGTATCAGATATCTTTTAGATACTGCATATGATGGCACCATTATCGATATAGACAATATCTGGCTGACTGATCTACATTACATTAGGCAGCATAATTTTATAATGCCTTCAAGGAATGATATTTAGAAAATCTACCCAAACCTACAGTTGTATCTTTCAGGTATTTACAACCATTTTCCTTTCTAACAAAGGAAAGGGCTGAAGAACAATTCTAGACAGAAGGTGAATTAGCTTTAATTCGCAGATTTTGCAGAAGATCATTATTGTAGTTAAAATAAAAATGTCATCTTGGAGTGCTGTTCAATATATTAACTCAGTCCAATGCTTAGGTGACACAGACGTAGAAACCCTAAGAGATTTTTAAGACTCCAAGATAGCTAATGTTAGTAAAACAGGAGTGCAGTCACTGATAAAATATTATTTTTAACATTAAATTGACAGATTGAGAAGAAATATCCTTGATTAGTTCTCTCTGGTTCACTTTTGTTTGTACAGAGCAGAGAAAGCAGAAATTTTGGGTATTTTGAGAAAGTTTTGGAGTTCTTGTTTTGTGGAGATTTTTCACGTAAAGAAATATTTAGTAAAATAAATAATTTTTCTGTGGCTTGCCTCAATTTTGTGAGTGACATAACAGTAAGAAAGGCAATTGTCCCTTTGAAAACAATTTGTGCTATTAGAATATCATATAATGAGGTTGTTATACATCTGTTCAAAATTCTCACGTAAAATACAGATATGCCATCACCTCCATTTGCCATGCACAGAGCTGCATATAAAATGGTGCAAAGGTTAACTGCATTTCCTTACATTTCTTTACATTTCCTTACATTTCCTTACATTCCTTCGCTGCACTGCAGCAGCCAATGGGGTGCCCATGACATTTAAACATGCTTTCTTTTCATTTGGCTCTCAGAATACCCCAATCCCATCCCAGAAGTGAGCTGTAAACAAATTCCCAGAACGATGAACTAGCTTACTGTTTAGAAAGGTGAAGATATTAAGAGCACTAATACATTGTAATGGCATAAAATCCATATGATGGAGAGGAGAATGATCATGAGCCAGCCAGACACAGTGCAGTGCTAATGGGGAGCCTCAAAGAGAGGGTGCCAAGGAGGCCAGAGATCCCTAAGAAGGGAAATAGAGCGCTAATGGGAATCCAAAATCCTGCTGACTGAAGCAGTGTCATTGACATGCTCAGGGAGAAATCAGTCTATTTTTAAAATCAACAGTAAGCATAGGAACTGTGATGCAGGGCCTCTGAGGTACAAATGGCATAAAGGAGTTTTAATAAATAGGATGTCTGTTACTTTCCAAAGGAAATGTGTACTTTACTGTAGTGGGAATATTTGTATTTAGGAAATTTGCATATTGATAGTGGTGATTAGAATTGAAATGGCCTTCATTTGGGTAACATGGTTTACAATTTGTCCCACAAAGCTTGCAAAGGGGACATAACTTCACAAGGACTGATAGCTGTCATTTTCCTTTCTTCTACATTT
Source organism: Catharus ustulatus (assembly GCF_009819885.2). Classification (NCBI taxonomy): domain Eukaryota; kingdom Metazoa; phylum Chordata; class Aves; order Passeriformes; family Turdidae; genus Catharus; species Catharus ustulatus. The sequence continues at coordinate 8,675,361 of NC_046225.1, forward strand.
TCTAATTTCACCCACCAGTGGAACAAGCAGTGCTTTATTCATAAAGCAAGGTCACAGAAAGGATTTTCACAGCTTAATCTTGCATAACATTTTAACAAGCAAGGCCACCCTCTATACCTGTTCGTTTTTTGTAATATTTTGCCTCACAGAAATATTTGTAGTTTCAGAATATCTGGGGAGGCATTTAACATTAATTTCATAGAATCTGGCAAACCTATGTGCAAAACAACAATTCTATGTTGGTACAAGACTATAAAATCTATTGCTTGTTTTCACTAATGTGTAGGATTTTGTTGCAGAACTAAATGTAGCAGCATTCACACCCTGGATGTCATATTTAAAATGCAAGCAGCCCGAGGATTGCATTGCATTTGAGACACCACAATCACATCTTTGATCTACTGTGAAAGTTGAGCAAGCTACTTACAACTCTTTACAGGAACATTCTTCAGATTAGACAGCAAAGTTCATGGACCTGTCCATCATTCAGTAACAGAGCTGCTGTGTCTCCCCAGAAGTTCCCAGCATTTCACAACTTCACTCCCAGGAGTACTCCTTGGTCATTATCCAATGAAGGGACCATCAGTTCTGTGGACAATGCTCTGTAAAAACACGAGAAGGAATCTTAACAAACATGACCCTTCTGGGGAAAATCTCCACTCCTGTGGCCAGGGAGACAGCAAGTTCCATTTCCCAAAGGAATTCATTTTCCAGGAGTCTGAGATCAAAGTCATCTACAGTGGCTTCTACCCCAGCATTATCTGTTAAAATCAGACAGTTTTTTCAGACCTGTGTGATCAACAACCCACCCAGGGGACCCATACCTGAGCACTGGTGGAACAGCTCTGCAGAAAAATCATCAGGGAAAACTCTGCCATCCTTATCACCTAAGTTGTGCTTCTGAAGGACAATGATGATTTCCCCTCTGATACCAGCTCTCTTACTCTTGTCGTTTTCTTTTCTCTAGGGTTCTGCAGATCCTGGAAAAACAGGCAAATGGAGTCAGCAGAACACAGCTTTGATTCTGGAGAGTGGTTATCTGGGTTAATTGCTGCAGTGGGAATTACTGCTAGGAAGACTCACAAATAAATTGCTGGTGATATGATCTGAGATGGAGCTCCAGGACTGTTTGTGATTCACCTTTAAAAAGAGGTTTTTGCTAAATACATTAAAAGTGCAGTTTGTGCTCCTCCTAAGACTGCCTGAATTATGGGTGAGAAGAACAGGCATCTCAAAACCCCAGCACTATTATCTGCTAGGTCACACAAGAACCACTTTAGCAGAACCTTCAGGGAATGACATCAAACCAGTTGCTTAAGGATAAGACAAATTCCCTTAAGCATAGACAAAGAGTAATTTAGAAGAACAATATAATCTTTTCAGATCTTTTCTTGGTTCCTTCCCCACAAACTGTCTGGCTTGCAAGACTCATGAGTAAAAGGGGCAATAAAATCCGATAACCCATGATTTATATATTAGATTCTTATAGAGCTGTCTTTGCAGTGAATTTCCTATTGGAACCATGCAGTGCAAAGAATCTGTCTTTAGACAATGCACAACTTGTGACAGTAAAGGCTCTGCATGTTTGGTAGACAGAATTTGCTGTTTTTCTAACATCTGAAGTCAGAATGTCACATCAGAATGACAGTTTCATTGTACTTACAGCTAAATTAATACAGAAAGTAAACAACAGACTGTTAGGCTGAAAGCAAACAGAAGATGCTTGCTATCCTCTCATAAAGCTGCAAATTAGTATTTTTAAGTGCCAACAAATAAGGCACACATGTAATGCAGTTAAAGATAAATCAAGGCTGACCCATTTTATGTTCCACCGAATTTTGTTGAGCTGTCTTCCAATTTTAATTGAGGTTTTATATGGTAGTTTTTTTAATAATAATTTTCTATATTTATTATTCATGTGTCTTAAACCAGTAGGAGATGATACAATAAATGGATTAATTATCATGACCATGGTACTTAAAACAACAATGCTGAGCATTTTTGAAAAGGGCTGATGTGTTGATTAGATTGATGGGGAGAGAAATAATAAAATTACATGGGTATTTTCTTCCTGAACATTATTCTTTATCATAATATGGAACCATGCATAAGGTGCTTAGCTCTCATCTTCAATAAGCTGATCATAGATTTAGACAGAAGATTGCATCAATTTAAGTCTTTCAAAGTTGTGAAACAGATGCACTTTTGACATTTCTAAGACACAAATAACTTACTAAAAATCATACTAAAGCTCCAATAATACTTTTTGGACCACCAACCTCGAGTTTCAGTTGTACAGGTTTTTTTCTTAGTTCTAAATGTTAAAATTAGAAAATAAAAATGAAAAGGGTTTTTTTCTTTTTTTTTGCTGGTGTTTTTCTTTTCCTAATACCCACCTGTTAGTCTAATGATGTGGCCACAAGAGTTACCTCCTAGTTTATCTTCATCCAAAAGCAATCCAATTCAAGATATTCTGTCTGCAGCAGGGTCTGATAAAGGTTCTCCTCTCCTAGTGGCTTTTGAAAATAGGGCCCTGGCACTGAATATATAATTTCTGATCAAACTGGTAGTGCTTTGAAACAGCGAATATCCTAAAATAATTTGTATCCTTTAATATCCTTAAAATATTAAGGAAAGTCCTTTAGATCACTGGTATGTGCCTTCTCTGCTCACACAAATATAATCATCTGGGGTTATAAATTGTTTTGCAACTTGTCCTCTGAAGAACTACAATTAGAAACTGATGAATATGAATAGGCTGTCTGCACACAAATTCACCAAACAAAAGGGCAACTTATTGCCATTTGATGCTGCACTCAAGCAGTTTCTATTTCAGTTTTGAATAAATTGCAAATTTATAGTGATAAGAAATTTATAATGAAGTTCACACATAAAACACTTAAAATTATTGACTAATGTATCTATTTTCTTGAGTGACAATATTCAGTAAGTGCAAAAATGGGGAAGAAATGACTGCTTATTATTTCCAATAAATACTCTAAAGATCATCTTAAATTTTTAGCATTTTCCTCGTTTTCTTCTCCAACAAGAAAACTATTTCAAGATTTAGCAACAAAAAGAAACTTTCAGCAACTTCTACAGATGTTAATTCTTTCCAGATTTTATTAGCAATTTGTAACTATTAAAACAGTTGAATTTTATATACAGTAGAGTTTTTGGGATCTACATACAGAAAATAAAATCTCATTGATCTTTTTATTAATCAGAGAGGTCCAAAACTATTTATAAAGCAATTTCTCTTAAAGGTAGCAAAGTGATTGGATAAGTTATCTATATGCACCACCTCAGCAGAAACTCACAGAAAGTTATATATAGAACTACTGTTAAAGTAGAACATAGTAAGAAGATTAAAATACCTACTTTTTGAAAAGTAGAACTGAGAATTCTTTGGAAGTCAATCAAATAATAAACAACCTGTATAGAACATAGACTATAGACTGTAGACTATAGAATATAGAATATAGAATATAAAATATGGAATATATAGAATGCTGTTTGAAAAATTTCAACTTTAAATATTTCATTGTTCTTTAAATACAACCAGACAATATTTAAGATTAAAGATGCAGAAAAATGCACTTAACATGTTGCAAACATTTGAAATTTGGATGCTGCATCTTTCATTTCACTTCTGCACTTGTCTTAGGATATATTGAGATAAATTACATCTATTTCAAGACTAATTTGGAAAAAAAAAAAAAAACCCGAGCTGAACAATAAATAAAACGAGCAAAATATTGAAAATTAAAATTAGGTCCACCAAACCTTCAAATGGAAATCATGTTCTTTGAAAGGTTGATTACTCCATAACTTCCTCTATGTGTGTGTGAAGGAAGTGTAAGGGAAACAACAAATACATTGAGCAGCTCCCAGCCAGCATAGAGATGTGTCAAAACATACAAAGAGGATAATGAGATTACTGTGTGTAGATTACTGTTTGTTATATTAGGAAGTCCTCTGCCTGGAATTCAGCCACATTTATCAAGACAAGTTTAATGCCATATATCAGAATCCATGCAGAACAGACTGTCTTCAAGCTGGTACTGCATGATTGTGATTATGGGAATCCTCAAATTATATTCAAACTCGTGTCTTAATTGATTGAGTTGTATGGAAAACAGGATGCAAAATCCTGAATGCAAAAACTCTATTGGAAAATTCAAAATACCCTGAGTTTTGTCTTAGAATCTCAAAGATGCTCTGAGAAGTCCTAAGACTTTTGCAATTTCCATATATCATTTCTGGGAGCACAGAAATGACAGTTCAGTTCTGAAAATTGCATGCGTTGAGCCTCTCTGGTTTAATAGTCTGCACAAGCTGCTAGCAGTCAATCTGCACTCAGGACAGGTGAGTGCTAATGCCCACAATAGAAAGTTGACTAAATTCCCATGGATTTTTTCCAAGGATGGCTCCACCACTCTCTTCCCCATGGTCCAAAGGACACCTCTTGTCAGCTCTCACTTGTTACAGAATGATTATGTTCTCAAGAAAACTTGTGGCACCAAAATGTGTGTGTGCACACTAATTTTGATGTGTATCCAGACCAATGACAGGTTTCCACTTCTAAATGTGCATTGCAAGTAAATATGGGATTTAGTAAATGAAATATTTGTAAGAATTGCTAGCATTATGGAGCTCACATCTGCTTTCAACTATCACAAATCATTTGTAGTGTCAGTTGTTTGGTTTGTTCCTAAGTTTTAATTCAAAGCCTTTCTCTGGCTCAGCTTAGTACATGAAGCAGGCTTGCATGCCAAAGCTGTGATTAACTTTATGGATGTAGTGGAATTATGGAAATGCATCATGCAAAAGTGCGCACTTGCCAAAATTATTCCATGACCTTGTGCTTTGCTGAGTTTTAAATAATTCAGTGATGTATTGAATGAATAAATTTGTGCTGCTTGTTACTCTAAACAGTCATGCTTTCACTTTCCTTGCCATTTTTAATAAAGCCTCACTTTCTAATATTCATGAAATATTGCATTTCAATTAAATTACATACATATTGAGGAAATAGTTTTCCCTAAGCTGTTTAGTGTTGACACCAACTGTCATTTGCCTTTTCTTTTTGTATAATAACCATGGAGGTTTTATGTACAGGCAATATAAAGCACTGTCACACTTTAATGAGAAACTTTTTTGATCATACATAGCACAAGAGACAATAAACCTAAGCTATTAATAAACCTAAGTTATTAATGTAACTTAAAAAGGATATACTCAGTCCAAGCTTAAGTTTTCCATTCCAGTATTTCAGGTGCTCAGTAAGAACTGCAGAACTCAGGTCTTTGAGCTGATTCAATTTGAGTAGAAACTGGTTTTAAAGTGCAAAGGTAACAGAAGAGCCACAGATAAAAGGCAGGTATTTTGAAAAATACAGAAAGGAAAGGAGTATGCAAGTATAAAATTATGCCACATTGAAGCAGCAAAATACTTCTCTCCAATATGCCATTATTTCACTGCAGGTAAATTGATTAAAATTATTTTGGTTAAGGGTATTTCCCTTTTAAAGTGGGATTTCTATCACTTTCTTATTTATCAGAAATAAACATTTAAGTAAATTTATGAAGTGATAGAATGAGAGGAAACAGCCTCAAATTGCACCAGATGAGGTTTATCTTGGATATTAGGAAAAAAATCTGTCGCTGAAAGAGTTGTCAAGGATTGGAAGAGGCTGCCCAGGGATGTGGTGGAGTCACCATTCAAGGTGATATTTAAGATGCATAGATATGTGGCACTTAGGGATGTGGTTAGGTGTTGGGTTTGGCAGTGCTGGGTTAATGTTTGGGATCAATGATCTTAGAGGGGTTTTTTACAACCTCTATGATATGGCCCTTCCCAGTCTAGCTGATTTAATTCCCCACCATTTGGCAAAAATCAACAACAACAACAATTTTTTAATGAGACCAGAAAGACCCCATGAAGTACATATTGCACATTCTATGACTGATGTAGAGACAAAAATTATTACAGAGCTGAAACAGAGCCTCATTCTCAAGCGACAGCTACAAAGGACTCTCTGATTTCAAGACACAAACCATTGCTACAGCACAGCTGCTGCAGATAGCAGGTACCATGCAGATACCATGGAAGTTTCTTCCCAGAGTGTAAATTAATATATTTTGTGAAAAAAATAAAATATTAAATAACTAAATGTTACATTGACAGGGGCAGTAATTGCCTCACAACTCTTATTTGTAATTTCTTGCTGTTTTCAAATAGCAGGGGTAAATGTGTTTGTGAGCTTCACCTGACAGATAAAGATTTATCATTAATGTCTGTAATGAAATGCACATATTTAATATAGGGGATCTCCAGCAGACTTAACTTTAAAATGTCCCTAAAATACTGATAATCTCTAGTGAAAGTACCATGCATTTGTCATAATGTTTTCAGCAAATTATCTCAAACTGTTCTGGTTCCCTCAGTGCAACTGAGGCCACAAATATTTGCCCTGAAGCACTGACCACCAGTCTTAGAAAGACAGTGGCAGAATAACTGCAAAGAGCTAGACATAATGAAGCAGATTACAACAGCAAAAGATTTGGATTCTGTAATTGAAGCTATTTTACAATATATAGAAGAAAGTTTTAAATAAACGTCCCAAACATTCATTTCTTATAGTCTTAGGAATAGAGGTTGTCTGCAGAAGAAATACTCAAATTACCAGTTCAGAAATTTACAGTGAGACAGATCATGAACCTTCCCAAATTTCTTCTGTTTCAGGATTTTGAGAAAATGTGGGTGTTAACTTGGCATGCAGTCTCCTGTTTAGGTGCCACTGACACAGTTACTTACGTGACAGATGAATGAAAAGCTGCACAAAAACATTTGGTGTTTTTTCAGCCCTAACTCCACTTTAGCTTCCTGCAGGTAAAGGGGAACATTTTAGTTGACTTTAGCAAGTAGAAGTGCTCAAGACTGAAAGAAAGAATTATAATTTGAGCTGCTTCCTTCTACTTTTTCTAAATCAAAATGTCATTTTATACACAATGCAATCTTAGTATCAACAATGCTATCTGGACTAACATAAAGCTATGATACCTTTTTTTATTATTTTTTAAAGTATTTAATTCCAAGTCAGTAGGATATCTATCAATATCTAAAGCCAAAAAAATGTTAAGAGTATACCTAAGTGTATTATGAGATTAAAAATGAAAGTAAAATGGGTCCTTAATTTGTTTTCTTTCCTTGAGATCACAAATTTGAAGGATTTTAGAATCTGCCTTGGTCAAAATAGTAATTTGAACTTAGATATTGTTTCCTATATTTTATAATTCTACATTATATCATTAATTTTATTAATCCTTAAATAATTCCTTATTATCCAAATGCAATAACTCATATTGTATGCCATCCCTAGTTACACAAGAGGTTAAAACCTTAAAATATTGAGATTTCTAAAACTAATAGTCATTTGGGTTCTTTTTAAAGTATTCTTAAAAATTCCTGGTTTTCACTATAAAGCCAGTATATACCATCATTTAATCATTGAAAAAAAAAAAAAAAAAGTGAAAAAATTTAAGAGAGACAAACCAAGTAAACACATACTTAAAGACCTTAAAGACCAGATACTGGTAAATCACAGCATTTATGTTCATGACTCAAACACCGAGTCTAAGCTCATCCTTTCCTCTCAGTCTTCTCTTCTTTCAGTCTTTGTATACATCACTGGAACTGCAAAATTGAGTCTTGCCTTGACATAAATGTCTTGGTGTATTTGATCATTTTTGTGTGCTGTAAATTCCTTTGTATGAGTACTCTGGAGTGGAGTGCTTTTCCCTCTCTTTGGACACAGACTCACTGTGCACAATGCCTGCAGCAGCTCCCTCAGCCTTTTTGTGCTGCCCTCCATTAAAATATCTGTCAAACATTCAGTGCAGCTTTGCCTGGTGTATGGGCTGATGACACCCAAGCACGGGGCTGCGAAGATGCATGACAAAAATGCACACCAAGTACCCCGGGCGTGCAGCTTTCTTTGGATTCCTATACTGTAACTCGTGGCACTCCATCGTGTCAGTGCTGTCCTCCAACTTCCCACAAGCTGCACAAATGTGCAAAAACTGCAGCCAGCAGCAACAGCGAGTTATTCTGCATAGTGGGGGATGTTAAAGGCTCTGATGCAGTGCAGAGACGCACAGGAGATCAGCACTGGGACATGGGGGCACTGAGGAGTGCAGTCATGGGAGATCCCTTGGCTGAAAACTCCACATGAATACAGAGACCTGGACACACCTGGCTTTAGGGACAAAGAAATCATATCAACATAAGCACAACCCAACATGTGTAGTCAATTTGGGTGTTATGCAGAGCTAAGGAAAAATGAAGGAGGTTGGTGCAAAAGCAAGTTAATGAGCATCAGGAAATGATCCCTAGTGCATCCTGAAGGGAGGGACAACAATTCCCTGACATACATCACATGCCTCATAGTGAAGAACCTAACGTGCTCCTTTCACATCTTCCCTTCACGTTGCTGTGAACCAGCCTGAAACCCCAAACATTATGGCCCAGAGGAGCTGGAGAAGGATGAGCATGGCACCAGGAAAAGGGGTGCAAACTAAGTTTCTGAAATATATTCTGTATGGATACGTTCTTCCTTGTTCACTTGTAATTATATCTGAACTAGTTATGATTCTTTCAGTAGAATGTTAATGTTTCAGTTAAAATATTTTTAATAAATTCTTGGGTTTATATCTTACATCTGTTTCATGTTTTTCCTGTGCTACATATGTTCACAAGCTACAGAAGGGAGGGCGATATGCATTACACAGACATCATTTAAGAACTTTTTATCCATATTTTTAAATTTTTCAGTTAATATTGAGATGTTCCAAAAGCCTGCAAATAGTCTGGCATCATATTTTTATGGCTGTCACATCTTGAACATTTCCTATGGTGTGGACTAAGGGATGCTTCCTAAGGGACACTGGAAGGATCTGCACAAATTTGCTTTTATCGATCACTGCTGGAAATTTTATGTATGGAGGTAAGATGAGATAAAAGACCATTTCCTTTGATAGCAGAGACTTCAAAAAGATGTTTCTGATTAAAATATCTCTGATGCCAGAGAATGCCAAATGCTTTTGTAGCTCACTTTGACTTCACAGAGTAGCATTTTTATAATGGAATAAAAAGGATGAAGGAAGCCCCTCTGAAGTACCTCTATTTTATGAAAAAATAAATTCATACGTATATAAACTAATCTGGATTGTTAAGTCAGGTATTTTATTCTAAAAGCTGGGTTGTACTAAAATAGGTGGTGTTTTGGAAATGGAATAATTAATGCCATCAATGTTAATTGTAAAATATTATGGGTACTTCATCAAAGCACAACGTTGTACTTCATGTAGGTGCTCTCCAAAGTATGATTCTGCAGTCACACAAATCAGAGAAAGGGATGAATATGTCAAGAAAGGTGGCAGCACTGGTAGAGTTAAATTCTGACATGTATGTCATGATCATGGAGGATTTATAGAACACATAAGACCCAAGGTGATATTTGCTTGTAACTCAAGTATGTGTAAAATGAATATTGTGGCATGGTGGCACTTGTTAAGTTCAATCTGTTCACTTTCATGGTGTTCAAGCAAGACATTTGAAAGAATTCAGAATGAATAATAGGCATAAAAACAGATCAGTGTTTCCTACATTTTAAAAAAACTGCTTGTCTTGGATGCTTTCATGTCCTCAAACACAATTTCAGTATTTGTTCAAATTTCTGTTTTATTACCAAGATGAGCACAGACAGGACAAGGTAGTATATAACTGTTTCACATAAAATATGAAGCCATTAATAAAACATGACAGAGAATGCAGCATCTTAGTGTTTGGAGAGGTACAAATTCTTGTGTGCGTGTCACTTGTGTAGATGTCTCACAAAATGGCAGAAAAGTTGAGAATTGTCACAATCTGTGTTGGCACTGCAAGCAGGTGTGTGGGCTGAACCACAGCAGCCTCCAGAGCCTTTGGTGCTTGAACAAAGTGGAGGATATTTGGCTTTGTCTCTCAATAAATGGGACTAAGAACAGTTTTACCAAAGCAGGCCAAAGTTCCACTGAATCCACCACCCAACAGGGGCCACTGGAAGACACTCAGGAATGCACACAGGGAAAATTCTCCAGGCTACTCTCCCTGTCTCGAGTGCCTATACATTCAACATACCTTCTGCCCAAAATACACAAATTACAGTATTTTTCTTTCTCAGTTTTAATGTTTCTCCATCCATGTGGTATATGCTAAAATAGCAAACCAGGAACTTCCCAAAAGGCACAAAAAGAACCAGCAAAAGAATGTTTGGTTTTAGTGGTAATTTCTTCTCTGCACTCCAGTTAATTTTAATTTTCAGCGTTCAAAACACACTCTACAGAGGGTTTTTTTCAGTTGTTGAAGTGTAATATCTGCTTTACCAGTGCACTTATAAGACACATATCTAAGCATGCCCATATACTTGCTGAAGTTGAGTACTGGATCTAAAGTAATTAACTTTCATCCATGTTTGGATGACAAAACCTCCAACATGGCAATTCAAAATCATGCACAGCTGAAATCCAAAAATGCACGGGCACAATAAGAATAAAAACTTTAAAAACATATTATTTTGCAGACAACAGGAAAAAAAAATGAAACCATATGAAGGGTTTGGAATTTTTAGGGGCATTTCAATGTAAAACAGTTTTGACTTGAGTATTTTAACTAGATACCCATTCAGTTTCATAATTTGAACCAACCTCTTTATTTCCAGAACCAGTTCTGTTCATCTTAAGATAAAATCATAGAAAATGATTGGTTTGCCAAAAAAAAAGCATAATTTAAAACCATCCATGATGACAAACTGTATGAATTGTTATTTTTAAAACTAAGTCTTGCCCTTTTTAAATTCAGTGGCATACATTCAGTTTATTCCAGGGGAGTGTGTGAGCCCTTGATTCATTCATTTGCATGTAATCTAACAGAGTTACATGCTTTTGAATATAAAGTAAAAGAAATCTGTTTCTTTTTGCAGGATAAAGGACTCTCAGGGCAAAGAACTGATGAATAAGGTTAGCTCGTCAAAAATTAAATTACTGTTGGGAAAAAAAATCCCTTAAACTGTTCTAGAGAGGGCAGTCCAGTAAACATTTTGTTTATGAACTCTGACTGTGCTCTCTGTGTATACAAAGTTCTGGAAAGTGATTCTCAGTGTGACACCAATAGCTTGTGACCCATTTGCAGATTTAAAAGACTCTGGTCTATTCTGTGGCCCAACAGAAAATGACATACTGCTTAGAAGTAATAACTAAACTAATATAAACTCAATGATCTTTTATTAAAAACTTCAGCTAGATCAAATAAGGAATACAAACACAGAATTTAAGGAGTGGAATATCTATCATTATGCTGAAAACAACCCAAGTAACTCCTTAGACCAAGCCTATCTTTTAGTGTGTGATTGAAGCTACAGAAACTGAAGTTAGTCTCTTGAGTAAGCATTTGTGTCAGTCACATCTAAAAAACCCCACAAAAATTAAGTGCAAGAATAGCATTACTTTATGACTTTTTAATAAAACAAACCAGAAGGAAATGAAGTGTAAATTTGCATTTGTAATTCATTTTCCAGAAAATAAACCAATATAATAAAAGTCACATAAAGGGATGTTAGTTTTACTTAACCTCAAACTAAAAATGGTGGCTAAGGTTGCTGGAAATTGAATTACACAGATTATTTAATACAGATTGGCAAAATTGTTTTTAAGAATCTCAACAATAGAGATCAGTAAGGGCTTGCAAATCACCTTTAAATAAAAAAGCATTGGTCAATTAAAAAAATAAAAAAAGGAGAAGAAAAACATTTCAATTTCATTTCTTTGGGATTTCATGAACAGAAGTAAATAAAAAAGTGGTTTGAAAATTAGAATTTAGTGCAATATATTATGTGGGGAGCTGAATTTTTCTTAGAGAAAGCATTGCTCCATTCCTCCAATTTGAAATTATTCTCTACCTTTTAGATACCAAGCACATGCTCTGTCTTTTCAAGGAGCACTGAGGGATATAATTGAGATGAGATGCTGACTGATAACCTGGACAAGCTCTGCTGATTTTTTCAAATGGTCTGTATTAGTACTGAGGAGTCTAGGAAGGTCTCTATATCACTGTTAGGGTTTTATTTCCTTTTTTTGAGCAATATATATTATTTTTCCATTGAGATAATTGCAATTTAAGGAAGACAGAAGTAATGCATCTGCAAGAATCAAGATATTACCCCCATGCTTCTTGTTAAAAAAAGAAAAAAAAAAAATTGAACTTTAAGAACTATAAGCCATGTTGAAATTAAATTAACATGCCAAAAAATACACAGAGAACCAAACCAGGTGTTGCCTAGCCTAGTCATATTCACAATAATTTATTTTTAATCTATTTTATTTCTACACAGAAGGGTGGGAATTTCACCCAAAGAGTGAAGAAGTAAATGAACATAGTTTTCTTCCGACTCCAGCAACCTCTCCCTATGAGCATCCCTTCTACTTTTCACAACGTGGGTTCTCACTTCTATCATTACCCACACACACAGTCCCCCATAGTTTGCATTTATTTGAAGCTTTTAATCCTCACCTCTGAAAGGCTCTGAAACCTCCTTACCTTCATTGCTGTTCTAAAATCCTTAATTTTCTCCATTTCTTCACACATTTACTCCTACCCAAGCAGCGCCCTTGTCATTTCTATCTCTCTGCCTTGTGTGTCAAGCACTAGAAGTGGTTTTTTTGGGGTTTTTTGGGTTTTTTTCCTCAAAAAAACCTGGTCTGTTATGAAACCCACTTATAAAGAAGTTGCTAAATCTATATGCACAGACATACCTGTATGCATATACAGGCACACCAATCTTGATAAATTGTCTGTCTCCTGTAGAATCAATGCATTATTGATAGATTAGTAGGTATGCTCTTGGACAAAGAGTTTGTCGCCTCCTCCTCTCCCCCATTCTCTACAGAAATAAAAATTACAGTAGCATTCAACTGGTAATTATATACTGACTTAAAAGTAGTCACTCCAGTGTGCCCTAGAAATTACTCATGAAAAGGATTATTCATGTTTTGCCCTAACATGTGTCACTCAGCCAGAAGTGATGCCTGACTTAACTGAAAGTATTGATTTGTTACCCTGAAATTATTTTTTTTTTCAAAAGTCGTTTATAATGTATTCCAAAGCACCAGTCACAGAAGACAGAGCACTTGAGCTTTAATCAGCACTAAAGTTCCCCCCTGCTCTTCTGTCATTCTATCATTCATAGATAACTAAAGACAAAAATATGTTCAGGAGCCCTTGAGGCGTGCATGGTTGTGTCTTTTAGAGTCTGCTCCACAGAGCAGAGCAGCTTTTAACTGAGAGAACCACCATGGACATGTGAGGATGTCTCAGACATCCTGGAGATAAAGTTTCAGCAGTAGGTCCAATAACAGTTCAAGAAATGATCAAGAAAACCCATAAAAATCTGGAGTACAGGCTTATCTCCCAAATAAATCTGCCTGCAGTAAAATAATCTTGTGAAGAGAAAACATCTTCTACATAAGACTAAATTTTTTTTACTAGGTCTCATGGGGTCCAGACTGATGACTATACTGAAAAATAACAAATTGTTCTATTTAACTCCCATGTGTGGCTTGTTTTAGTGATTTACTAGGTAATAAAATAAATTCATGTCTTAGTGTTCAAACACTGCCTTTTTGGGTCCTAATAACCAAGTTTGAAATCTTCAGAAAAACACGTATAAGTTTAATTCTCTCTACATCATATGGGAAATGTAGATATCTCATTTTGGATTTTGTAAAAAAAAAAAAAAAAAAAAAAATAGTTGCTCTCTGTAGCATTTGTCTCCAAGCTCTGGTCTCCCACTCATCAAAAAAAACCATGCCTGGTTGTAGAGTGCTGTGGGGTTTTTTGTGAATACCTCGAGTTTCTATCCATGGAAACACATCATTGACAGAGACTGGAGAAAGGTGCTGCACAAAGTCATGGAGTAAGGACCAAGATCCACACTGAAGAGAGACGTTTCTCATACACTGCAAAGTGCAGCTTAGTCAAGGTTACTTCTGCAGATCTCTGTCACAGGGAATGAACATCTCCCTGAAACCCAGCTCTGGCTAATTACTGCAGTGAGAATGGGCATTTTGGGAGCCTGAGAAAACTTTTAATGACTTACCTATATCTGGGCTTGCCTGATCATTCAGATCAGAAGATACAGTTTGCAAACATGATTTTAGCTTGCCAGCAAGCCAGAAGCTAAAAGCTGATTTAATAGAATGTGTGTTACAGTCAGCCACATTTCCCAGGGCAAGGAAAATTTACAAGAAATCATATGCTTTGGAATGGTCTCATTCTGGTCATTGATCAGGTGTTTCTGGATCACAGAGCTGTCTACAGTGATAACACAGCAGCGTTCAGCAAACAAGGAACTCACCAGGTGCATACATAACCTAACAGGTCTGAAAAGAAATCTTTGATACTAAACAGAAAATACTTCTTTCCTAGGAATATTTGCTCTATGTCAATGCTTATCATGCTGATATGAGTTTTATTCAACTAAAAATTTCTTTCCTTTATGACAATATTAAAAATACAAATCGCAGTTATTCATGTTAGAAATTTCTCTTTCTAAGTCAAACCCAAATGATAACTTGTTTAAACATGCCATAAAATAACTTCTGGCCTAAATACCAGGTTTTCTTACATATTTTGAAGTGGGATAAAATCATAAATGATGGTTACTAAACTTATCCGTTTCTTTACTTTCTTACTACATTGTCACCTGCACCCAGGCACAGACTTCCAGGTCAGGGAACACTGTCAGGATTGAGAACTATGTGTGAATATTGTACATTAAGCTATAATGTGAATTTGGGGTTTGTATCATTAAAATCTTGGTCCACAGTTGTTCTGATTCTGAATTTCACAGTTTGTTGTGAGCAGGCAGAGTCAGTGCAGGATAAGAATGTGATTGTCATTATCACCCACTGAAGAAATTATTCCTTGATGCTGCTCCTGTCCTGGTTGCCTCCCACCCAAGGGTGGATTCAATTGTGACTCCCCTGACAGTTCCACAAAAACAAATATCAGCAGTTTCCTGGCAATTTCCTTGGAGACAAATTGAAACAAGACAAACTTCAGTGAGGACCTCCAACCCCAACCTGATGGCAGCAGGTCACTGGGCTTAGAACTGAAGCCCAGCACTTAAACATCTCATGCTTCCATAAAGTTAGGCACAAGTCAGAGAGGTTTGAGTCACTGAGGTCTGAAAGTTGCAGCACTCATCTTTATATGTCTTGAAACATTCTTGAAAAGAACATAAAACACCCAGCAAAACAAGCATGCCAAGAAGCTGCATTTTTACATAGTTAAACTCACAAACTCAAATGCAGTTGGATTCTCTTTTTACTTTTTTGCTTTTTTTTTTCTTGTTTGTTTGTTTTTAACTGCAGCAAATTAGCACATAAGTGCATTTCCACACACAGACTTTATGCTTTCTGCTTAAGACACTTGTATATATATCACAGAGAGCTGGCAGCCAATGACAGAAACTGAGAGTAGGGAAGAATTTCTGATACAGCCTAACATCAATCATTTACCACTTTCTTCAAATATTCAGCTTACTTGAAGAAAATGAACAGTGTCTGATTATTCCTAATAACAAATTATTCTGTAACATTGAAAGAAAAATGCAAAAGCACAGGTAGGTAATTACTCCTTAAAAGCAATCCAGACACATATTTATACATGACAGTGTTAATCACAAGAATTCACTGTAAGTAAAAAAAAAAACATGGTGAACTAGAGCAAATGGTTTTTATGCATGTGGTTAGAGTCAGCAAGCAGAAATTCTCAGATTAGAATTTCTTATTTAGAATTACATAACTATCCATTTTTATTAGCTCTAAATGCTTTCAGTTCTCTTTCAAATTTCTGCATCCAAGTGCCACTTCAAGGTGATTGCTCTCCATTCTAGCAGTTCAGATGTAAAACTTTACACGTTTCTAATGCCAGCTTTAGGAAGTGAACTTTTTTCCAGATATTTACATTCTTCAGCTAACCAGTATAACACAATAAGGTGGGGAAAAAAAAAAAAACTAGCACACAATATGAATAATATTTATAATATTTTAAATCAATGTTTTTTCCCTCCCCCTTTTCAAATCAAAATTACTTTGGTGTTTTCATATCTTGTACTTCAAATAAGCAAGGTTAAGTAGATAGCTAAGTATAGTGCAGAAGTGTCTTCAGTTAAGCAGCAAGTTTTCACTGATGTTATTTTCATATCTGTATTTTGGCAGATGTGCCAGGTTCAAGGGTGATGGTTTCACAGCTAACTAAGCAAATTGCAGAAATTAAAGTGTGTATAACAGAACTAAGGCAATGCACCACCAGCAACTTAAATGCTTTAAAAGTTAGAGCATAATTTTGAATTGCAGACCTTGAATATCTTCCAGGTAGGTTAAAGACAACAGTGATAGAAAAATATCTTTTTATGAAGACCATGTTCCCCTTACTACTCATTGATCCTAGTCAAAAAAACTGCTGGCAAGGAAACAGCTGTGCGATAGGGATGGTGGCAGACTGACCAAGTTTGTGAAACTGGGTTTTCTTTTGTTTCGTCACTGCTGGTTAATCAACATTGTAGAGGATTTTTATTTCAAGCATTTAGAAAATTGGCAGTTTCTAACTAAATGTTATTTTCTAACAGACATTTTCCTGACAAAATGAACAATTTTTGTATGAATTTTAAATGTTTTCAATACCAATACTTAAAAAAAACCCCCACACCCTACATCAGCTTTCCAGCTGTTAAAACAGAAAGGTTAGTAAGCAGTATAAAGCATTTTATTATATAGTTTTTTACTAGAAAGGCACAGGCAAATATTTGAGACGAGAGTGTGGATTCCATGCCCTTAAGAAAACTAAAGGACAGCAAGTGATTTCTATGTGCATTGCACATGAATTGACATAGCTGGAGCCACTGCGTTTGCAGGGAATAAAGGACCACTCCAGAGACACTAAACAGGCTTTCAGATGTATATTCATATACCTTTAGGGACATAAAACTCTAAAAATAACTGACAAAGTGACTGAGAGTGTCTCTTGAAATATCTATCTATTTTCCTTGCATGCTTAGCCAACCAGGAAAAAGGGAGCTGTGAATCAAGAGCTATGGAGCTGCAGTTATTGTGAGAAGGGTGTTAACCATGACCACAAAGTCTCTGCAGTACATTTGCCTCGTGTGCAGCAGCCTGGCATGAGCTCCTGGCTCCTGTAATCCTGAAAGCACCTGGGTCACTCCCACTGACCTGCCAAAACTAGAATGGGTTTGTTTCACCAACACCCAACTTAGTGGTTCTTCCACTGCTCTAAGCAATGTAAAGGCACACAGGACACCAGGCAGCACAACCTTCTATTAACATTGCCTGAGCTGGGAATTAGTCCCCAAACATTGGCATAAAATCTGCATCCCAAGATGTTAAGTGGAAGTAATGAGGTAGGAAAAAAGATAGGGGAAACAGTCCTATAAAGGAAAGGACTATAGATGGTTTATTTAAAATAAATAAATAAATTAGTTATGCACACACACACACCAGGTTACAGATTTGTGCTGCCACTGATTGGCAGGAAATGCAGACACCAAAAAACATTCCAGCTAAAAGTACCAAATACAAATGAGCATCAATCAATTGATGCACTAGATACTTCTACCATGGATGAGGTAATTAACCATTCTGAATAATTTAGCATTGTAACAAGAGTTAGTTTGAAATAAGCCCCAGTACATTTTATTAAAGAACAGCAGTAGCTAAATGATGAACTGTTCCTGCTTTAACTATTTTAATCTCTGGGATGAGAAAATAAATAGAGAATCCTTGATCCTGACTAACACTATTTTGATTTCATGAGGAATCAATAGAACTTGAGAACTTGTAAGGTTTTACACCAATTTTTATGTTTTACATTTTTTTTTGTTTTACAGAAAATGTTTTACAGAACATTTTCATTTTGTAACTGAATTTTCTATCTAAACTGAAATACTTTTCATTATAGTTCATGAAAAAAAAAAGAATTACTGAAATCAGTTCTTTATTTACTATGAAAAGTGTGTTCAAAGGAACTAACAAGTAAAGAAAATGTGATTCTGTCATTAAATGCTGTTTTAAAAATGATGTTTTATTATCATAAAAAGTGATGTTTTATTATATTTATTATGTTCAGTTAAGCATGAAGTGCTATATATAAGTAATACCAAACACCCTTTCACTAAAGCTATACATAGAAAAATATTTTAGCATTCAGTTATGATAACTATAATTACTTCCCTGAAGACGTGTTGGTATGTAGCTGTCATAAGTTATATTTGTTAATGATAATGACTTAAAGACTACAATGAACTTTTCATTTATTTTTTACACTGGTTTTAGAAAGGTAGTATAATTACAGACAAAAAATTATAACTCTTCAGCACAACTAATCAGTTTTGATGAATTCCCATGCAAAACCCATTGAAGGAAATAAAGCACAGGACACCTGCCACTGCTAGAGTATAACTACAGGCATCATTTTTGCACAATCCCATGGTAAGATTGCATAACTTTTTTTTTTTTTAATTTCAGGTTAACTTTCAGGTCCACTAACCAGACCAGAAATCTTTGTTCTTTCTAATCAAGACAGACTCCAAAAAAAAAAAAAAAAAAAAGTAAAAAGTCCTTAGGAAAAAAATATTCAGGTTAGAATAGTATATGACCAATATTTAGAACATGATTTTTATTTGATACTAGTCCGTACCAGAATACAGGAATGTCATACCAAATTTTTTTATATTTTTTTTTAATAGGTACACTACAAATGTGAGATTACATTTAAATTTAATACAATTTATTTAGTATTTCTATTATTTCCATTTGGCGTTTATGCATATTGAATTAGAATATCTGCCCACAATGGAAGTGTTGGCTTTACCTTAACCTCAAATTCAAGAACAACTCTGACTACTTAGCCACATGAAGAGGAAGAGGAATTATTTGCTCTGTTTTAAATAATTTGCATGAGGTATATAATTTCTTAGCCTGCTAACAATAAGCTCTGCTGATTTAATCTACATATATAATTGCTAAAATATATCTCCGAGTTACATTCCTTTGAAAATCATGGCAGTGATCTTTCCGTGTATAAGTAGAGATGACAAGTGTGCTCATAAAGGACTTATGTCTTACATGGGAATATCTGTGTTAGGTCAAACACAGTAGCATTCAGAAAAATCCTCAGCAGTGCCACAAACTGTGAAAAGAAAATGTGATAGAAGATATTCAGTACCATCTCCACTGGATCAATTTCTAGGTCAGTTGTTTGTCCTTTAAAAAATGTCAAAGCAAGACAAATGTTCACAACTCCAGTTCTTTTAAATAATATGGTACAGTTGAAATCTAAAATATGCCTTGTTGTATCTTCTGACATTATTTTGGGTTGAAGAATAAGTTTGTCCACTGTGAGGAGAAAAATGTGAAATAAGAATAGAGAGTCCTCAGGTACATACTTTGCTCTGACACACATCATATGGCAGCATACAGCAAAAGGACTCCTGGTCATGTCACAACTCCAGGGCAAAGGATTTGGAGAATGGGACATTGATAGCTGCTGCTTTAAACTATGCCTCTGCCATTCATTCCATATACTATTGCAGAGCTTTCATCCCTTTAAGGAAGTAACTCTTTTTTGGGATCACTGCTAAAGTAATTAATTTGAGCTTTATCATTTTTGCAGGCATTTCCTTCACTCACATAACAGTTAACTAATTGAAGTCCTGAAACAATCTACAGTGGAACGCAGAAATTTCTCATTGAAGCAGAAGAACTCTTACTTTTGCCAATTCTAATTGTTCCATGAAGTTAAACAAGATTAGGCTTCCACTAAAGAAGACAGGCTCTACTTTAAAAAACATGGACACAGAGTTCTAAAATATGAATACAATTTCAGTGAGGTCATTTAAGCCAGCTGCTAAACAATGACAGTTTTCTAGTCCTGGTATTAACACAAACCTAGTCCTGTGAGGATTAATGAGACCCTTGGGAATTAATAAATCTTTCCATGTAGTATTAAACAACCTCAGTCTTGCAGATGCTGAATATCTCACTGACCAAAAAAAACAACTCAGTTCTTTCAGCATTTCAGATCATTCATTTTACTGCCTACCTACTGATGGATACAAGACATTTCATAAACACATTTATTCAAAGTAACTTTCTTCAGCCTTGTGATTTTCATTTTTTCTCATATTTTTGCTCATGGTGCTGCACAAATTGTGTTGGCTTACACCAGGAGACATTTAAAACATTCAGCCTTTCTTTCTCCATCTCCCCTCTGTGTCTTCAAAGCTGATCTATACACATTGTTTTCCTGTTCCATGAGAATCATCACCCAGGGTGATACACAGCACACACAAAACTTACTTTAACTCACTTTTAATTAAATTACATGTCTATGTAGTAGCAAAACTCCAGCATCTGACTTGTTCTGAAAAAGTAAAAAAAAATAAAGAAAAAAAGTACATTGCATAGTGGGGTAGACAAAGTGTCAAAAAAAGCATCTTCTAACCTCACCAAATGATTCTGTACCAAAAGGGACAGAGCCAGTTGTTAGGATCAGCATTGTTGAACAGAAAGAGGACCAAAAAAACCCCTACTTTACTTTACATTACTTTTTCTACAGACAAATTCATTAAGCATTTACTTAGATACAGAATTTATAACAAAAATGTGGAATATTAATTTAGAGAAATAAAGTATCAAGCACTGAATTGTGGTTGTGACAAGAAGCTTTTAATAGTTAGAAGTCTATGCAGAGTGCAACATGTGGATCCTTGATGGAACTTTTCTATTCATATCCAAACATGAATAACATCAAATGGAATGATGATTAACAATGAAGTGATATGATAATGTGAGGTTTCTGTGCCACTGGGCAATGTAAATAATGCAAAGAACCTTCCAATACAATAACTTTTATTATGCAAGTAAATGTACATGTTTAATTCAAGTTGGGAAATAGCATTAGCTTTGGTATATTTACCAAAAATAAAAACAAGCAACAACCAAACCAATCATATCTCTGTTATTCAAATTAAAAAAGTGGCAAACCGTAAACATTCCAATCAGTTTTAAAAATAAGCATCTTGTGGAAAAAATATTGAATTGAAAGATCGAAATTTTTATACACAACAAAGGTAGAAGGATTCTATTGTCTTTTTTGACTTCTGGTAATAAGCTGAGCATCAGCAATGCCAAGGTTGGCAGAACAATAGATCCTAACAAGCATTTTGAAAAGGTCAAACTGATCCATCTGTCTTAAAACAAAATGAAAAGTATATTTAATGAGAACTGTTATCACCTTCTTATAGGGGTCTTTGTATCATTTATGCATTGAAAGAAAAGAGTAAATAAAATCTTATTAAATCTGATATTTTAAGAAGAGTTTACTGCAGGTTTTCATTGGCCTTTTTTTAGCATATGAATTTGAATAAAAAGTGCATTCCATTTATCCAAATCCTAGCTGTTCAGAAACTGGGCTGGATACACATGCAGAACTAAACACTTTGTGAATAATGCATTACTAATAACTACAAGTATTTAAGTATCTTTAAAAAAAAGAAAAGAAAAAAACAAAAAACACAACTTAATTAATAAATTGTGAATCCAAGAGTCTCTATTAAAACTTAGAGCCTTGCTAAACTCCATGTAATATGAATTTTCCAGTCATTTTAGCAAGCACATGGAACACTTATTGTTTTCATGCTTTGACTAAATTATCCTGTTTCAGCATCCTACTTCAATATAGTATCACCCACTAATGTACTGGAGGAAAAAAAACCAAAACACCTTCATAAAGAAACAGGAAAAAAGGATTTGTATTAAACCTGCATCAGCTGGAGAAGATACAACTCTAGTTTTAGTTACTTGTGGATCTGAATATGAAATCAGGTTTTTTTAGTGCCATTCTACAAATTTCACCTTTTCAGGAGAATATTCTATCAACATGTTCTTGTGGAAGAGGGTGCAGTTGCAGCTGTGGCTACAGGCAGGGTCAGACCTAAGGGAGCACAGAGACAACATCTGGGCACCTCTCCCCAGGCCTCTCCCCGAAACCTCAGGGGAATGTTGATGATCAAAGCCTCTCATCCAAGGAGAGCAGAAGAAATGCTGCCTTGGCAGCAGGAAGCATATGTAGATCTGAGTGTCATCCCTCTCTTTCCCTGCCAGATTGCCTGAGCAAGTTTCTCCTCCTCCACCCCCAAGCTTAGATGTGATACTGAGCATATAAAGTCAAACCCACTTATTTTGGCTTTGGGATGGCAAGAAACAAACTCATCCATCACTTTCTGCCATTCAGGCCTCTGGTATCGTCACCAATATGCTGTCCTGGAAAAACATTTGCCTACTGTCAGCTAGCTGACAGCAGCTTTGCTTTTTGTATTTTAAGATTCCCTGGAATATAGAACAGCTATCATTAAAATTATCCTACATTCTCTTCATACCTATTTAGAATTTAAAACTGAGTGTCAAAGTATACTTGTCTGTATTGAAAATTAACCAAAGCTATCTTAAGTAATTAATTTTTGTTATTATTATATCCTGTTTTTCACATATTTTGGCATAGCTTTTAATTTATTCAACTTAGATCTTCTTTGCAGTATGTAGAAATATTTTGTATTGCAGGAATATCTTAATTAATGAAAAGATTTATACAATGTTTAGCATATCTTGAAATGAAATATCATGAAATTGCAATACCTCGTTAAGGATGGCAAACTGGATAAGATACAAACAAGCATAGCATAAGATCTCATGCTGACATAAGGATTGTAGGGTATCATCAGATCCCTCTCTTCTATTTCTCCTGGCACCCTACAAACCAAAAATATTTTTTGAGCAGTAAGGGGTGAAAAAAAATACTTGCTTAACTACAAATCTGCCTTTTACTTGAAGTTAATGTTTATTCTAATATTTATTTGAACACATTTAATTTTCCTAGATTGCTACTACTGCCATTTCTATTTTCTGTAACATTATATGTAGATACCTAGATTTCCACAGTTTTACGCCCCAAGATGATGAACTGACATATTCATGGTTATTTAAATATGCTACAGTTTTTAAAGTATACAACTGCTTCTTTGAAAGCTGTACATTGTTATATCCTGCTAACTGACATTAATTATCCCATGTCAAATCTGCAAGCTCTCCTACATTTACACACATATCTACAATGCTCACATCTACAGTTTTCTTCTATGCTTTACATAGGATTCTTCTGGTTCAAGACCATCCATGAAAAAAAAATATATTCTTCTAGATTAAGATTTGCTAGAATAATTCATTTAGGCCATTTGAATTATGTAATCTCTATTAAATTCTATTAAGGCCTTTTCCTAAGGGTAGTGCTTTCATAAAATAAAATCCTGTAAACACAAGGTCAGACAGTGAACCGTGGCTAAGCTCCACAAAATTAAATTCAGGAAATGCAAGGTTTTCTTTTTTGTTCATTTAATTCTTGGATAAGTCATGGTCAATGCTACATAGAAAATACTTGGCAGACATGTTCTTACCTGCTTGTGCAGCAAACAAACTGCAATCTCATCTAGTTGGCCATAATTCCCCTGGACTCTTGCCCCTATAACAAAGTTCTCCCAGCTTTCACATCCAGGCTTCTTCAAGGAAACTGCAAGACTAAAGAACGTCAGGGCTGCCACTGACACATCTTTGTCTTTCCTTGGCAGTGAAGTAGAGAGTAGCCAAGACTGAAAAGTCCATCTTTTTAGACATAGCCTCAAAACTATCAGAATGCTGTAATTTCCAACAGCACAATACACCAAGCATGAATAGAAAGTGCTTACTCGATATTAAAATATATTTTTTAAAACATCCAACATTAACTCTGAAGATCACCTACGCTGAGGTCAGTGGTTACAAAAGAAGAAGTCATCACAAAATCTGTGTCTGAAACTTTATTTCAGCCATCCTCACTGGTTGAGAACAAAATTTTCCAAGTCTTAGAGAATTAAAGTATTTCATGTGCTAACTTGGGAAAATATGGTGTGAAACTGGCATTTTCACAATGATGGTTGGACTCCTAGCTGGAAATAGTCCTTTGGGTTTTAATCACAGAATCACTAAGTTGGAAAAGACCTTTAAGATCATCGAGTCCAACCCCTACCCTAAACTAAGCCATGTCACTGAGTGCTATATCCAGTCTTTTTTTAAACACATGCAGGGATGGTGATTCCACCACCCCACTGGGAGGACAATTCCAGTACTTTATCACTCTTTCAGTAAAAAACTTTTTCCTGACATCCAACCTGTATCTCCCCTGGCACAGCTTGCGACTGTGTCCCCTGGTTCTGTCAGTGCTGCCTGGAGAAAGAGACCAACCCCAGCTGAGCACAGCCGCCTTTCAGGGAGCTGTAGAGAGTGATAAGGTCACCCCTGAGTCTCCTTTTCTCCAGGCTGAACAAGCCCAGCTCCCTCAGCCGTTCCTCACAGGGTTTGTGTTCCCAGCCCCTCCCCAGCCTCGTTGCCTCCTCTGGATGCGCTCGAGCGTCTCCATGTCCTCCGTGAACTCAGGTGACAGAACTGGACACAGCACTCAAGGTGTGGCCTCACCAGTGCTGAGTGCAGAGGAAGAATGACCTCCCTGCTCCTGCTGGCCACACTATTCCTGACATAGGCCAGGAGCATTGGCCTTCTTGAGTCAGCTGTCCGCCAGCACCCCCAGGTCCCTTTCTGCCCGGGCACTGTCCAGCCACCCCGTCCCCAGTCGGTAACACTGCAGGGGGTTATTGTGGCCAAAATGCAGGACTCGACACTTGGACTTGTTAAACCTCATCTTATTGGACTCTGCCCATCCATCCAAACATTCTGGATCTCTCTGCAGACCCCTCCTACCTTCCAAAATCAGAGTAACCATGCAGTAGCATTGGGAGTCCTCAAAACTTCCCCTTCAAACAATTTATCTAATTCAGGAAAGGTGCATTTTCTACTTTCAATACACAAGTAACATTTCAAAAACAAATAGGCAACTTCTCTACTTAAAAGTCTTAATTTAAAAAGCGACTTTATTGGAGGAATCAAGGAACCTAACTATTTTTCTCTTATGTTCCCTACTTGGCAGAAGGGAAAGGGCATTGTAGACTGGCAACATGCAGCACCAGATTTTTTTTTTTGTCAATAAATCAATAAGCATGACTGGTTGAAATGGCCATGAGAATATAAATGGGAAAAAAATTCCTCTCAAAATTCAAAAGGAAGTGCTTCAGGACAGACTTTTCTCACATTCACTGTTATTTTTTTCAACAAGTATTAAAAATAGTCATGGGTGTTCTGATCTTTCTTACCACAAAAAAAAAAAAAAGTCTATTTATAAAGAATCATGAAGCTTTGCATGATACTTTTGAAGCCTACCATTCCTGATTTTTCTGATGTTATGAGGGAAAAAAAAAAAAAAAGAAAAAATATCAGTGTTATATAATAAAGAACTTCGGAAAAGGCACTTTGTGCTAGTAAAAAATTATGTTGTTTTGCAAGGTAATAAATCCTCTATCACTGAAAAATTACCTGCATTAGGAAGTAGATTCAATGCTATGTCTGGCAGCCTCTTACCAGGAGTCATTCTAAATCTGTTTAAAATGGGAAACGTGGCAAGAGATGATCCAATACACTTCTTTCACTCTTTATGGTGCAACTTAGAGATGTCTAGGAACTGTGGTGGGTTTTTTTTAACATCTAGAGGGAAAGAGAAATTGAGGTTCATACACCTGATCCAAGACTTGTGTATTATGACCTGAACTTTTCTGAAAATGCTGCTTTAGAAGGCAGGTGTGGCACAGAGTTGTCCTCTGTTGGCAAGTACCAGAAGTACATGGATGAAATAGTCCCTGCTCTAGGAGCAAGGTACTCAAGTTACCCAAGAGATGTGTCCGAAAACCCCTTACCAGACCTATTTTTGATAAAGTTATCATGCCTGAGATTTCACCTGCCTGGTAACCTGGCTGAGGTTGAAGAGAAGCCTGCTTTTAAGAACAGCATAAATATTTAGTCCACCTTAGATGTATTAATAAGCCAAAATTAGAATTTTTTTTTTTTTAACAGAATGGATGTCCTGAAACATTCAACTTGTAAATCTGGAATCCAGTTAGGGAAAGTGTGAGAAAATAAATCTCCTTTTGCTATCATGTCCAAGGAGCCTAAAACACTCTGCAGAATAGAGGCAAATGAGTTGCTGGTAATAAGCTGGTGAAATCAGCTTTGCTGGAGGCAGAATTTCTCCACAGGATCTTTTTTCCCCAACTGACAACATTTTTAGTGTAACAATTTGGAAAGTACAAGTTATTGCCAAATAATTCATTGACCAGTTAAAAAAAAAAAACCAAAACTGAAAGCCTGATCAATCCTCCTATCTTTCCTCAGGTCTGAGAAAGCAAGAATTGGTCCAATGCTGATAATTATCTTACATAATATTTATTCTTCTGTAAAGAAAATTGTGAGATCAGTTCAAATAATTAAAATACATTTTAAGTTGGTTAAAATACGGATTTTATGCAACCCCCACACAAGGAGATATTTTGCTTCAGTAGGAAAAAGGCAATTCAGCTGTGGGCTGTTTTGATGTGTGTGGCATGAGTTGGCAGTACTCTTTGATCCATGTCCTTCAGGCAAATTTGACATCTATTTCACCTGAGGCAGGCAGGGATTTTTTGAAGGGTATTTCTATATAATGAATGAGTGACTGCTAGAAGTCATGTCATTGTCCTCCTCCGCCTCTTCAGATCCGATTTGCAGGCCAGGTGAATCTCATGACATGTCTCCTGGTAAATCAAGCAGGGAGAAGAAATGCCTGAAATAGTCCCCATCATGCTGACACCAGAAAATCTAGATGATGAGTGGTTTGGAGAATCTGAGGAAAAACTCAGCTCAGTCTTACATTCATTTCAGAATAAGGTAGCAATTTTGAAGAAAACTCAATATTTCAAATAGTATATTGGATAGATTCTGTGCAGAAAATCACAACTCCTTTAAATAAAATCTGTTTTCCCTCTTAGTTCTCTTATTTTCTGCGTGTATGCATTTGCAGCATTTCCTTCAGTACAACACTTCTTTGATATCACATCTATTTATTTTAGCTTTGAAATATTTATTTCTGTGGCAAATACTCATATACTGGTTTTATTACACACCCAAATTTATTTCAAAGTAGGCTGTGTGACCCCTTGGTGTAAGGTGATGGACATTTTTATAATTGTGTAGATAACTAAAGTAAATCATGGACATAAAATCAGAATCCCTATCAAAACAACTGTGAGCCTTCCTAATTGTTGCCTTAGCAAAGTTCTCACTCTGGATGTCTCTTGCAGTGATTACAAGGTGAACTTCTTTATTTATTTGTCTTTCATTCCACACATTCAACACTAGCAAAAATATTCTACCCTTGCGTAAGAGCTAATCAATTAGGCATAAGTAAAGGATAAAATATTTGTAGAGGCAAACAATTCAGAGGGGAAAAAAAAAAATAAAGCTTGCCCTTTCCCCATGCAATTTGATTTCCTGAAAATCTGAAAACATTTCTACTCACAAGTCTGCTACAGCAATTTGAATCCTTTTTATCTTCCAAAGAGCAGCTGTGCAAGGTTTTGTTTTGTGCAAATTCAGCATAAAAACGAGAAATTAGTTATCCACCTATAAATATTTTTCTGCTTTTGATGAACACTAAATTCGTTCAGTAGTTGTCCTAAGGAGGAAGGAATATGGCCAGAAATATATTTAAATATTGTGGCTCAACAGTACTATTAAATGGAAATAGGGAGGTAAGGTTTTTGCTTTTCCTCTGGGCAAGGAATGTTGTTCATTTCCAGCTTAATTTTACTGATCTTTGTTTGGCCAAAACTGAAAATTCATTAATTTTAGCCAGACTGAAATAATGTGGTTGGTTTGCAGTGATGATGTTTCACGCAGTGCTTAATAATGAATATCTGACTGCA
Source organism: Catharus ustulatus (assembly GCF_009819885.2). Classification (NCBI taxonomy): domain Eukaryota; kingdom Metazoa; phylum Chordata; class Aves; order Passeriformes; family Turdidae; genus Catharus; species Catharus ustulatus. The sequence goes on from NC_046225.1 coordinate 8,703,412, forward strand.
TATTAAACACACAGCAAGGTAGCTGATGCCTTCATGCTAAAGAAGAATACCTAGGACATGGAAGTTTCTTCATAAAACTTCTTCATAACGTGGAGATCTTCTGGAATATAATTTCTACTAAAATAGGCAAAAAAAAAATCTTCTTTGGATAGACATAGAGATAGATATTCATATACTCTCACACTGGTATATATATGTACGGTATAGATATATGCAAATTTATGTTAAGAAAGTTCAGAGCAAGATTTTCTAGGCAGCCAGAAATCACAGATATATATTAAATGAGAATTTTTTTAAAAAATATGTTTTCTACTTACCATGGTGCATATTAAGAGGACCTTTAGGGCTGTGAATATACATCCTTGCAAGTGTGCATGCAACACCTTGCTTAATACCTATCAGAGGAATAACTGTGTCTCTGCAAAAACAAATGTAAAAGAGTGGACAAACTGGCATATTATTTGATAGCAAGGATAAATACCTCATCTCAACATTCATACCATACACCTTAAGTGAAAAACAAAGGTTAAAAACATAGAAGTAAATTGATTTCAGTAGGTTTGAGAATCAAAAAGCCATCATCGAATCTTTGAAATGCTAGTCAAATAAAAATTTTTAATAAAATTCAAGAGGAATGGTAAAAATCCATTTTTAATGCATCAAAATGTATTAGATGCATTTTTTTCTTCTTCTACAATAAGATAACTCATTGACTTGCAATAGGGAATCCCAGTTCTTCATCCATAATGGAAAGTCTCTACCTTATCAAAAAATAAAATTTACTCTATCACTGTATTTTTGACCAAGATGTATTTTCTGTCCCTGAGAGTTTTAGGCTATGGTCTTAACTGGAAAAAAAAAAGTGAGATAAACCAAAGATAAAGCCACAAAACCCACTCTAAAGGAAGCTGCTGGGTGCTGAGGATGGAGGGGATTTGAGGTTTTTCGTCAGGTTTCTTTTTTTTCTGTTTCTTTTTGGGTTTTTTTTTTGTTTTTATTTGGTTTGGTTTTGGTATTTTGGGGGTTTTTTTTGTTGTTGTTGTTTTTTGGTTTGTTTTTTTTTTTCAATTTGGTTTTGGTTTTTTGGTTTTGTTTTTAATAACCACACTTGTATCTTTTCTCTATGTCCTGACCAGCAGTGTCTCTTTCTGCTTTGGAAAAGCAGACTAATGAATCAAATGAAAAGACACCTGAAGCTATGTCAGAAGTGGAATATAATAAATAAGAAACTTAACCAAACCCCCCATTTCTCTCCCAGGATACTGTTGTAGCTAATCCATAGTACCTAGCAAAATCCTTCATAGCCACTCGATTCCATTCCCTTCCCACCAGGAAAAGAAAATGAATGGAAAATTCATGGATGAAGGTATAGAAAGGGAGATAATTTACCAGCCACAGCCACAGGGAAAAAAATAAAACATGACTTGAGGAAAATTAGCATTTCCAATTTATAGATACTCTTAAAACTCCTCTTATTCTTGAACAATATCTCAGATAGAAGCTCCCAAGGACTTCACAAACTCATAGGATTTCTCAATACCTCACGGAAAATATTACTGTACTATTCATAAAAAAAAATATTTTAGGAATTTATTTTGTTTCTGTTAGCTATCTGCACTCTAATATCAGAAACTCAATTTTGTTCTGGTTTTGGCACTGATGGTCATGTCTAATAAACTGGTGTACTGTAATTTGTATTTTTTCCCCCACTGGCATGGTTGGCAAATATTCATTTCAAATTTGAAATGGATTCATCCCAGCTGCCATGAAACCGTTTACTCTTTAAAGAACAGCGAGATTTTCCAAATTGCTTGGAACTTGTGCAGCTGGTTGGCAGAGGGATGTTGCTGCAGGTAGCAAACCCATTCTGCTCAATACAAAGGCCAGACCTCCACATTTATTGGTTTTATACTTTGTAATAAAATTATAATTCACGGAGATGCTGAACTAGAGAAGTAAATAAACCTTCCCATGGCTGTGCAGGCTTCTCTGTGGATTGCATCCAAGGGCCCTTGGATGCCACTCAAGGCCTTACCTCAGATGTTTATGCACAGGCATTTCTAAGGCACTCAGCACTCTAGTTATCATAGTCCTTTGAGAACATAATGAGACAAGCTTTACAATATGCTTCAAAATAAAAGAAGGGTCATTAACACCTTTTTAAAAATAGAAATATTGAGTCCAAGTACGGAATGAGTACTCAAAAGTGCAAGGACCTCTTTGCTTAGTCACCTGAGAAATATAATTTATGATTGATCTAAAGGAGAAGGTAATGAACTGGGGAGGTGGGTGGGTATTTGTGGGAGGACTGGAAATTATCTGCCAATGTGTTAGAGGAGTCCAATTGTCTTGGAGCATGGATAGAACACTGTCAGGGTACACACTCACACACACAGAGGGCATTGGAGAGCCCAGAGCAGCAAACACTGCGCAGATCCCCTCCTGTGAGCCAAGAGCAGCCCCATCTGTGGGCACAGTGCAGAAAGGACTGTGGCTAGGAATGATGTGTGACAGGGCTGAGGAGGAAACTGCATTAATGTCCAGGGCTTAACCAGAGCAGTGGGTGCCAAGGACAGTCTCACAGGACAGGTTTCATCTCCTGAAGTTCTGCAGCACTCAGGCAGGAGCTGCTTGCACTGTGAAGCTCTGCTGTGCAGAGCATCATTAAGAGACTGGAGCTCTTCTTATTTCACCTTTGCTAGATATTATGAAAATTTTCTTTATTCAATTTTTACATTATTTGTGTCAACAAACTCCATCTTACATTAGTTATATCAATAAACTTTTATTTTAAAACCCAGAGGTGGAGTACCCTTGACCTGAATTTAATCTTACTGTCAAAATTTGTATATCTCTGTAAATGTGCCTTAACTGCTTAACTACTACTTGTTTATGGGTTTCTTATTTATTGCTTTTTGAAAGAGTGAGAAAGGGATAGACATTGGCTAGGGTTAAATATCTGCATGGTTGCAAATCTCAAGTAGTGAAAAACATCTATGCTTAACATAAGTGAGTTGACACTTATGCATTGCTCTTTTTTTTCCCCCTGATTTTAGCTCTGTCTAGTATAAGTCTCTAAGGATCATTTCATTTCATGCTTATTTTTTTCTTAATCTTTCCAGATGTTAAGAATACTAGTTTAATTGAGAAGCTAAGTGTGAAAGGATAGTGTATTACCTACATGGTTTTTAATTATGGAAATTGAAGGATGTGTCCAAGGTCGTGTAAAAGAAGAAACACTTGAAACAGTTCATCATACTTGCCATTTTACAGTCTATCAAAATCCTGTGCTGAAATGTTATACTCAGCCTTAATCACAGAATAGGAAGAAATATCTTATTATTTTATACGTTTAAACAGATATCCAAAGGTTACTGTTTGATTACAATACAAAAAAGGAAACAATCTTGTATGTGCATTTGTTTTCAATACAGAAGAACAAAAATCTAAACCTGAGATTCTTATGACAAACCCAAGAGCTTTTCAAAAGCTCCTCCAGGTCAACGAACCTAAGATATTTCATATTTGTTTTGAGTATAGCTGAAGACTTGAAAGCCCCTCTGCACATTACTTTCCTGTCATCCCTTCTACATCTGTCTCTCACCATATACTTATCTATTTGAGTTTTTATGTTGTCTCTGTTTCTAGGTTAAACAGAGCAGAAGTGAAGGAATAGTCTGAGAGTTTCTTAGTTGCTAAGTTTGTGAACAGTTCAGGAGGTGACTAAAGATTTAGTATACTCTGGTGAAAAAAATGAAAAAAAAAAAAAAAATCACACCTACTATGAAGCTCCTAAAAATGATCTGGACAACATAGAAAGTCAGCATATAGTGAACAACCGAAAATAATCTTCTGCCTCTGAACTTGCAGTCAATACAGAACAGTACTTGTCTGTAACTGCAAAGCAAATATTTCCACTTTTAATTGTTACTCCTCTCTTGCAATACACAATACCAGAAACAAGGAACAAACCTTGACGCTTTATCTGTGGAGCCTTTATTTGGATAACAGATGTCACTGTGGCTTCCAAAGTGATTCCTGAGTCTTTTTGTCATTTTATCACCAAAAAAAAAAAAAAAAAAAAAACCAAAAAACAAATTTAAAACATCTCAAAAATGAGTTTTAGGAATCACTCCAGAAGAGATATTTCAGACCAAGGATCTTCGTTTTTTGGGGTTTTTTTTCTTTTTGGGGGTTTTTTTTGGTCATTTGTACAACAAATACTTTACATTTAAGAAAAAAATATCCTTTGCAGAAGAAACATATTGGCTTGTGTGAATTTCAGTATTGATTACTTTAAGGCCCTTTTTTTTACCTTAATAACATATTCAGTATTCTTATAAAACTGTTCACAAGGAACTGGAGAAGTCAGTGTAAATATGTGAAAGCAGGGTCAAGATGTTATTCCCTGACTGACAAAAGGGAGCATTTAGTTATGAAAATGAAATTAAAATGAAAGCAGACACAAGAGATGATGTTACCATTATACATTTATGAAGTTATATTTTTTTACTGACGATTGTGATTCAGAATAAACAAGCTCATGACTTCAAGAAATAACAGCTGGTCACTACCACATCTTTGTGTCTTAAGTCTAACAATTTAATATAGATCAGTGTTTAGCTACTTTGAAACAGGAAAGAGCTTTGCTCACTCAGAAATGGGCTTTTGGAAAGGTACTAAGTAGATAAAATTAAAGTAGAAAAATAATACATTTTGTTCTTAATGAAATGGACTTTTTTTTTTTTCCATAAGAAGTCCATGAGAGGAAGCTAGGAGTCAGCATTTAACCTTTAAACACTACACAACCATGAAAGCATGTCATGATTTATGTAAATATACTATGCTGAGGCGACTCTCTATGCACATTAACACTTTGCTATGAGTTCCAACACAAAGCTTTCAGAGATCAAAAAACCCAAGGCCCTTTATTTAACAAAAAACCAATCACAATGAAGCAGCACAGGCATTTGTTGAGAGAACCTGGCTTAATTGCCACAAAAGATTAAATCGAAGCCTGTGTATAACTAAGAGCAGCAAGAATCCCAGATGAGCTCATTTTCCACTAAAAATGTGTTAACACAGTCTGCCTGAAGGGCAGGAACAGGTAGCAAATCACACCAAAGTTCTCCGGTGCAAGCAAAAGGGAGATGCTGCTTGATGATACTGTCAGATCATCACAGGCTGGCACCACTGTAAATTGGAACAGAGCACACCTAAGAATCATTCTGGGCATCACTCTTCTGTGGAGGTCCCAGCTGACAAAACCTCACTACAAAGCTGATGGTTTCATGCCAGGAGTTATAAAATAGGTGTTCTTGCAACATGAGCTGAACTATTATAGTTAGTCTCATGTAAGAAATCTCAAATAACTTTAAATTTAGGTTTTGGTAGTGATTAAAAAACAAAACAAATTAAAAAAAAATTAAAATACTTTTGCGGCATCTATGGAGCCTTACAGGGTCCACAAGAAGAATTAATAAAGATTGCTTGGGATTTTACTAAAATCAGTTTCAAAGCGTTTCTAAAAAATTACATTTAAAAAAAAAGTTCTTTAGCTTTACAGCAAAGCCTGTGCAAGTAATCTCAGCTAACTTTAATATTCCATAAAACATATTATGGACACTAAGGCAGTCATTTTGTATTTCACTTGTGGTGAAATGGTAAGAAATAACCACTTTCAAGATGCAATTAATTTAGTTTCTTTTAGATGTCTGCTTCAGGATGCAAGTAATTATCTTAGTGATACTGATTAGAACTCTGCTGATTACAACAGACACTTGGAATGATTAGCTTAGAGACAGATACCACCAGAGATTAAGATATGTAACAAACCTTATGAGAAGACAAAGGAAGGATTTTGGATCTCAGTCAGAACAACTCAAATTCAAACTTGCTGCATGGAATGAAAAGTCTGACTCTCCCCCATCTGGCTGGGACCATGTGTCCATGTGCTGCCTTCCAAAGGACAGGCAAGACCCTAAGCTGGGTGCTCTGTGTGCGAGCTGCCATTCCTTGCAGTCATTCGGAGGCTCAGAGGAAATGGAAAGATATAAATTTCCACAGATGCTGAAGGGTTTGATTTGCAGCCATGGAAGAAGCTTGGAATGATGTAAAAATAAAAGTATGCAGACATTAAGCAGAGAAATTATACATTTCTTGTTTCTATAGTAGTAAAGTAAGAACATTCCTTAAATAAATAAGAAACTGTATTGGGTAAGATGGTGAAGGGTTTTATAGTGCAGTAATGTAATCGTACAGAGTAAACTGAGTTGAGATGTTATAATAGAAGCATATGTGTATATGTGTAGTAGTAGTCCATTGGATAAAAGTACACTCAGTGCAGCAGAATTAAGTAAAAGTGATAGGTTAGAAAAACAAAATAAACTGTATGTGTCTTTCCATTGGATTAGAATGTTATATATTGCCTTGTACAAAAAAAAAAAAAACAAACAAAAAAACCCACAAAACTTGTGACTACTTTGAGCTACAGCCAACTTCTTGCTCCTCTAAAATCTCACAGTTTTTGAGGCTGATGTTTATCTGAGCAATAAACTGTTTTTAGCCCAACACTGTTATCATCCCTTCATTAAGGGTCAATGACAGACTCTGCCCTTGAACAATTTTTTGTGCCAGTACACAGCAAAAGAGAAATTAAAAAAGAGAATGGTTAAAAGAGAATGGCTGTTGCCATTCCTTTATTTTCAGGATACATTCACAGATGCCAACCCAACACCATTTCTCACTCATACTTTTCAGAGCTCAGAAATTAGTTTGCTAGTAGTACAGAATGCTGCAAGTTAGACACATCTAAATTCCTTTTCTGGTTTGTCCCAGAGCTCTAGGTCTAGTAATGTCATCTAAATATATTTCAACAGAGAGATGCAAAATCTTTAGAGATGGATATTTACTCAATAAACCAGTCTGAAGAATCAAAGTTTAGGATATGAAAGTCAGATCCTACTGAAAATTAGACTACTTCACCTTGGCCAGACTTTGCTCTCAGTCTACAAGCTGCAGATATGACAACTTTGTGGGTTTTTTCACCGCAAGATTTTGTCCTTATCATTTAGTTCCCAAAACTGGTTAGATATTATAATTCTGAGTGAAAATCTTAGTGCTCCTTGGAAAATATATTTCATATCATATAGCATGTGCAGGATTAATCTTCCAACATTAATATAATCAAGTTTGTATTAGCCCACAATTTGCTGGTAATTGACAGCTAATATACACCCAACTAGAAATCAAGTTATTTTTATTTTCTAAGGCATTCCACTTAATGTATAACAGGTTCTAATTTTAATGGTCGTAGTAAGTCTCTTAATAATTTTAGCATGTCTTTTTACTGATTAATACTTTAGTTCCTATCACTATGCTGTAAAAATCATATCAGTTATGATGTTAAATGGTGCACAGTTATTCCATCATTGATACGAACTTACAGTATATTTCATGTGTGATGCATTTTCTAGCTTTGGGTGCATCATTTTTAGGTGAGTGGTTACTGGATAATCATTTCTCTGATATTTTTCAGGCAAGCAGAGAAGTTTCTAAAGCAGTTTCAGAAGGAACAAATGAGGTTTGTTGGCAGAGGCAATATCTTTTATTAGACCAGCTGATATAATGGAGAACAATCAAGCAAACTTTCTAGCACTCAGTCATGTAATCAATTCTTTTTGGAAAACCTATATGAGCACAAAAGGAGAGTAGAATTTTAAATCCTATTTTAACACTTTATATGTGGAATATAAGGAATGTAATTTTGAAAGGAAAAAAACTTTAAAATCGATTTTTTTCTCAATTTGTGGATTTAAGTATTTATAAATAATTTGTTTAGAATAAGGCATTACTTTCTGTTAGTGTGCTTCCAGTAATACCATGGGACATAACCAGATTTTAGTCCTAAAAATAAATAATTTTTCTACACATTTCCTCTATCTTATACACCTCACAAAAAGCACAAGATATTTAATCTTCATATAGCAACAAATTTCAGGGTCATCAAAAACAGAGCGGAAAAGAAATATATACAGGCATCTGTGTGGACATAATGACTACAAATAATTTTTTATGTGCTTTTATACATATAAGTATGGGTGTTTGGTTCAATAATGCTTTTCCCTTCAGCATTAAACCATTCACACTGTGCAGAAAAAAACAAGTATTTTTAAAAGGAGAAAAAACCCAACTATATACAAGTAATATGGTAGACTGCAAGAATTCAAGAGTAATATATAACATTACAATGAATGCAAAAATGGAAGAAATTCTGAATTAAGACAGGATAAACGTGCTGACACTAGCTTCAGCATTAGCAAGTCTGCACAGAGTTAACCTTGGAGCAGGCTGCCCAGGGCAGTGGTGGGATCACCAGAGGTGTTTAAAAGATGTGCAGATGTGGCACTTGAGGACATGTTTTAATGGTGGGCTGGGCAGTGCTGAGTTAATTGCTGGACTCAATGATCTTAGAGGTCTTTTCCAACCTAAGTGATTCTAGAAGTCTAGAATCTATGAAATACAACAAAGGCTGCAAAAAATATGGAGTTATCTATGGCTTAGTGGGTTTCTGGACTTCTCTTTTCTGCAGAGTGGAAGAAGCAAGCACTACCAGCTTATTTTGTTTATTCATTCATAAGCATTTGCTGTAATCTGCTTTTAGACATAGAACTAAGAGACAGTTTCATGTTTTTTTTTGTTTTGGCCCTAAAAGTTTAAACTGTTCTAATTTAGTGTTTTGAGTGCTCTGTAGAAGTCAACACACACACACACTTATATACATTTATATACACACACACATTGGAGATATTAAAAAGATTAAAACTGAAGACACTAAAAATTCAAATCTATTTCCTAAACTTGGGAGACAACATTGGAATGCTAATTAAAAAATAAAGGCTCATTGTACATCTCACTTTATATTCAAAATACAAGTAAAATAATGGGCAAATTAAATAAATTTAAATACAAATAGAATAAGGAGCTGTCTGTCATCAACATCCTCTGCAGCATGTGGTAAACTGCAAAAAAATAGCACTGTCAGCTGTAAAAAGAGGTAAAAGGTTGGTGAGCCAACCAGGCTTTGGGGTAAAATCCCTTACCTTCAATCCTGCATGGAAAAAAGAGTCTGTTCCTTCATGTTCTGTTAAAACTTGGGTCATTTTAATTGATCTTTTTGTCCAAAAGTTCTCTATAACAAAATTCAATGAACCACTTCTGAGACTTCAGACTGCAACACAAACATCAGGGAACACAAAGTGATCTGTGCTCATTTAGGAAAATATAAGAGTATATTGATGCAGCTAGAGAGTAGTTTAGTGCTGCTAATAATGAAAAGCCAAAATTAAAGCAGTAGACAGAAAATTAAAGGTATGGGGAGTTAAATTTGCAAACGTAACATAAATGGAAGAAAGTTAGCATATAATTAGAGTTTCTAATTTCTCTTTAAATGTCTCTCAGGTTGCATACCAGGCAATTAGATTTCATTGGGCTTCAATTTACTGTTGGGAACAGTTGAAAGTGTAAGACTGTGGAGTAGTAAAGGGAATTATGTTTTTTTAATTAATATGCTGAAAGTTACTGTAATGTGAACACAGGTTTCAAGCTACAAAGAAAATCATGTTAGCTCGTTCTAAAAGAAATATTATTAATAGATCTTAGCTCCTTTGAAATACAGTTTTGTAAAACAACATAGCAATATTTTAAAATGCTGAATACAAGTACTAAAAATGAAACAAAACTAAGCAAAATTATTCCAAAACAGTAACAAGAAAAATAATCCCAAGCAGTATCATTTTAACACTAAATAGCACTGAAAAAAAAAAATATATACCAAAAGAAACAAATCCTTAAGCTTGTTATCTAAAAATTTAATTTCATAGCCTACTTGAGACACTGTGGCTTCCCTACACTCATCAGACAAGGCATTGGGGAGCTGGTCTGAGAAACAGGGATTTTAGTCCAGTGAATATGGTTCAAATATCAAAATTGTATAGGAGTAAGACATCCATTTGCTTAGCAATTTTCTCATCTGAAATGTAATGACTTGAGAAACAAAGTGTATATATATCTTTCAATATCATTATGGTATAAAAAATCAGTATCACAGTATTTGAGAAATGCTATAAGAAGACTTCTATAGCACCATTTTTTAAAAATGGATTCCTAAAGGAGACATAGGAGAGGAAAAGCTGGGGATGAGGGTTTTTTTAAGTTTCAACTCCTCCATAATACAATTATGTATACCTTTCTATAAAGGATGGATTTGGCACCTGTAACTATATGGGCTCAGTGGGAAATTCTCAATTTTGAAATTCATTTAAAAAACCAATAAAAACCCTGTATATTTTTATGTGTCCTAATCACTCAGCCACTTTTTTTTTACAGGTCTCAAATTGTACACAAGTATGTAAACAAGTATGTCATACTCTTATAGCTCATTTACTGAGCAGAACTGCTATAAAGCAGTAAAAAAAAAAAAAAAAAAAAATCAGATGATTCCATCCCTGAATTCTTATAAATTAAGCTGAGGAACACTTACATACTCTAAGGAGGTCAGTATGATAGATACTGTCAACAAATGCCCATCAGGATCAACTCCAGGCAAAATAAAGTTAAAACTGCCACTTCCTTGTAAAATCAATGCTGACTAGACACAGAAACCTCATGGCTACTGTGTGTATGTTTGAGTTCCAGTATTCATCTTATTTCTAAGATGAGCACCCTTACTGAAAGGCTGTGGGCTGATTACCAAGAGAGAAAGAATAATGTGAGTCCCTCCAAGTTATTCTGCTGTGCAAAAATTAATTCAAGCTTCAGTGGGTGAAAGTGAGAGTATGAACAAAACTGGTCATGGAATTTCTCTAATGGGGTGGGAGAAAAAGATTGTTTTTAGGTTCCTGAAACAATGAAGATTTTGTATTTTACCCAGTGACATAGATTGTTCACAGCAGAAATAGTACAATGATGAGGATTTTACCTAGATTTCCATTATATTAAAATGCAAACATATCTTAAAAAAATAGAATTGCTCTGACCTTTTCACACAGAAATTAGAAATGAGCTAAAGCTATTCCTTAGACCTATCATTTATTGTCTCCTTCACCTGTAAATGCATATAGCCAATGTTTTAGTTCTAACACAATCCTGAACAGTTAATAATTGGCAGTAGGTATTGTAATAAAACTTAGAAGAGACACAAAGAAGAAAGATCTCAGAGGAGAAAAGTGGTGATTTAACTGTGTGATGCAGCTTCAACTGTTAAACATCTACCACTTACAGCTCTGTAGCTTCTGGCAGAAATATTTATTTCATACATCTTTTTGTTTACTGCATGTATTGCATGTTATTTTCCAGGTGCACTTTTTTTCACAGAGAGCAGTAAGCATTCCCTAGAAAAGGAATTCTTGCAACATGCCATCAACAAGAAATTGAGGCAGTCTTCATTGTATACTAGAGGACAAAATCCCAGTGTCTGGGTGCATCCAGCAGAAATACTGGGAGAAGCATCATGGCCAGACCATGTCTTGTATGATTTTCAAACTATGGGAAAGTCTGGAAAAGACCCCAATACCTTTGCATATTTCAAATAGCAAGCCCAGTACTGAGTGCTTGCCTGTCTAATTGTGGCATGGAGTTAAGATATATACAGAATCATAGAACTATTAATTTAGGAAAGATCTTTAAGATCACTGAGTCCAACCCTAAGTTTCACTGCCTGTTCCACAACTCAGCTGTGTCCCTAAGTGCCACATTTGCACATAACAGACCTCAAAACACACAGACCCAGGTCTGGGAACCTACCACAGTATTCCTGAGTCCTGCATTTCAATAAGTTCCAGTTAGTATACTGCAATCTTATTGTTATAGCTTAATTCCAAATGTGTTCTATCTCTTCTAAGACTATGAATGGTGCCAAGCTCAATTCAACAGATTATATGAACCTCAAAATAAGGATGTGTAATATCTCCAGTGAGGTCAAATTGTTTGAGAAGGAAGAAACATTTCAGCTGCATTTCTCACACAGAAGTTCTCAGCAGTAGTTTTCTCTTTTATTGCCAGTTTATGTCTAAGACATATGGTTCAGAATAGTCTCCCTTAGGAATGCTTTTGCTTTCAATAAGAATTAACATTCCATTTCTTCTCCAAACTCTTTCAAGGCTTTGATGTCTTAGCTGAGGCACAGCATTCTTTAATCTTGATATTCAGTAAAGCAAAGCATGTTTTTATTTATTTCTTGATTTAAATATATTTATAAATAGCTTAGGTTAATGTAATTAGTTGCGATTTCTGGCTTGACATTCATAATGCAAAGGCCATATTCTCCCAGCTGTAATGACATGTAGGTTTTTTAATTAAAATAAAATTAACCAAAAAAACTCCTCTCTTGAGATTATCATTTGCAGACATATTCTGCATTTTGAAATGCATAAATGATGCAAAAATAAACTTAGTTCCTCCAGCAGGTTCAGTAAGCATAACCATCTGAAAAGCTGCATTTTTCATCATTTGAATTTCTGTCATGAAGCCCCAGTAGAGTTGCAATAAGGAGGTTTATAGCTCACTGTAGCTAATGGATGTAGCTGTGTCTTAGAGCTTTGCATCACTCTGTGTGTATTTCAACTCTTTCAACAACATCAGCCTCTGTGGACTCTCCAACAAGTAGAGCTCCGTGGAACATCTGATTCCACTGTTGTGTCCAACTCCAGATCATTGGTGGGTTCCCAGAGCAGTGGGAACTGAAGCAAATTTCCAGAAAACATACAGGAGTTCACAGCAGCTGGTTCTTTAGCATTTTTTTTTTCTAAATATTAAACAGGCTACCTACCTAATTATGAAACAAAAGGCTTTCCTGAGCTGATCAACTGTAATATAATATAACACACACTTGCATAGGAATGTTGTCTTGATGCTCTAGACAATCAAAACATAATAATTTGTTTATGGCAAGGAAATTCTGTATATTGAAATACTGTTTTTCAATGTTCCACAGTTTTAAAAAACTAGGAATATTATAATAAAAAATGTTCACGACAAGCTGTTGAAATTTTAGAAGTATATATATGTGGCATGGTTATGAGAAAACGTGATACTCAGTGTTTTAGTCAAATTTGTTGTTGGGATATCTCAATATGGACATATAATGATTGTCTTCCAATTTAAAGATATTTTATAATTATAAATGTTGCATTTGTCACTAAAAGTATTTTCTTCTCTTGTTCATTTTGCACAGAAATGAAATCCTTTTCTGCTATTTCAGTTTCTTATAATTTAAAGATCAAAAGTGTTTAAAAAGTAAAGATCTTATATTTCAAATATTTTATGTATGTTCCTGAGGATTCCTTGAAGAACTAGAATGAAGAGCTAGAATTTTTCTTGCCAAGTTTGAGAAGTAATTTAACAAACACATTTAAAGTTTCAGCTTGTAGCTAGTTCACATAATTTTACCCTAATATAGATTCATTCCTCCTTTTAACAAAAATTCAATATTCTTATGAGCAGAGCCCTATTAAGGACTCCTTTCACTGCAGTTCAATTTTCAGCAAGTCAAGAAATATTCACCAGTATTGCCACTGCAAAGCACCAAATCCAGCTGAAAATGAATGAATGAGCACCATCCACAGAGAACTCCAGTGTCCCACCTTACACAGAGGTTTATCAATTTATTCCATATTTTATCATCTTCCATTTCCCAGTATAGCATTCCATCTGTGTTTAATCAAAAAATTAAATTACCATTTTAATAGATTGAGATATTATATCTGAGAGGGTGCAAAGATAAAAGCAATGAAGAGCTCTTTTAGATCCATTTTAGATCTATGCATCTAATTTTGGATCATTAAAAAGTGAAGGAATCCATTACAGCCAGGAGAATCAATACATAGCCCTTTATGAAAATGCAATGAAACATTCAAGGTAAATAGAAAGCTGAATAAATAATTAATCACACACCATAAACTATTACTTGGAACCTTGCAGACCTACTTCCATAAATCAAATACTTTGAGAAAATGAGATTATCATTTTCAGTTTTCATTACAGATTACTCATAACAAAAGAAAAAAAATCAAATTAAGGTCAAACTACTGTTACTTCATGAAATATAAAAACTTTACTTTTATAACCATCACTTGTAACTGTATACAATACACAGTCATCCAAAAGACATGCCACCATAAAAAATGCCTTAAAAAATCTAATCAGAAAAGAGAAAAATCAGAAATCCTCTGTCAAGACATCATATCTGCCTCCATCATAAAAACAGACCTGTTGCATGTACAGATGAAGAACCAGAAAATATAATACACCAGACTGGAACAGGTCTGGAAATTAGGAAAAATGACAAAATCCTACATTTACCACACAACCACTTGCATGAGTCTAAGATAACATTTTGCATTTTCTGGCCTAGCTTTACCTCTTTAAGTCTTAACAACATCATTTTTGTTACTGAAAAACGTTTATTTTTGTTATTTGGAATTTTACATTTAAATTAAATGGTGGAAACCTCATAAGAATCAAAGAAGGGTGAGCGTTGTCCATGATCTCAGAGGCACCTCTGACACAGGGAGTAGGATGAAGTCCTCACATTCTTATTCCTTCTCCTGTGAAACACCTCTGTCTTGACAGAAAATACAAAAGTACTTTCCTCAATTTCTTCTTCATTTCTGCTCTTCCACAAATGCTTGCTGACTGCGATGATGAATGTTTAGATGACGAAGGGAATCTGACCACAGGTATTCCTTCACATGGATTTTTGATCATTAAGACACATTTTATCAACAATTTCTGTGCTTCTCCCTGTGATTCAATTCACTTTCAGGACATGCAGAGTGCCCTGGGTCCTCTACCCTGTGTATTCCTGATCTGTCAGCACTAGATAACAAATGCATTCATGTGAGTGGCACTGATTCCCGTTGGCACATTTCCAAATAATTTTAGGTTCTCAAATTCTCATCACACTGACTGATCTTTGGACATTCAGTTTTTGCATGAGTGGCTATTTTCAGCACCACATCAAGAAGACTGACAGCCTTACTGCTTGTCATCATGCAGTACAGAAGCTGACTGCCCCTGGATAAGGTGACCTGAGGCTTCCCAGTTTGACTTAGCTAGTGTCTGGTCCTGTTTGCTTTTTCAGGATTTTCCTACTGCCATGATAGGGTTTACTGGGATAAAAAAATGTCCTTGGTTTTATTCTCCCTCAGCCAGTGTGTGTCAAGCTGTTTTATTGACTTAAATCTTGTTGTATCTCTACGAGCTTCTCTCCATACATGTGTAGCTCTGATCTCAGTAGCTAATCTCATCTGCAGATTTTTCCTGTAAACTGAAATTATTTTATGTTACTAATTCCAATTTACAACAGTGCAAGGACACCAGAATTAGACTTTACGCTGTAATGAACTGCAGAATTTTTAAAAATAAATAAAGTCACATCAAAAGTGATCTAGATAATAAAAGGAAAATAATAAACGAAATGGTTTTATACCTATCATTTGTAATAATCACCTCTTCTGAAGTTGAACAGCTCTGAAGCTGAACAATATTGTGCACAAGGATTTCAGGAGCACATATATTGCAGCAGTAGAAAATAGAAAGTTCAAGATGACAGATTAACTGTAAAACCCACAGCTTGTATATCACCTGCTCTGTCCTCCCAGTTCTCTTCCTCTCTCTAAACCATGCAGCTGGAGGATGAAATTATACATTTAGCCTGGAAATATTCATCTTGTCTCCTTGATTTCCCCTTGAGACTGAGTCAGTGCATGTTTAAATCCCTGAGGACCTGCTCATAGCAAAGTAGGAAAGTAGAAAACCCAATCACTGTTCTTGCAACTGTGCTCTTTTTATTTGTTCTCATAGGACCTACTTTGAAGTGCCTTTTTTCTTTATTGTCAATTTCTATTTTTTTTTAATTTTTAAATTTAAGCAAGTATTTTACATCTCTAATCTTTCAAAATGACAAGACTTTGACAGTAATTGCTAAGACTATATGATTCACCATATTTAACTTTTTTTTCCCAAGTACTCAAGAAAAGATTTTACATAAGCTATTTTCAACTTTGAGTGGTCAGTGAAGAGACAGTGCAATCAAGATATTTTAGAGTATGCAGCCTACACAGGCAGATTTTCTGATTTTTTTTTTTTATTTTAAAGGATGCTGCCTAAATAAAGTACACTTTTGCAGCAATCCTGAGGCAGTATAGTTTCAAAGTAGCCTGAAGATCTTAACATGTATATTAACCTGAATCAATCAGAACTATAACCAGAAAAGCAACCAAGTTTACCCTTTTCATCACCTTTCCCCAACTTCTTTGGCAAGAAGAATAGTACACAGCATATTAATCCATGCATTGTTTCTGTGCCATTCCTACATTGGAAACATTTCTGCTGAAATATTTACACAGCTTTTCGAGCAAAGGCCATTTGTGATTTAATGCTATGGAAACTTATTTTACTTAATCCTGGCTGTGTTATTCGAAAATGAAATGTTTATAGTATACAAGCCTGATAAAACTAGGATAGGAATCCTTGTTGCCAAAACAATTGTTAAAAAAACCCCAAAAAGTCTTTTCAATTACCTGCTTTGGGTACAAGTGATTGTAGAACATTAATCCCATGAAAGACAAATCTGTTGCAACTGGCAACTGGCCTGGCAAATTGGAATGGCTCTTTGTGACCTTGCTGTCAGATGGCTACCTCTGTGACATTAAAATCCAACTCTGTAAACTGTATCCTTCTGTTTTCTACAGAAAAAAAATTTTTAAAATAATTTAAAAAAAAAAAAAGATGGATCATAGTAGATTTTTTTCTGAAGCATGCAGGAAATGCTTGGAAGCATTTTTCACAACTTGGAAAATACTTACTTTAACAGAACATGTCATGGATTTAGAATCTGTCTATTTGTGGACACACACTGAAAACCGGAATCAATTAAAATTTAAGAGTGTAAGAGGCTTGACCAGAACATAATGAAAATTTGAACTATGGGTTTTGAATTTCTATGGAGATATAAAGATAAATGTGGGATGGGAAGGTGGGATTACTTAGGTAGAATGTTTAATTATTTATCCATTTTCCCAGTTCTAGATTGCCATGAAATGGGGCGCAGCATTTTGCATAAGAAGAGGTGACTTAAAAATGCTTTGCTTTTGCATTAGCTGCCAGCAGGCTGTTCTTTGGGCTGTTCTGTGGGCTGTACTTTGGGCTGTTCTGTGGGCTGCTCTATGCTCTTTACATTGAATAATATTTTCCCTAACAAAAATTCTGAGATTCCTTTCCTGCATTATTTTCATTTTCAAAAAGCAGGTAGAATAATTATTGTTGGTTTATTTTAGGAGTTGTCACACTGAAAGAGAGCTATAAGTCACATAAAATTAATACAAATAAAAATACACATGTTAAATCTGGGGGGTTTATTCTGCAAAATATTTGGAGGGGAAAGTCACAAAAATATGTACAGCCTTTCAGCCTGTAAATTTCTTATCTTTTAAACCTCAAAGCCAGTTTACAATACATTTTCTACCTCCTTGCATGTCTGTTTGCCTCAATGCACATGGTGCACTTGGGTTGGTAGGTATGACATAGTACTGAAAGTAGAAGTGTAAATATCTCAGTACCAAACACAGACATGTATTGCAGCTTAAACTGGACTCTGCCTTACTGAGACACAAAAACCTTCACCTCCAAGGGCCAAAAGACCACAAGCTGCACAATCTTAAAATTACAGCCTGTGTAAGATTACTGTCAACCCTGACTGTCAAATCAGGATTAGTCTGGCATTTGGGACCCTAGTACCTTAATTTACTTGTTTTTCCCCCCTCCATTTATTTCTTTCTTAGAATTATAGCTCCTTAGAAGAATTGAAATGAGAGAAGTCATCACAGAGAAAATGGATAATTGAGATTCATGCAGATGAAGCAGTCAAATATATAAATTAAATGTAATGGAGCAAATGGATGTCATAGCGAGTATGTACAGTCTGAAAGAGGGAAGCACAAAAAATGCATAGAAGCTTTCTCCTTCTACACTGCTTTTAGAATACAAGTCCCTTGTGACAGAAATACTGCACAGTTTTGGTCCTCAATAAATATTTATGGGAAACGTTCCTTAGTTCCTGTAGTTTTGTAGCGAACAGCATTTATTTTGTACCACTGGCGTCCCTTTCCCACCCTGTTCTCTTCTCTCTCCTATGTCTAATTCCCATATTTTGTGTGTATGTCAGTTTTAAGCAGCTGCTCCAAAAATCAGATTTCAATGGACAGCAGAAAATACAAATGTTAGAAAGCAATTCTAGTGTGCCCATTAAAGATTTTAAATGTATAGAAACAGTAGTAAATTACTTTTAATAATAATAATAATATTTATCAGAACAGACTTGGGATAAAAGCTGAAGAATAGCAGTGACTGTGTGAGAAAATGTTGAGATGGGCATCACTGTGGTAATAAGGGCAAGACAGAGCCCAAGGAAACCGAACTTACCTGAAAGTTCTGAGATTGTACCACTTCCTACACATAGCAAAGCAGAAATGCTGGGTGTGCAGAGCAAGCTTGGCATTGCCACTTGAACTGTTTCTCACCAGCTGACCTCCTTTTTATGGACATAGCAACCATTTCTTCTGAATGGCTTGATAAAGTGAAGACAGAACTGCTGCTTTCCAAGTCCCCATTTAAAAGAACTGTTGGCAGGAGATCAGTTCAAAGCAGATCAAAAGAAGCACCTCCTTTCAGGATAAGTAGTTGCATTGCTTATATGTCCTTTCTCAACAGCATCACTGTCATTTCCTTATTCTGTCAAACGGCAGAAAATCAGGTCGGACCCCTGGCAGACCATTTGTCTGACTTTGCAGAGCATCTCTAATGATTGCAACCTCTGCTGTTTTGGTTGATTTGGAGATGGGAAGCAGTTAGCTGGGGATGGTAGAAAGCTGTACATCAAAACCAGCACTTCCAGCAGACTGTGAGACCTTAGGTATGTTAGCTATGTGAAGTGTCTGCACAGGCAAATTTCTGCTCAAGGCTTTCTGAAAACAGTGGTTTTATCTACTTTTCTGTCATCTGTAGGTTTGTAGCCCATCTTGTCATCTTTATCTAGATTTTATCCCTGTTCCTGCAGCAGGTTCACTGATAAGGTGGTTTGCTGTGGAATATTTCTGCTGTTGATTGCTACTATAGTTATGGTCACAGCTTTCCTCAACCACTCTCTATACATAAACATTATTAAGGGTTGTGGCTTCATGGAAATTATTAGCAGTTTATAGACTACAGAAGCCTGACTGTATCTGAGTAATTACGTAGAGTTTCTTGTCCCATTTGGTGTAAATAACTGTCTAATGAAAAATTTCATGGTATTTGTACCTTCCACAGCACTTTCTCCAAAATATAAGATCTATAATAAAAATTGTCCTTTTTCTTTTTTCAAATAAACAGTTCAGTCTCTTTACCTTCATAAGCAGCATTTTCCAATTTTTCTTCTTCTCTTTAACAGAAACATCTTCACTTTGAGTTTCTGTTTCCCTGAATTTGAGATTCAGCTGAATACTTTCCATTACACACTCTTTGCTTACAAAAAACCAATCACACACTTGTGGTCACAGTTGTCTTGGTTATATTACAGCTCAGGTATACTCTGCAGTGACCTAATGCTACCTCCTCTCTCAGACAAATATTTTTTAAAAGGTATCTATTCTCTGCTGCCAGTATTAAATCAGATCTCCTCCCTAGCCCTGCAGAGATGACACAGCAGAGGTTATCTGGGTTGTATCCTTTCTGCACATCAGCACTATCAGTTTTCTCTTACATCCAGGTAGGGGATGGGTCAGTCCCAGAATGATTCTGAAAATCAGGTGCAGAACTCAGCTGCCTTCATGAAGTCCCTTCACTCAGGGGTCTCCCCCTCCTTTGGAAGCAAACTGGAATTTACTCCCTGTGCAGTGTGCCTTATCCCCATAAGTTGGTAGGAATCCAAGCACTAAAATGTTTGCTCTGCATGAAAGA